>NC_090302.1:24082196-24385227 GCF_039906515.1 Pseudorca crassidens | reverse complement strand
AATAACCAAGAGATCACTGAAGAAATCAAAGAGGAAATCAAAAAATACCTAGAAACAAATGACAACGAAAACACAACAACCCAAAACCTATGGGACACAGCAAAAGCAGTTCTAAGCGGGAAGTACAATCCTACCTCAAGAAACAAGAAACATCTCAAATAAACAACCTAATCTTACACCTAAAGCATTAGATAAAGAAGAACAAAAAAAAAACCCCAAAGTTAGCAGAAGGAAAGAAATCATAAAGATCATATCAGAAATAAGTGAAAAAGAAATGAAAGAAACAATAGCAAATATCAATAAAACTAAAAGCTGGTTCTTTGAGAAGATAAACAAGATTGATAGACCATTAGCAAGACTAATCAAGAAAAAAAGGGAGAAGAATCAAATCAACAGAATTAGAAATGAGAAAGAAGAAGTAACAACTAACACTACAGAAATACAAAGGATCATGAGAGACTACTACAAGCAACTATATGCCAATAAAATGGACAACCTGGAAAAAATGGACAAATTCTTAGAAAAACACAACCTTCCGAGACTGAACCAGGAAGAAATAGAAAATATAAACAGACCAATCACAAGCACTGAAATTGAAACTGTGATTAAAAATCTTCCTATAAACAAAAGCCCAAGACGAGAGGGCTTCACAGGCAAATTCTATCAAACATTTACAGAAGAGCTAACACCTATCCTTCTAAAACTCTTCCAAAATATAGCAGAGGGAGATGGAGAAAACTATAAGACATTGATGAAAAAAGTTAAAGATGATACAAACAGATGGAGAGATATACCATGTTCTTGGATTGGAAGAATCAACATAGTGAAAATGACCATATTACCCAAAGCAATCTACAGATTCAATGCAATCCCCATCAAACTACCAATGGCATTTTTCACAGAACTAGAACAAAAAATTGCACAATTGGTATGGAAACACAAAAGACCCCGAATAGCCAAAGCAATCGTTTTTGCGGTACGCAGGCCTCTCACTGTTGTGGCCTCTCCCGTTGTGGAGCACAGGCTCCGGACGCACAGGCTCAGCAGCCATGGCTCACAGGCCCAGCCGCGGTGGGATCCTCCTGGACCAGGGCACGAACCTGTGTCCCCTGCATCGGCAGGTGGACTCTCAACCACTGCGCCACCAGGGAAGCCCCGCCAAAGCAATCTTGAGAAAGAAAAACGGAGCCAGAGGAATTCAGACTATACTACAAAGCTACAGTAATCAAGACAGTATAGTACTGGCACAAAAACAGACATATAGATCAATGGAACAGGATAGAAAACCCAGAGATAAACCCAGGCACATATGGTCACCTTATCTTTGATAAAGGAGGTAAGAATATACAATGGAGAAAAGACAGACTCTTCAGTAAGTGGTGCTGGGAAAACTGGACAGCTACATGTAAAAGAATGAAATTAGAACACTTCCTAACACCATACACAAAAATAAACTCAAAATGGATTAAAGACCTAAATGTAAGGCCAGACACTATCAAACTCCTAGAGCAAAACATAGGCAGAACACTCTATGACATAAATCACAGCAAGATCCAGTTTGACTCACCTCCTAGAGAAATGGAAATAAAAATAAACAAATGGGGCCTAATGAAACTTAAAAGCTTTTGCACAGCAAAGGAAACCATAAACAAGACCAAAAGACAACCCTCAGAATGGGAGAAAATATTTGCAAATGAAGCAACTGACAAAGGATTAACCTCCAAAATTTACAAGCAGCTCA
The DNA here is from genome assembly GCF_039906515.1 of Pseudorca crassidens. Taxonomy (NCBI): domain Eukaryota; kingdom Metazoa; phylum Chordata; class Mammalia; order Artiodactyla; family Delphinidae; genus Pseudorca; species Pseudorca crassidens. The sequence continues at coordinate 24,383,486 of NC_090302.1, read as the reverse complement.
TGCAGCTCAATAACAAAAAAACAAACAACCCAATCCAAAAATGGGCAGAAGACCTTATTAGATATTTCTCCAAAGAAGATAATACAGATTGCCAACAAACACATGAAAGAATGCTCAACATCACTAATCATTAGAGAAATGCAAATCAAAACTACAATGAGATATCATCTCACACAGGTCAGAATGGCCATCATCAAAAAATCTAGAAACAATAAATGCTGGAGAGGGTGTGGAGAAAAGGGAACTCCCTTGCACTGTTGGTGGGAAGGTAAATTGATACAGCCACTATGGAGAACGGTATGGAGTTTCCTTAAAAAACTAAAAATAGAACTATCATATGACCCAGCAATCCCACTACTGGGCATATACCCTGAGAAAACCATAATTCAAAAAGAGTCATGTACCACAATGTTCATTGCAGCTCTATTTACAATAGCCAGGACATGGAAGCAACCTAAGTGCCCATCAACAGATGAATGGATAAAGAAGATGTGGCACATATATACAATGGAATATTACTCAGCCATAAAAAAAATGAAACTGAGTTATTTGTAGTGAGTTGGATGGACCCAGAGTCTGTCATACAGAGTGAAGTAAGTCAGAAAGAGAAAAACAAATACCATATGCTAACACATATATATGGAATCTTAAAAAAAAAATGGTTCTGATGAACCTAGGGGCAGGACAGGAATAAAGGCACAGACATAGAGAATGGACTTGAGGATATGGGGAGGGGGAAGGGTAAGCTGGGATGAAGTGAGAGAGTGGCACTGACTTACATACACTACCAAATGTAAAACAGACAGCTAATGGGAAGCAGCGGCATAGCACAGGGAGATCAGCTCGGTGCTTTGTGACCACCTAGAGGGGTGGGATAGGGAGGGCGGGAGGGAGATGCAAGAGGGAGGGGATATGGGTATATATGTATGCATATAGCTGATTCACTCTGTTATACAGCAGAAACTAACACAACATTGTAAAGCAATTATACTCCAATAAAGACGTTAAAAAAAAAATCAGGAGACTGACAGCTGGTAAAATTGCCTTGAATGTGCCAAATAAAATTTTAGCTATTATTCTGCAAAAAATAGGAGGCATATTAAATTGGGAGTCACAACCTAGAGTTGCCCTAACACCAGAGTGTAGAGAATGTCTGAATGAACTGGAAAAGAGGGCAGAGAAGGTATCCCATGGGGAAGAAAGAGGATCTGATATATTGAAGAACTCTCCTGTGGAATAAAAGAGTAAGAACCCAGACCTGCTTGATACCTTCTAACAAAGGGTGTCAAGAAGTTCTCATCGCCAACAAAGTATAGCCTAGCAGTTAAGAGCATGAATTCTGGCGTCACTCTGCCTGGGTTTGAGTTCTGGCTCTGTCATATGATTATATAGCAAGTTATCTAACCTTTCTGTGACTCAGTGTTCTCATCTGTAAAAACAGGAGTAATAATAGTACCCATCTCATAAGGTCATTGTGGAGAATAAATTAGTATATGTAAATAAAGTACTTAGAACAGTGTCTGGTATTTAGTAAGCATTACATAATGATTAGATATTGCCCTTTTCACATTTCTAGAATCTCTGTTCTTTCCTCGTTTGTGATGTTATTCTTATTTTCTAGAATAACTGACAGTAATCTCTTGATTGAAATGGATTATCTTAGTTTACTTATTTTGTGGGAAGATAAGAAAGCAAGTGAAGACCCAGGGAGAAAAAAAAAAAAAAAATGGTAGGCCAGATAAAAGAACAAAGCTTTATTTAATTCCCTGGGACCTGAAAAACAAGGGAGTCAGCCCAGGAGAGAGAAGTTCATCCCTGGGCTTAACTCATTAGTAAATTCTCAAAATTATTAGATAGAAAAATCAGCTAATCAGCTATCACAACCAGTATAGAAGAAAACACACCAAATCATGAGGGGTCTTTAAAAGCAGGAAAAAGGGCACTTTCACTCTCTTTATACACTATTTATGTGTTTTTCCTTTGCAATTAAAAACACATATATTCACATACACAAATCAGCAGAGTCCCATATGTATTCATCTCCAACTTAGTGAGACAAAGATCCTAAGAAGCTTCCAGGACAATGCAGAGAGAAATGGGAAGACAGGGGAGCTACCCTGGAGATTAATTAAAGGGTCTGTATTACAGTGAGTGAAGTAAATCTATCACAGACAGGAAAAGACTAGTGGGTGGTAGAATAACATTCCACACCAGGGTGGAGCTGTGTGGCAGATATCCCTCTTCCCTTCCTTGGATAAAAGCATTGTAAGACTGGGAGTGGGAATTTTGACAGGAAGAATAAAGTGATTATTAAAGAAGGTGGGGAGTTGCTCTGTAGCAAATGTGCTTGTGACTTAGCCCAGGGCTTTTAAAAAATCATCTGAATTAGGAAATATACAACAAATGAGTGTATAGAACAGGTATGTATACCATTTAAAGAAATGAAAGGAAGACAGAACAAACCTACCACCAAGCTTAAGAAAACATTAGCAGCACCTCTGACAACCCATGCGCCCTGGGGGCCCCTCCCTTTCTACATCACCCCCTCATCCCCCGCCCCAGAGGAAACCACTGCTCTGATTTTGTGCTCATCATTCCCTTATTATAACTATTGCACATGTTATATCCTTAAATGATGTATGGTTTTGTTTTGCCTGTTTTGAACCTTTAATTTTTTTCCCTTAACATTATGCTTTTGAGATTCATCCATATTGATAATTATAGCTATGGTTTATTCATTTCACTGCTGCATAGTATCTCGTATGAACTTAGCACATTTTATTTAAACATCCTACTGCTAAAAGATGTTTGGGTAGTTTCCAGTTTGGAGCCATTAGAAGTAAAAAGACTATCAACATTCCAATCTATGTCTCTAATACACGTGCAGGATTTTCTCTAGGGGTATGGATTTAACAGTGAAATTCCTGGGCCTTAGGTAATACCCACCTTGAACTTTATTACATCAAACTGGTTTCCAAAATTGTTGTACTATTGACATTTCCATCAACTCCACATTCCTCACCAACACTTGTTCTCACTGCAGCTTTAACTTATACTTCACTGACTTCTAATAAAGTTGAGCATCTTTTCACATATCTTTTAGACATCTGTTTCCTCTTCTACAAGATGAGTATTCATTTTACCAATTTTTAATGGGTAATCTTATTTTTGATTCATTGGAGTCCTTTATTTATCCTGGGTGCTACCAATCATTTGTTGGTTATTTGTGTTGCAATCATATTCTCCCACTTTAAGGCTTATCCTTTCAACTCTGATGAACAAAGATTCTCCTTTCTTTTTTTTATTTATTATATTTTTACTTTTGGTTGCATTGGGTTTTTGCTGCAGTGCGCGGGCTTCTCATTGTGGTGGCTTCTCTTGTTGTGGCGCATGGGTTTAGGTGGTCCGCAGCATGTGGGATCTTCCCAGATCAGGGCTCAAACCCGTGTCCCCTGCATTGGCAGGCAGATTCTTAACCACTGTGCCAACAGGGAAGTCCAATTCTCCATTTTAATGGAGCAAATGTATTAATTTTTGCTTAGGGTTTATACTTTCAGTGTATTAAGAAATCTTTTCCCACCGTGAGGTGGTGAAGATATTGACCAATTTTTTTCCCTAAAAGTGTTTTAAGTTTTTTCCTTTCATATTGATATTTTTAATCCATTTGGAATTGGGATTCAATATCATGTGTTTCTATTCAGATAACCAATTGTTCCCATTTTTTAAAAAGTTCTTCCTTTCCCCACTGACGAGCAGTGCCAATTCTGTGAATTATCAAGTTTCTGTATACGTGTGGATCTGTTTCTAGATTCTCTATTCTGTTTCACTAGTCTATCTGTCCATCTCTGTTCTTAGACCCACATTGTCTTAATCACTCTAGCTTTATAATAAGACTTGAAATCTGGTAGAGCAAGTCCACCCACCTTGTTTCTCTTCTGGCTATTCTTGGCTATTTGCTCTTTCATACAAATTTTAGAATTACTTTTATCAAATTCTACTAAAAAAAATCCTGTTGAAATTTTCATTGGAATTGCATTAAATTTACATATCAATAGGGGAAATTGATATGTAAATAATATCAAGTCAATCTAGCCAGGAGCATGGTACTTTTCTCCCATTTATTTAGCTCTACTTTGGCTTTCCATAAAATTTTTAAATTTTCTTCATGAACTTTGGCCTCTCTTTTGTTATACACATATATACACATATTTTGCTGTCAGTTTTATTCTAACTGGTATCATGTTTTAGGACGACTTTTCTGTTATTAATGTAGAAAGAAAAGCAGTTGACTTTAGAAGCCTACATTCAATGAACTTACTAAACTTCCTAACTTTTATAATTTATTTGTAGACTCCAGTTTTCTATGTAGATAATTATATTTTGATTTTTCCTTTCCTACCTTTATACCTTTCGCTTCTTGTCTTGTTCCACTGGTTACGATTTACAGTACAATTGAATAGAAGCTATGAGAGCAGATATCCCTCCTCTCGCTTCTAGTTTAAAGGAAATGTTTTTGGGTTTTTTTGTTTGTTTGTTTTTGTTTTTTTTGCGGTACGCGGGCCTCTCATTGCTGTGGCCTCTCCCATTGCAGAGCACAGGCTCCGGACGCGCAGGCTCAGTGGCCATGGCTCACGGGCCCAGCTGCTCCGCGGCATGTGGGATCTTCCCAGACCAGGGCACGAACCCGTGTCCCCTGCATCGACAGGCGGGCTCTCAACCACTGCGCCACCAGGGAAGCCCCGGAAATGTTTATTTTAAATTTGACTTGTTGCTGTGATGTTAACTATAGGTTTTCTGTAGGTACTCTTTATCAGGTTAAGGAAGTTTTCTTCTATTACTAGTTTACTATGTGTTCCTTATCATGAGTAGAAGTTGAATTTAACTGAAGCTATTCTGCATCTGTTGCTAAGAACATGGATCTCTTCTAATATGTAAACGCAGAAAATTGTATATATATATTTGTCTAATACTGATGCTGCATTCCTAAAATAAGGCCATTGAACCCAGAACTTTTTACCTGGAGAGTCAGAAGAGGTTAAATGATATCAGAGTAGAAACTCTGCTTAAAACTGACTAAGTGGTACAAGGCTAGCCCTACTTGTTCACCTCAAGACCCTGTCTCCTCGATGGCATTGTTGCTGACTCATCCACACCTGCTCTGAGCTCTTAGAGCATTTACTACGGATGATGTTCATCTGACACTTGCCATGTGCTATTCTGTACCTGCCCCGTCTCCCAACTAGAATACAAGTCCCACAGAGTAGCAACTAGAAAGCTTACAACAAATGCTTGCCTGAAAAGCTTAAACTTATTCTTGTGGATATGGTGGTAAAACATGAGTTGGATAATAATGCCGTATCCTTAGAAAATAAGACTCCTGGACATGAGTTTTCCAGAGAGCTGCACTTTAATCCACTAACACTCACTAAAACTTAAAAATCATTCTAAGCTGTATTTCACACTTAACTGCTTTGTGAGTGTTCTGGCCATGCTTTATACATGTCTTGATTTTAAGCATAAGTTAACTTTTTTGTTGTTGAGTACAGTTAATCATTAGGAATATCAGTTACAATAATGCTAAAGATACAGCTGTGGACACATACTGTGTGGAATGCAGAACCTCAGCTATGGCCCTGAATGAGTCTTTAACAGGGAAGGAAAAGAAAAAAAAAAAAAGCTGGCATTTTCCCCCTTTGGCATTGACCTCTAGTTAACTCTCGGCAGCCAATTCACGTTTCCTCCTCCACTCTCCTACTCTCTCCACCCTCTCTTACCCCAGAATTACACAATGCAGAACTCTAGGATACATTTTTAGCAGTGATACTGTGAAAAGTTACCATTTCTCCAGATTACAACAACCTTCCAGCTTGTTTTTCCACTGTGGACTCTCTTCTCTGTACCTACTACTGGCTGATCTCATCACCGCCCCTAATCTCTAGGGAGAACAAATATGGTGTAGCTAACAGCACAGACTCTGGGACCAGGCTGCCTGGATTCAAACTCCAGTTCGACATTTACAGGTGAAAGTCCCACTACAAGTCACTTAACCTCATTATTCCTCAGTTTCCTCATTCATATAATGAGAATAAACATATCTCCACCTCACAAGATTGTTATGAGAATTAAATGAATTAATATGTATAAAGTGCTTAGAACACGGCCTAGCGCATAGTAAGCATTATATCTGGATTGTTAAAAAAAAGAAAAATGGATAAAATACCACTCGCTTAACTCTCTCTCTTAAAACTACTCCAGTATTTTTCATTTTGTGTTGTGGTTGTGTTGGTGGTGGTAGTGGTATTCTTTTGTGGGAGGGGCAGTGCAGACATCACTAACTAATCCTCAACTCATCCCACCTGTCAGTGCTTCTTTCAGACCTGGAAGGGAAGGAGGATGGGGAGTGTCAAGGTTATTCATTCACTGTTCTGTTAGCCAGGCTAAAATGAGCACAGGTGAAGAAAATGGGGCTGTTTATTTAATCAGCATAACAGGAATCTAGGGACATGTACCACTGCTGTTTTCAAATATCTGCAGGGCTGGGATGGAGAACAGATAGCATTGGAAATTCTATGCAATAGCTACAGGCTCCCCATCACTGAGCATGTTTAAGCAGGGGACTGGTGACCAGGTGTGAAGGATGCTGTAAGAATTTTTAAATTTAGCATCAGATAACCTTTAAGATTCCTTCTACCTGTAAAATCTTGGCAATGCTAACGTGAAGCATCAAGATGTTAACAGTCTTGTTGTGAGTCACACCTGCAACGAGCTCCTGAAGGCACAGAATTCTTCACTTCCCACAGTGCTTAGCACATCACAACAGATCTAGGTGAGGAATTCCAGCCCGGAGGCTGCGTAAACTCGGGTCACAGTAACAAAAACTTCTCTAAAGCTATGCGCATCAATTAGCTGATTCCAGACTTCTGTTGGGACCAATAAATTCAATAAAGCATACATTCCCAAATGGGATTTGGCAAAAAGATGTGTACCCGAATTAACTATCAGACGGTCCTTCACTTCACCCTTCCGAGGCCGGACAAAAGCCAGCTGAAGTGAGCAGACAGGTTAAGGTGAAGGGGCCGGGTGGCCCGGGGTGAACGGGCGACTGGCGAGCCGACTCACACTCCGGGGAAAGGGACAAAGGCCTAGGGGAGAGGAGAGCACGCTGGACTTGGAGGCCGGCAGCAACGCCCCAGCCAGACTGGCCACGGTCCGGGTTTGGACTGGAGGTGCAAAGGTGTGCGGGCAGTGGGTTAAAGAGCGGCAGCGAGGAGGGCCCCTAAGCTCCAGCGGAGCCCCCGCGGGGGTCCCCTCTGCCCCCGGGGAGCTGGCCTCGGGGAGGCAGGGCGGCGCACCTGTGGCCGGCACTCAGGTCCGCACGGGGCTCCCCGCCCCGCAGCCTCCGCTGCTGCTCAGCCCACTTGGCCCCGCAGCCGGATTTCGGATGGTCTCTACTCCCGCCGCCTCAACCAAGGCCAGTCCTCAAGCCCCAGACAGGCGGTCCGACACTGACGCCGGAGTCCTGGCGCGGAATGTGGGGCAGCGGCTGCCTCCCGCCCAGCCCGGCCCCTGCCGCGAGAGCGACCGCCGCCATCGCGGGCCGCGGCCGGAGGGAGACGCAGGGGCCGCGCGCGCGCGCGCCGCTTTACCTGAGAAACCAGCGGGAGCAGCGTCTGCTCCACTGAGCGAGTTTTGATCTCGAGTCCGGAGTCGAAGGCGAGGCCAAACGGGCCGAAGCCGTGCACTGCCCCGGCGGCGGCACCGCCGGCCGGGCCCGGAGAGGCGGCCATGGCCCTCAGCCCGTCGCGGAGCCCGGACGCCGTGCCGCTGCGGACCCGCCACCCGCCAGCCTGCTTGCGCTCCGCAGCTGCGATGCACCCGCGCCGCCCGAGGCACCACCCCGCCGGGCCCGCCCCCAGCACGGGCCCGCCCACTCTCCGCCTCCAAGCGCCCCAGTCTGGAGTCCGCCCTGCAGCCCCACCCCCTAACCCTGGCCCCGCCCCTTCTGTCCTCTGTCCCCGATCCCCATCCTGTCTGTCTCAGATCATTCCTTAGTGGGTTCCGCACACGTCTCGCCCCCTCTAGAACAGAGAAACAAGATACCTGAGGGCGTTCCACGGCCACGTGGCCTCTTACCAGGGCAAAGACATCCATGCCCAGCGAAGCTTCCCATGCTCCCCAGTAGTGGCTCGTCCTAACTCCGATTTCCCCGCGATTACTGGAAGCTGCGCTGGGATTGAAACTAACTGGTAGACCGGGACCAGAGTCAAGCCTATAGGGAAGGGCTTTTACCGTAAGACGGGAATTCTACAGGTTATAGTCTTTCTGGAGCTTCTCGAGAAGGTCCCATTTCCCCCTTCCACCCTGCTCTTTTCCTAACCGTATCTTTCTCACAATTTCAGCTGGACTGAAGATGAAACTTTTGATAATGCAATCATTTAAGGAGTATCTGGGTACCCGGCAAGAAAACACTGATTTGGGTATCTTCAGGCTACTGTTCAGAATTACTCTTCAAAAGGAAATTAAATAGAACATATGGAAAAACTTCACCTCTGCTCAACACTATTACTTTTTAAAACTACTTTTGCCCTCATGCCTAGCGCAGAGCAGTTTCTCAACAGCTGTTCAGTAACTGAAGATCAGTAGTGTGTAACTCTGACTAAACTCACTTAAGGGTAAGGCTAAGAATCAAGGAGCCCCTGTGTGATGGAGATGGGAGAACTGGACACCTGTGACCCTAAAGTTTCCAGAAGCAAACCCAGGGGAGGCTGACAGAAGCACACACCCTGTGAAAGGGTCCTAGGCTTACGCAACAGACTGAGAAGCATGAAGAAATATTTTGTGAACTAGCATATTTGCCAATAAGAAACTATCAAGAGTAGAAAACAATCTGAATCTGAGGCTGGCTAGCCCACCCCTTACACCTTTGCCAGGATCATTTTCTCCATCTATAACGTCAGATTGATGAGCTGAATACCACACCAGCTCGAGGTGTCAGAAAGCTCTTTCCCAAGCACTGTTGAGATGTGTTTTAAAATACCTCCATTTGGGGTTCAGCTCCATCTGCTACTGCTGCATAGATTATCTTTGCTATTGAAGATAGCCATACCTTAGGTTTGTTTTCTTCATGCAAAACATGTGGTTCTTTTATCCAACTTTCTTTTCATTTTTGTTTTTTTTTGTTGTTGTTGTTGTTTTGAGGTACACGGGCCTCTCACTGCTGTGGCCTCTCCCGTTGCGGAGCACAGGGTCCGGACGCGCGGGCTCAGCGGCCATGGCTCACAGGCCCAGCTGCTCCGCGGCATGTGGGATCTTCCCGGACTGGGACACAAACCCGCGTGCCCTGCATCGGCAGGCGTACTCTCAACCACTGCGCCACCAGGGAAGCCCCCTAAAGAGGTGTGGGATTTTTTTTGTTGTTTTTTTGCGGTACGCGGGCCTCTCACTGTTGTGGCCTCCCCCGTTTGCAGAGCACAGGCTCCGGACGCGCAGGCTCAGCGGCCATGGCTCACGGGCCCAGCCGCTCCGCGGCATGTGGGATCTTCCCGGACCGGGGCACGAACCCGTGTCCCCTGCATAGGCAGGCGGACTCTCAACCACTGCGCTACCAGGGAAGCCCTCAACTTTCTTTTCATTTGAGTCTCACTCCCCAGCCACCCACCTCATCACTTCCTTATCTACCACAAAGCCACCTTCCCCTGGGCTCTGAGGGTCCCAGCCTTAGCCTTGGACCCTTTCACCTCTTTAAGGTGCTCAGCACCCACTCCACAGGTACATCTTCCCTTATGTAAGTTGCCCATATTTCATAAAAATTCAGTGTCGGCATTGGTGTCAAAGAAAAGGCAAGATATAAGGCCTAAGAGATGGATGTATTCGTGAAAGTTTGACTTCACTGAAGACCAAATTTCTCCACAGAAATGAAACTAAGTTTACCACCTGATTCATTCAACACAGTAATTTTATTTCAAAATATAAATATTTTACATTTACAAAGATGTTACATCAGTCGGTTGTCAAAGCAAGTTAAAGCTAAGAAACAGAGTTTGTGAGAATAAAAATGTATTGTTGTATTTGAATAATCTTTTTTTTACCTTCAAACCATCTCTACTTTGCCTGAGAATGCAAAGATGATACATTTTCCAGAAGTTACATAAGCAATTAAAACTATATATCCAATCTTGGTTTCAAAATCAAATGGTATTTGAAATACACTCCAATCACCTAGACAAGTGGCACTGCAAAGCACAAAGAAGGGTTTTCTTTGGGATAACTACAATTGGAGTTACACTTTCTGGGTCACTGCCATAAAAAATAGTATTTGATAAGAAGCCAAAATGATGTTTAAGATCTGCTTCCATACATTTCATAGTAAAATATGAAGCTAGAAGAAAAAGTAAGAAACCAGGTGTGGAGTAAAGAATTCTGGACTTGGAGTCAGAAGCTCTGCAACTGAATTCTGGCTCCATCATTTTGTGGTATAAACTTAAGGGGAAAATCACAAAAACCTTTCTGAGCCTCCAGTGCCTCATCTGATAATACTTACACCTGCCTGTCTCACAGGGTTGTTATGAAAGCATTCTGAAAACTATAAAGTGCGACACAAAAAAGCATTATTAAAATGTAATATCAATATATCACCACTGTATTTGCACACTAATTGATCTTTGAAAAACTTTCAAAACCAAAACACAAATACTGATTCTACACACCATAGGTAGAAAAGAATCTCTATACTTGATGTATAGCTCTGAATGGCAAATACGTTTTCTTTCTGGCATCTCACTAAACTTTGAGATATATTACGGTTTACATGGTGGATGTACCATTCAGAATTCCATTAGGGATGTCTTCTAAAAGACCTGTAGGGGCTTCCCTGGTGGCGCAGTGGTTGAGAGTCTGCCTGCCGATGCAGGGGACACGGGTTCGTGCCCCGGTCCGGGAAGATCCCACATGCCGCGGAGCGGCTGGGCCCGTGAGCCATGGCCGTTGAGCCTGCGCGTCCGGAGCCTGTGCTCCGCAACGGGAGAGGCCACAACAGTGAGAGGCCCGTGTACCGCCAAAAAAAAAAAATAAAATAAAAAAATAAATAAATAAAAAAAATAAAAGACCTGTAAACTTTTGAGAGCCATGTTTCCCAAAGGACACGGAGTCCTCTGAGCTGCTCTGAGAAAAGGAGGATGGGGCGCAGTTTAAGGTCAAATAAGTCTCGTAAACACAGTCTTTGTCCCCTTATAAATTCACAATATATAAGAGCACATTAAAAACTCTTCGAAGTCCTACAGAAAGGAAACAAACTCAGCATTCCTCAATTTTAACTGAGCTTGGAGTCCCCACCCCCCCCACCCCACATACACTTTTGTTCTCTTGTAACATCTAATAACATCCCTTGCAACTACTGCTATAAGGAACACATTTTTCCAAAAGCTACTCAACTACAAGAGGAAGGGAAGAGAAGTAGAACAATGGGCTGAGAGAAAAAAACTTACTCTGCTCTGAATTGTTACTGACTGGTCAGAAAAGACACTTTAACCTGTGGATTTGTTTCCTTCTCTAGAAAATGACAGGATCACCTAATTGGATAAGGCTCATCTGGCATAGAATTCCTATGACTCCAGGATGCAGGCAGAACATCTTGATTTGTAATTCTCTTGATTATTTTTGAACTACCAAAAAAATTAACTGTTCAGTGGTTTCACATAGCATTCATATTTTTTGCAGATCCTCAATAAGTTAATGAAATGAATATATTTTAATGGCAAAATGGGTAAAGACAAGAAATACATAAAAAACAAAGAAATACTTGTTCTTGGCGGGAACTAGCATTTGGAAGTATGTTGCCAGAGGCTATAGTTCTACTGTGAAATGCCTAGTCTAATACTTTTGTAAGGATCTGGGAAGACCCTTAGAGGAGACTGTAGGGGATTTCCTATAAACCTTGAGGTTGAAAGCTCTGGATAACTCACCTAAAATTACTTTGCTCTAATCTAACCTCTCATAGCCTGAATTTCTGAGCATTTCTTGCTCAGTAGTGACACATCCTGAAGCTCTAAATACAACCAAAGTGGGAACTAGGGGTACTAGCAAGTCCTGATGGGTCACAATAGATTCTTGTTAAGACCAAGATTGGCCAGAGGACCTCATGTGCAAGCCCTTTAATGGAATAAACGGCTATTTCCAAAGCTACTTAGTTTGTTTAAATAACACTTCTTGGGTATCAAGAGTCAATTTGCACCAGTCTCAGAAGTCAAGGGAAAACTCTGCCAGCTAACCACCTCTAATGGAAATGCGTGTTAAGAATCCTTGCAAACTTAAGAATAAATAAAATTGGTATCTAAGGCAGTCTGGCAGAGATCACTTCCAGAAACAGAGAGTGTGATAGGAATTTTGGAACTGAAGCTGGACTTACATGACATGGAGTTTATCTGAAAATCCCGCGCGTCGTTCTCAGAAAAGAGAGGAACATACTGTGTGGGGAGATCTTATCCCCTCCATTCAGTTTACAATTCAGTAGTGAATGTGACCTTCAAACTCATCTTTAATAAAGCTATAAAATGCAGGACATTGTGATAGGATTTCTGTACTATGTTTTTGCTGAAGCTACTTCTACTTCATCAATGCATTATCTGTTCCTAAGGAAGCTTCTTTCTGGGTCAAATCCTGAGAATCACCTTTGAGACTCGAGCTTGAAACTCCTACTTTTTCATATCATTCGATCTCAATGCCTTATGAAGATCTGTGAAACCTCCTCACTGTATCTGAGGGGGCATGTTCTCTCTGTTTCTGAGGGTTCCAGGAACACCTCCCCCAGCTGCAGGGACTTCAAGTCCTTAGGCTGTTGCTGGAGTACTGGGGCAGTTCAAGTTTCCTGACAGGACTGGGGAGTGCTCTGGGGCACCTCTGCTCCTGATACTTCAGGGTGATACTACATCATTGCTAATTTTGGCAGCTCTAAACTATTCTCTTAGGGCTCAGAGTCCCCCTCTAAGGACCTGGTATTCACACTACCAGCAAGAGCCATATATTACCTCAAATTTATATTTTTGCAATATCACTTTACAGAGCTAAAAGCACTCTGGAAGAACATAATTTGTATATGCACACTAACTTACTGTGCATAGTGTTTGCCTCTCATAAATACGTGCTAATCACAGCTGTAAACTTATCAGTATACCGTTAACAAAAACAAACCTGATTTCTTTCTTAATACTTTTAAAGCAAAATTTTTAATTTTAGCAATACACATGATCTGGCTAAGATTTAAGGTGAGAGAAGGCCTTCTTATGAATTATCCCCTACAGCACCCTGTACAGTGCCTGGCATAGAACCTAGAGTCTGGCAAACTCTCAACCAATGTTCTACTGAATGAATGAATGAACAAGTGATTAAAGAAAAGAATGAGTTACTTAGTGCCACTTAGTGCCAAATGTAACACTTGGTGGAATACCAGATTGTAATTGTTGAAGGATTCACAGGAAATATATGAGATCTGTACAGTCTACTCTACAGACAGAGACCTCAAGGTAGCCTCTTTCCTAGATGGAGTTTTTCTGAAGTAATATCAGAATAAATTTAAAGTAATTATCATTAACTATGCTTCTTAATGAGAAGATGTTTTAGAAAAATATGATTTCTACTTTTAAATGTTTTCCAAAAATGAAATCTTTGTTACTTAAGAACTCTTTCTCCTCCATACTCCTTTGGGGGCAGAGAAAGAGCCTGAAGATTGTTTTACACAGTGGAAAGGGCACAAAGCTAAGAGCTGGGTTCTAGTCCCAGCCCTGTCATTAACCCTAGGACAAGTCTATGCGATAGAACAGGACACCTATTCTACCTCAGAGCACTGGAAAAATTGTGTAAGATATTAAAAGAAACACTACAATATAGCAGAGTTGGCAGAGTGTGGAGTCAGAAAGATCTGAGGTCAAATTTTACTAAACTTCACGACTTTTGAGTTGGTCACTTTTGAACCTTACCTTCCCCATCTGTGTGAAACTGTTGCAAAATAATGTGAAGCTATATGAAAGCTGATGTGAAGTGCTTGTGAAATAATACGTGCAAAAAGACTTTGTCAAATGTAGAGCACTATGCTGGTTATTGTGATATCTGAGATATTTTAAAAGTCATAATTTAATTCAACAAGCATTCATCTAGAGTCTATGTGCGGGCTTCCCTGGTGGCGCAGTGGTTGAGGGTCCGCCTGCTGATGCAGGAGACATGGGTTCGTGCCCCGGTCCGGGAAGATCCCACATGCCGCGGAGCGGCTGGGCCTGTGAGCCATGGCCGCTGGGCCTGCGAGTCCGGAGCCTGTGCTCCGGAACGGGAGAGGCCACAACAGTGAGAGGCCCGCGTACCGCCAAAAAAATAAAACAAAAAAAAAGAGTCTATGTGCAAGGCACTGTGCTAAGTGATGGGAAAATACTACACAGATATAAAATTTTACTGCTAATAAAACTAATTGGTCAAATTCCAAATAGTGAAACAGGGATACTTTTAATGATCGGAGCACTGCAGCCCGAGATTTTTTTCTTAAAACATTTGGAAAGAAAAACATTACAACATGAATTCTATCATACTGTTACCATTAATAGCAGCTTAATAAGTATTTAATTTCAATGTGGTCAGCCAAGTTTAAAAAATTTGGCAATAGAGCAGTAGCGGATGGAGGGAGAAGGGGAGGAAGAGCTTCGGTCTTTCTGTGATCTCCTGTGGTTGTAACATACAACTAACTGAACTTCAAATAAGCCACCTGCCCTTACACTGAAGATTTGCTCGTCCTTACAGAGAGGACCATACACTGTGGAAGAAGGGAGAAGACTCATTTTTCCCGCTCAAGCAACTACATTCTCAAAAGTGAAAGCCCTCTTCATGGAAAAGTGACTGTCACAGAAAAGTTTAAAGACAGATTTCTTAAAACAGGAGAAAACTACACTGTATACAGCAGGTAGTTTAGGACTCTTTAAAAAACTTTATAAATACATATTGTAATATACATAACCAAAGTGGGAAAATTTCAAGCCATGGTACCAGTTTATAAACTGAAACTTTTCAAGCCATCTTAGCAACAGTTAAGTGAGTAAACCACATTTCTGAGCTCCAAAGCTGTGCTTTAAAATGCAAAGCACAGCAAGTCCTCTCTTGTCCGGGCATTCTGTATGGAAGGCTAGGAGGCTTCTGCTTCTTTTCCTGGGCTCTGTTTGCCAGGCACAGCTGAAAGGATAGGAGGCCACAGCTGAGCTAAACTCACAGTCAAGGTTGAATTTCCTAGAGAAATCACTGTGGTTTAGAAACCAAGTCAGTCTGCTGAAGGCTTCAGATCTTCAGAAATGTCACGGAAAGTCCTTTAAGAAGAAACACAGAATGATTAGTTTTGCTTTCGGAAAAAGGGAAATAATAAAACCACAGAGAAGGAGGGGAGGAATGGAGGGAGGGAGGGAGGAAAGAAAAATAGCATCTAACCAGTAATTCACTGCCACAGAATATCTTATTTTTATAATTTGAGAGCCTTGATGAGGTTATGTAGTCACTGTTTTTTCCCTGATATTTTCACTGAGTATTGTTTCAAAGTCTGATAGCTGTCTCTCAATCTTTAGTAACAAGAACTCCAGTTTTTTGGAGGGTCCATCCAAAAGAGTATTTCCCCAGACTCTCTTGAAACTAATGACCATGTGACTAAGATCTGGCCAATTCGAAGTGTTGAGTGACTTCTGGGCAGTGTACTTAAAAGAGAAGGGTAATCTTCAATCCTTCCCCCTTCTTGCTGACTGGAAAGTAGACACAATGATGTTAAAGAGAAAATCACTAAGAGACCAAAGATTAAACGTTAGCAGGATAACTTTTATTGCAAAATAGGAAAACTGACCCAGCAATGTCCAAGCTCTGAGGATTGTGGTTCAGGGCAGGAGAAATGGGGTAGGTCTCTTCAACAGATGACCTTGTACTTGTACCGTCTCTAACCTACATCAAGCAAGCCAAGTAAGTGTAGCTAATTGGCAGGCAATATCTGGGTTGGATGGAGGTGGTCTGCTGCATCTTTGTGGTGCCTACCTTAGGACTATAATAGCTAGTTGGCCTTTGCTACATAATTTTTATGCCCAAGCTAGGATGATATCACCCAGCCAGCTCTGCATCTGTGTTGGCAGCCACATGGCCAGGTCAGAGTTTATCAATGAACATGAGCTCAAGCACCCATCTTAGAGGAAAAGACCTCACACCAAGGCTGGCGTTAAGGTGGGGCAAAGCTTGGCATGGATGTTTGTGGAACAGACACACTAGTGCTGATCTGCCTGCCTCTGCACTTCTTACACCCAAGAGAGAAATAAACTTCTGGCTCATTTAAGTTACTGTTATTTTAAGTTCTACTGATGGTGGATTTTTTTGAGTTTGTGTTTTGGTTATAATACAGGCAAATCTATCTTAACCGATACAGATATGAAGCACAAGTTTATTACCATCCTTTTAGATAGAGGGTGCCTTGCTCCTTTACAACAATATCACCAATTAGGAGGGTTCAACAGGCAGGGCAGAGGTAAATTAAAGACTAACCCTTTAGCACAATGTAGGAAGTACTTTAATGTCAAGAGGGGCACAGGTAAAATGTTACAGAAAAAAGATTACATTCAAGGATGCTCAGTTATCTCAAGGCTCCTTCACTGCATGAGGCCCTACATCTGAAGGAACAGCTCTGAGGAAGGGGTAAGCTTCCTGGCTATGGTTCCTGTGGCTCTGAAAGGGTTTATATGTGACATGACTGAACCCCACGTTGAATATATGCTGATAGGTCAAAGAATTGGAATGAATTTCTTTCCTTAAATATTTTTATTTATACCTGGAGAAAAATTCCCCTAAACTAAGGTTTATACAGACACAAATGTTTTCTATATATATATTAATATCCATCTATCTCTACATCCATCAAATCAGGGTTTCTCAACAGCAGCACTGTGGACCATTTTGTGTGTTGTAAGATGTTTAGCAGCATCCCTGCCTCCACCTACTACAGCTGTGATGACGAACATGTCTCTAGACATTGCCAACCGCCCCCTGAGGGGAGCAAAATCACACCCTCCTCCCAGAACCATCGCTCTAGAGAGCTATCTACCCATTTATTTATATATCTATTTTTCACAGTCTCACCTAAATTTTTGTTGTTACATTTGTGTATAGGCAAAGCTGGCTACAAGTTGCCTCAGACTATATGAATTTCAAGTAGCACTTAATTCTGGGAAGCCCTGGAAAACCTTTAAAACCAATAACCAAAAACTTGTCAATATTTCAAAGCATTTTCCAACACCCAAAACGGTTCGTAAACTCATTCTTTGATATCTTTTCAACTTTCTAAGATACCTGCAAATTTGAATCTCTAACTCTTCAATTCCCTAAATTATGAATGAAAATTTCTGCCTCAGGGCAAAGATGCATGAAATAACATTAAGACTGTAGTTCGCCTGGCGACTGCTTTCTGTTGACAAGTAAGCTTAGCTGTGACCTTGAAATTCATACCTGCTATTCAATTCTGCCTCCAGGCCAAGAAAGTCTCCAGAAGGACTCAGAAGAAAGAAAACAAAGTGAAGCAAGCTAAGAAAACAGTTGCTAAGTGTTTTCTATCTCAACAGAAATAGAATGGGGGGGGGGGGGCGTGGGGGGGGTGGTAATGTGTGTGTAAAACCCTATAGAAGTAACACTGATCTTAACTGAACCTCAATTATCTCCTGGAAAACAAACTCCATAAGCTAGAGATAGAGAAATAATTTCTTTCTGGCCTCATCAAAAGACACAGTACTAACTAATCTGCAGGGCTCATAAATCTGTAACTCTCTAGATTAGGAAGAAACAAAGGAATAAATATTGCATTGACAGTATTTCCTTCTTGCTTTCTTTAATTTTTTTTTTTTTTTTGGCCTCGACGCGCAACTTTCGGGATCTTAATTCGCCAACCAGGGATTGAACCCAGGCCCTCGGCAGTGAAAGTGTCGAGTCCTAACCACTGGACTGCCAGGGAATTTCCTTAACAGTATTTCTAAAAATGGCAAATATTCTACCTAAACCATCTAAATACAGTATTCTTTCCCATACCATAAGGATTATTACGCCCCTCTGAACCATAGTGGTAGAATTTCTCAAGAACAAGCAATGCACAATGGGGCCACATGAGACTGGGGGGGACAGAGGACTGCTGTTAACATTTTATAGTTCCTTTAAGAGCAATGGAGATTGTGCGGTGTGATTTCTCATTTACAATCTCTGCTCCTTGGAAATATTTTGGGATGTGCTTCCCCTGAAGTTTCAATGAGATTTTTAAAAATCCATTTATGTGAATGTTTAAATCTTTTGATTTAACAACTCAAGAGTTGTTGACTCCCAGCCTCCCAGAGAAGCAGGGTAAATTGTGGATGTTTAACTTACTTTCGTTGGCTCAGGATAGCAAGTGTGTATTTCCTAGACCCTCACCCGCACATCTTGTGACAAAGCACATGTCATCACTATTATGTACATTCCTTCCCTTCCAAAAATTTGGAATAAAGTTCTAAGGCTGGGGTTTACCATGGCCCCTCCTCTTTTTATCGGCCTCACAGTTATACTGCAAAAATCTTTTAATCTGATCTGCTCTTGGTTTCACTAATCTATTAATTCATCAGATTTTCATTGAGCACTTTCTATTTGCCAAACACCGTGCCAGGAATGGTAACACAGCTGTAAACGAGTTAGACATAGTTCCTACCTTCAGAAAGCTTACCAATTAGTGGAAAGACAAACACACATTTATATAATAGGTATTAAGTTAGGATAAGTGGAAGATGCTATGGGAACACATAGCAGGGACACCTTATCTAGTCTAGAGAGTTCTAGTAATGCTTCTCCAAAGAAGAGTACTTTAAGTAAAGGTTATGATACTGGACTTGGCTAGAAAGGGGGTAGTATTCTTTACAGAGGGGAAAACATGTGCAAAGATCTCACTGACTCCAGGAAACTAAACAAGTTCAATATGGCTAGAAAAGAAAACGTAAGGCAGGCAACAGAGAGAGATGAGTCTGCTGAGGTAGACAGAAGGCACGAAAGGTCTGATGGGCCAATTTAAAGTTTCAACTTCACCTTGAAGGCCATGGGAAGCCACCATGGGAATTTTAAGCAGCAGAGGCATTTAACAGTTATGCTCCAGAAAAACCAGAGAACAAGATGGGAGGGAAGTAAGACTAGAGGCAGGGACCAGTGAAGAGGATGTTGAAGAAATCCTGGCATTGGGTCAACACCATTGGGAAGACAGAGGAATGAACAGATTCAGGAAAGTTTTTAAGTGACAGTGTCAAAGGAGAAGCAACCACCAACGGAGGGGGAGTAGAGTACAGCTCCCTTCCCATCTCCAGTTCTCTTTTTTCCCTCATTTTCCTAAACTGGAATGATGGGGAATACACTCCAACTGAAATCCTTAAGGTTAATGTAAAGATCTGGAGGAGTGGTGACTGTTTTTTGGAGAACATCTTCATATCTTATTTTGCAAAGACAAAAGTAACTCCTTGCTCTATAAAAAGTAGGATGTGTTACACCGTAGCTTAACTGCCAAATACTGATCTTTCTTGACTTTCTTGACCATCATATTACATCCCAATAAACCCACTGTAAGTTGAAAATATCCTAAGTCAAAAAGCATTTAATACACTTAACCTAAGAAACATCACAGCTTAGCCAAGCCTACCTTAAACATGCTCAGAACACTTACATTAGCCTACAGTTGGGCAAAATCATCTAACACAAAGCCAGTTTTATAATAAAGTGTTGACTATCTCACGTAATTTACTGAATGCTGCACTGAAAGTGAAGAACAGAACGGTTGTCTGGGTACTGCATGATTGTAGGCCTATCAGTTGTTTCTTTACCTGATCGTGTGGCTGATTAGGAGCTGCGGGCTGCCGCTGCCCAGCATCACGAGAGAGTATCGTACCGCATATCACTAGCCCAGGAAAAAACCAACATTCAAAGTTTAAGTACAGTTTCTACTGAATGTGTATCACTTTCACACCATCACGAAGTTGAAAAAGTCGTAAGTTAAACCTTCTTAAGTTGGGGACCATTTGTAATTTCTTTTATGAAAAAATACTGAACTTTGATTGAACTTTGGGTATTAAATCATGAAAGATAATCACAGTCAGGTTAAGATAATGCTTCTAAAAACAGCAATGAGTTACTAATTACTCTATCCTAGAAAAAGATAAAGCTGAGTTCCTAAAGGGCCACATTCCAGCTGTCACCTCCGGTCATAACAAGGTATGACAGAGGGCAAAGGAAAACTTGAATACAGGTAAGAGCATCCCCACAGGAGTTCCCGCGACATGCCCTTACTTTCTCCTTACAGGTTTTTCTGAGCTTTAACATTCAGAGATTGCTGCTCAGTTTTTGGTAGGAATGAAATAAGTACATCAAATCAAGTCTGATTATCCTGTCCAAAATTCAAGAAAGTACTTGAAAATGTGTGACTGCAGGGTGTTTTGATCCTTCCCCACACCTCCCAAACAGCCCCAGTGTTAATAGAGAACAGGGGAAGCCATAGGTTCTGATTATTGAATCAAGGCCAAAATAGTTGGGAGCCCAAAGTTGTGCTGTGTCTGCGACATTCACCCTTGTGAAATCGTGCAACCACCACGATCAACAGTGAGAAGCAGAGAAAAGGGGTCCACCCTCCTTCATCTTTCCTTAGGTGGACAGTCATTCATCCATCTGAAGATACATGGCAGTACATAGAAATAGCTGTGCAAATGGGTCTTCTCAGCCACCAGCGCCTCCCTCTGCAATCAGAAGGTATATCTGCCTAATGGAATGAACAATCCACCCTCCATTCTCACACTGAGAGTTCCTAAGACAAGCCAAACCCTTCCACAGCTCATGCCTCTGTAGAGACTATTCCCTCACAGCCCATTCATTCCTTCAACTAGGAAGAGCACTTTCCAAGGTTGACAGGTGTGGTGGATACACCAGTAACTAACATGGACATGACCCCGCAGTAACAGCAACCACAGTCAAGCGGGAAAAGACAAAGAATCAAGTGTATAAGTGAAAGTCGTAGGAGAAAGGAAAGGTACAAGGTGCTATCTGTAAGAGCATTAAACTAGCAGAAGGACGTAACCTAACCTTGGGGGTAGCGAAAGCTGCTCCCATGAACTGACACTTGAGTTGCGATCTGAAGAATGATTAGGAGTTAACTAGGCAAGGAAAGATGGGGGAGGGGGAGAGTGTCCAGACAGAGAAAGCAGCGTGCTTGAAGTCGTAGAGTTTGAATGGAGCTGGTGTCACTGAGGCGCTGACACAAAGCCAATGTGGCTGCAGATCAGACAGGGAAAAGTGTTTCAGAATTCGTGAAGCAGGCACAGGTAGGTCATGTAGGGCCTTGGAAGGATTTTGATCTTCCTTGTAAGAACAATGGGAGGCCAGTTTTGGTAAGCACAACCAGATTTGCCTCCGTTCTGAAAAGAAAACATCCGCTGCAGTATGGAAAAGGGACTGGAGGACAGTAAGAGTGGACACTGAGAGACCGGCTGGGAGACTGAGATGCCTGCAGCAGTCCAGGTGAGAAACCTAACAGCTGGGCTCAGGGCAGGTGGAACTGGGGAAAAAGGGGAAAGGACAGATTTGCGATAAAACTGACAGGACTTGGTATAGATGGTTACTGAGGAGATGGAAAGTCATAAGGATGACCTCACACTGGCACATATAATTAGAGGGTAACATCTACTGAGGAAGGAAACAGAGGAGAATGTTTTATCTTGTGGGGGGTGGAGGGGGGAGATGATTAAGGAAAAGAAAGATCTTTAGTTGTAACACACCAGCTCACCTGCTTATTACTATGTGACTAGAGGCAAGTTAACCTCTCTAAGCCCTGATTTCTTCATTTATAAAATATGGAAAACAATCTTTCCTAACCTCACATGAAAACATTGGACAGATTACGTAAAATAAGACAACGCAGGTAAAGTTTTATCACAGAACTTGGCATGCTGAGTCCCAATAAATGTCAGTGGTGGTTGTTTGTTACTATTTAAGAGGTCATTTAGACTTTCCACTAGAAAGTGCTGTGTTGAACACATAGTTCCTTCAGGCCCATTAGAATGCCAGTAAAAAGTGTTTTTTTAAAGGCATAAACCTACCTGAAAAAAGAGGAGAAAAAAAAGAACATAAGAGGTTAAGAGCAACAAATTTTTAGAAGATGGAAAGGAGATGAACAACGTCTATGACCCAGCATAACCTAAAAAGCTGAATCCTAAGCCAGGAGTTATTCAGCAAAATTGCCCATTAAGCCTCAGGAATTGGTGATATCAAGTAACTTTGGAAGTGGGGTTGAAGGTGGGACTAAACACAGAAGGGCTGCTTTAAAGTGTGTTTAAAAAGCAGTAAGACCAAGCTGTCAAACTCTGGGCAGGAGATTAAAAGATCTTTCTCTGAGGAATTTAGCAGCCCCAAAGGGAAACCAAAAAGCACTGACATCAAGGGTTGCACAAGACAATGGTCCTGGCAGATTATAGTATGGTAATATAATAACCAACCCACAGGTAATAATACCATAATGTACACATAACAACCAACCCACAGATCCTGAGTAGTTCACTCTTAACGTAAGCCAGGAGTCAAAAATATCCGACACCTGCTATTGTGATTATGTTGTGTTAATATGGTGAAGGTGAAGGGATATTACAGATGTAATCAAGGTCCCTAAGCAATTGACTTTAATCGAAATGGCAATATGTTCAGTGGGCTAGGTCTAATCAGGTGAGCCCTTTACGAAAGGGTCTTAGCAGTCAGAGACAGAAGTCAGAAAAATACTCTCCTGCTGGCCTTGAAGAAGCAAGCATCACGTTAATGAAATGCCTATGGAAAGGGGCAGCCTCTAGAAGCTACAAGCCTCAGTTCTACAACTGCAAGCAAAGGAATTCTGCCAACAACAGGCAAGCTTGGAAGAGGGCTCCCCAATCTGCAGATGAAATCCCAGCCCAAGCTTACACCTTGACCACAGCCTTGGCAGATCCTAAGTAGAAGACCCAGCTGAATTATGCCTGTACTCCTGACTCATGGACTTTAATATAAATGTATGTTGCTTTAAGCCACTAAGTTAGTGGAAATTTGTTATGTATCACAGAAAAGTAACACAGACCTATATGCCAAAAAAGATAAATTTTATTTATACAAATAATACCTCAATAAACCAGACCCCCCCAAAAATATGATAGCAGAAATGGAGACCTCTAAGAAGGTGTTAGAAGATAAAGTTGGAGAAATCACCCAGAAAATGGGAGCCAAAAAGACAGAACCAGAAGAACATCAGAGAAAAGGTTAAAAAATGATATAAACAGTGTATGCGGGTCAGCACCAAAATAAAAGGGAGAGAAGGAAATCATTAATAAAATAACTGAAGAAAAATTTCAGAAGCACAGAACATAAATTTCCAGTTTTAAAGGTCACAAAGGCACTTGATACAAGTGCCAGTTGGAACAACAACAAAGTAGATTAAAAACAACAAAAAAGATCCTATAGGTTTTCAAACAGTTAAATTCCAAAGAATCAGGAACCAGAAAGGCTTCAGAATTTTAACAACCGTGAAAGCTAGAAAACAATGAAGAAATAAAGTTCTAAAGGGAAAAAATTTTAAACATAGAATTCTCTACCCAGGCAAACTATTGAGTAAGTATGACTTTAGAAGCCTTTTCAGACATGTATCGTCCCCCAAGTTGACCTCCCATGCATTCTTTCCCAAAAATCTACAGGAGGATGTGCTCCAACAAAAAGCAGGAATAAATCAAGAAAGAAAACAATATTGGGAAATCATATGGGAAATAAGGATTCCAACAGAGGGGAGAGCTGAGGGAATCCCCAGGGTGACAGCTGTACAACTCTGCTGGAGCAGATCAGAACAATCCAGGAGCGAGTTCTTCAGGAAGATAACACTTATAGCAAACCAGACGCAACTCGGTATGCTGAGTGAGAGGAGAGGTAAATACCTGGTGCAAAGCCTGGCATTGGACTAATTATAAGTCCACAGAAAACAAAGCAAATAAAAAACGGTATCTTTATAACACAAAGGAAAGCAAAATGTTGTAGAGGTAAGGAACTACAGACAATATACAAGAAGGCTTAAATATGAATGTAATTTACAGAGCCATAATAATGTAAACACTGAATAGTGATCTAACCAATATCACAGTTTAGTAATATCGGGCGGCTGGTTAGTAAAAGAGATAATTTCTCACTTTCCAAATGGGAAGTAAACAGTGCCAATACATGAAAAAAATCAAGAAATAAACACAATTTCAAGATATGGAGGTAAACATCAGATAGAGTCGAAAGTGGTTCCTCTTAGAGAGGAAAGGAAGGGGCAGGGAGAAGGCAAAGGACTGCTCTTTTTCACAAGCTTTATAGAAATTTTTGACTCTTTTAAATTATATACATCCATAACTTCGAAGGAAAAAGATTACAGCTATATCGGTCCTTACATTATTTTTTCAAACCCCCATACCACTTAATTAACAACATTCTGCCTTCAGAAGGGGACCAGGGGAAAGGGGTCACTCGCCTCTAGAAGGATTCACATTAGCTTCTTTTGTTTCACCTTAGAAACTAACTCTTGCTCTACCAACCTGGAATCATCAGAAGTCTTTTTCTAAAATAACAGCAAAATATTGATCAACCAATTTTCTTTTTACTTCTTGTTTCGTGAGCCCAAGGAATACGGTATCCACTCAGCAAATGCTCTCTACTGCTTTCAAGTAACTGTCCACCGACTTCTCAGGAACCCAGTACCTGCCTTTAAGAGCAAAGGCAGGAAAGGATATCATAGTGTAACCACCCCCAAACTGGTGACGTCTTTGTTAAAACCTCTAAGTACCTCTTCTTTTCATTCTTCTTCAGGAAACTGATATTTCACTGCCATCAAATAAGTGCCTAGAATTAACTAAGATGGCCCTTTGACCGACTAGCTCTAACTCAGAAACGTTATTCTACTTGTTTTGGGTTAAAGGACTATGTCTTTCTTCACAAAATACAGCACTTAAAATGAAATAAGCAGAACATTTTAGAAGAATTTCAAATAAAAATATAGTTTCACTAAATACATTTTCAGAACCAACCTGTTAATGACTCCTTAATTACACTAGAATATGCAACAAAAAAATTCTTTTCCAACTGAAAATAAAAAGGGCAATGCAGTATGGTCTCTGGAAAGTTAAAATCCTGTATTCTGAGACTTAGTTTTTCATTAAAAGACCTTCTTACTTTTCTGTTGTTAAAATGTAATTTCTGGTACAGCCACATAGAAAAACTGTTTTGCAAGTATCCACTAAAGTTAAACCAGATGTAGTCCCAGCCATTCCTCTGCTGCTATATACGCACCTGAAGTAAGTACTCATGTTCACCAAAAGCCATGCACCAGAAAGTTCATAGCAGCCTGATTCATAACAGTCCTAAACTGGCACTACCCAAATGTCCATCAATACTACGATGAATAAATAAATTGTGGTATATTCATACACTGGAATACTACAGTATATAAATAAATATATATAAATTAATAGCATGTAAATAAACCTACAGAAAAATTGAAATAGTACAATTAACAGCCATATGTCTGTCCTTCATCTAGATTCACCAGTTGTGAACATTTTGCTACAGTCATTTTCTCCCTCTCAGTTTGACATCTCATCCCTAAAGGATATTCTGCTACATAACCGAAGTATCACTGTCAGACCTAAGAAATTTAACATCAATATAATGTTATTTCACATATGGTCCATAATCAATTTCTCTAACTGCTTCAGAAATGTTCTTTATAGATTCTCTCCATTCTCCAATCCAGGATCCTGTCATGGACCCATGCACTGTATTTGGTTGTCCTATTTCCTAAGTCTCCTTCAATCTAGTATACCACTGTCTCAAAATGGTCTTTTAAAATTTATTTATTTTTGGTTTTTCATGACATTAACAATTCTGACCCAATCGGTTTTTAAATGTTCCTGATATGTGAAACCCAAAAGTCTACACACAAATGATTTCTATTTACTTAGTGTCTTCAATCTTTAGTAGAGCAGAGGAACTAAAATACTCTGTATCCTAACAGACTGTATGCAGGTGAAAAATAATGAGACAGGTTAGTTCAATTTCATACACAGTTTATGATCATTCTGCTGTAACTCACCGCTGAGTCTGAACAGGCCACGGGGTCTGGTTTGGTGTGGGTACTGAATTCGTGGGACTCATTAACATAGCACTATAGATATTGGAAGCGACCACAAGTATGCAGAGAAGTATGGGCCCAATGATTGCTCCTTCCAGGCCCAGGTAGTACGCTCCACCAGCCACTGCCAAGCCTGTCAAGTAAGGATGGCCACCTCTGGAATAAAGAGCACACAGATTACTCACGACTTTTAGCAAACATAAACCTTGGAGTAAGTCGGAAATACATTCTCTAACACAATGTTCATTCTGTAATACCTCTGCCTTTTGATTGCATTATCAGCTTTCTTCAGATTACCTCAATGCAGATAACAAGATGCAAAAAGTTTCTTGCCTACATGTGTGACGTTTGCCTTTTTATAGGTCCAGCAACTGAAGGAGTGAAGTCAGCAATGTTAACAGGTACCATTACAGGGCTGTCTGAGGTGGGTTAATGTCAGCTTAGGACTCGTTATATAATCTACCTGTTAGGTTTACCTCCATCTAGAAAAATTAAGTGGGCACAATTAAGTGTGTAGTTCAACTAATTATGCTTTTTTTATAAAGATGATAACAATACAATGACATCCCTGTTATTCATAAGTTAGACTTCTAGCAACCTCCTAAAATACAGATTTTAACACAGGTAGTGATAAAAGGCCTCATGAGGAAAATATTTGATAAAAAGCCCAAGATTTTTATTTCATAGGAGAGTCATAACTGTTTTCCAGCTTATCACAGTGTCACTGACATAACTGGAATGAAATAAGACACAGGCAGACCTCAGAGATACTGCAGGTTTGGTTCCAGACCACCATAATAAAGCCAAATCTCACAATAAAGTGAGTCACATGAAATTTCTGGTTTCCCAGAGTATATAAAAATTATGTCCACACTGTACTGTAGTCTTTTAAGTATACAATAGCATTACGTGTAAAAAAAAGTACATACGTTAATTTAAAAATACCTGATTGGTAAAAATGCTAACTATCATGTAAGCCTTCAGCAAATTGTAATCTTTTTGCTAGTGGCGAGTCTTGTCTCGATAGTGACGGCTGCTGACTGATCAGCACGATTGGTTGCTGACGGCAGGGGCAGCTGTGGCAATTTCTCAAAACAAGACAACAATGAAGTTTTGCTGCATCCACTGACTCTTCCTTTCATAGATGATTTTTCTGTAGCATGCAATGCTGTTTGAGAGCATTTTACCCACCACAGAACTTCTTTCAATATGGGAGTTAATCCTTTCAAACCCTGCTTCTGCTTTATCAACCAAGTTTATGTAATACACTAGATCCTTTGTTGCCATTTCAACAATCTTCACAGCATCTTTACCAGAAGTAGATTTCATCACAAGAAGCCACTTTCTTGGCTTATCCATAAGCAAAGAAAATTAAAGTTTTATCATGAGACTGCAGTAATTCAGTTACATCTTCAGACTCCACTTCTAAATCTAGTTCTCTTGCTATTTCCACCACATCTGCAGTTACTTCTTCCACTGAAGTCTTGAACCCCTCAAAGTTATCCATGAGGGTTGGAATCAACTTCTTCCAAACTTCTGTTAATGTTGATATTTTGACCTCTTCCCATGAAATACGAGTGTTCTTAATGGTGTCTAGAATGCTGAATGCTTTCCAGAAGGTTTTCAATTGACTTTACCCAGATCCATCAGAGGATCTGGGTAAAGTCTTACATAATAAGACTTGAAAGTTGAAATTACTCCTTGAACCACAGGCTGCAGAATGGATGTTGTATTACAGGCATGAAAACAACATTAACCTCATTGCACATCTCTATCAGAGGTCTTGGGTGACTGGGTACATTGTCAAATAAGCCAAAGTATTTTTTTGTTTTGTTTTGTTTTTGTTTTTGTTTTTGTTTTTTTGCGGTACGCGGGCCTCTCACTGCCGTGGCCTCTCCCGTTGCAGAGCACAGGCTCCGGATGCGCAGGCCCAGCGGCCATGGCTCACGGGCCCAGCCACTCCGCAGCACGTGGGATCCTCCCGGACCGGGGCACAAACCCGCGTCCCCCGCATCGGCAGGCGGACCCCCAACCACTGCGCCACCAGGGAAGCCCAAGCCAAAGTATTTTGAAAGGAATCATTTTTTTCTGACCAGTAGGTCTCAAGAGTAGGCTTAAGATATTCAGTAAACCATGTTGCAAATAGATGTGCTGTTATCGAGGTTTTGTTGTTTCATTTCTCGAGCACAGGCAGAGTAGATTTAGCACAATTCTTAAGGGCCCTGGGATTTTTGGAATGGTAAATGAGCACTGGCTTCAATTTAAAGTCACCAGCTGCATTAGCCCCTAGCAATAGAGCCAGCCTGTCCTTTCAAGCTTTGAAGCCAGGAGTTGAAAGTCCTAGGTGGCATCTTTTTCCAAGAGAAAGTTGTTTCGTCTACATTGAAAATCTGTTTAATGTAGCCACTTTCATTATTTCTCTTTAGCTAGACCTTCTGGATAACTTGCTGCAGCTTCTACATCAGCACTTGCTGCTTCACCTTGCACTTTTATGTTCTGGAGACAGCTTCTTTCCTTAAACCTTACGAACCAACCTCTGCTAGCTTCAAACGTTTCTTCTGCAGCTTCCTCACCCCTCACAGCCTTCACAGGGTTGAGAAGAGTTAGGGTCTTTCTCCAGATTAGGCTCTGGCTTAAGGGAATGTTGTGGCTGGTCTGATCTTCCATCCAGAATACCAAAGCTTTCTCCGTATCAGCAAAAAGGCTGCTTTGCTTTCTTACCATGTGTGTGTTCACTGGAATAGCACTTTTCACTTCCTTCAAGAACTTGTTCTTTACATTCACAACTTGGCTAACTGACTCAAGAGGCCTAGCTTTCAACATACCTTCTTCACTAAGTTTAATCATTTCTAGCCTTTGATTTAAGTGAGAGGTGTCTGTCTCTTCCTTTCACTTGAACACTTAGAGGCCACTGTAAGGGTATTAATTGGCCTTATTTCAATATTGCTGTATCTCAGGGACTAGGGAGACCCAAGGAGAGGGAGAAGATAAGGGAACGGCTGGTTGGTGGAGCAGTCAAAACACATACGACATTTATCAATTAAGTCTGCCACCTTATATGGGTGTAGTTCATAGCACCCCAATACAATTACAATAGTAACATCAAAGATCACTGATCACAGATCATCATAAAAAACATGATAATAAAAAAGTCTGAACTATTGCAAGAATTACCAAAATGACACAGAGACACAAAGTGAGCAAATGCTGTTGGAAAAATGGTGTCAATAGACTTGCTCAACACAGCGTTGCCACAAACCTTCAATTTGTTTAAAAAAAAAAAAAGCAATATCTGTGAAGCGCAATAAAGTGAAGTACAATAAAATGAGGCATACCTGTAGATTACAGCAGCACAGCACACTGATAATAACATATGACCACTGACATAAGAGGGACTTAAAAATAAGGTATATTTTGTTTGTTTCTAGTTTCTAAACACAGATGATTAGAACAATTTAGTGAAGGGAAAATAACTAAATACCTTGGAAGGATATCCTGTACTGTATTACAATTCAGTAACATTTAAGGTGAGCTAGTCTTCAGGAAACCAATAAATTATATTTGTAATTTATTTGTCTTCTTCATTCCAAAAAGGATTTAGGGCAATATTCCATGTTACACTATATAAGCAAGCATTTTCCCTAAACAATACATTTAAGGAAAATTTTTATCAAAAATGCTTAAAGCTTAAAAAAAAAAAAAGTGTGGGAGCTTTTAAATAAAAGCTTAATTTATTACAAAATAAAATAAAGCAAGTTACGTAAAATTTTTCATTTCCTAATCATGTTGGTTAAATAAGGCGTTACTTTATTATTAAGATAGAACTATACCTAAGTCTTAAATTCTAGCTAAAAACCCTGATATAAAATTTACAGCAAAGTTTAAAGAAATGAAAACACTTAACTATAAATCATGTAACTACTCTTATGGTTTAAATTTCAACTATTAAATGTTAGTTAAGCTCACTATGAAGTTCTCCTGTTATCTTTAAATTTTAGGCAAAATAGTTCCCCTAAGGCTTGCTGATGGAGTTGCTTGTTTCTTGTTGCTCTGGAACTTTGGGGCTTCTTAGTTGTTCTATATCATTTATTTTCTGTTTTAACTTACTAGAGAGAAAACAAGGTAGCATATGACTGGTCTCTTCATAATTTCAAATTAACTGAAGGGTCCTCTTCCTGTAAACTTAGACCCTGTCTACGCTTATTGTGATGAGTTTTACTTAAAGAAAATTTAAAATATTAACTATTATAATAGTTTCAGTGGGCCATATTCTGAATTTGAGTAGCTAAATAAAATTCAATATTTGTCACATCCTAGATTGTAATAAGCAATGTTAATCTGGATACGTGACTAAATGAGAATCAGCTTGATTTACTGAATGCAATTTCTAAGAGACATCAAAACCTACAAAAACAGATATTTATTATATTGCCAAAGTTTGGCTTCTGCCTTAAATTTAATCTGCATTCATCATAGAACCATACTATAATATCTAAAGAAAGCACTGCTTGTCAGATACGAACTTGATGAGGTTTCATTTTACATGGAAATCCTCAAACTTAGAACCTAATAATGTGTTTCTCTGAAAGCAAAGAAGTTCTGAAAATAACTACTAACTTGTTATCGTACTTAAAATATTTTTATTTTGAAGTATGTACAGTAATTCTTTTTTTCCTAGGTTAAATGTCACTAAACCAGAGGATTATTCACAATTTTTAGTCTCATGTATTGTAAATAAAACTTATAACAAAATAGCATACCTTGTAAATGATATTAATTAAATTAAACTTTGATTATATCAGTGGGATCACAAAAGATTACTTCACTGAAAATCCTACCACCAGTCCTTTCTCCCATGCCCAAAAGGAAAAAACAAAATCTTCTTAAAAAAGGCCAAAGAGGGCTTCCCTGGTGGCACAGTGGTTGAGAGTCCACCTGCCGATGCAGGGGACATGGGTTTGTGCCCCAGTCCAGGAAGATCCCACATGCCGCGGAGAGGCTGGGCCCGTGAGCCATGGCCGCTGAACCTGTGCTCCGCAACGGGAGAGGCCACAACAGTGAGAGGCCCGCGTACCAAAAAAAAAAAAAAAAAAAAAAAAAGGCCAAAGAAATTCCTGGATATCATTCATCACCAACTTCAGAAGTTCTGTGGAATACTTACCCTGATATATCAGAATAGATGGCAGTATCTACAAAGTATGTTGGCAAGAGATGAAAAACCAACAGTAAGATGGCTTTGCATCCTAAGCCTTGTGTAAGCCACAGGTCTAGAACTGCAGGTACTGCTGCCCAATATGTGCCTAGAAATGGCACTGCTCCAAGGATTGCTGCTAAAGCTAATAAAGATTAAAAGAAGAAAAAGCAACTTATCATCAGCAAAGCAATAACAAGACAGCAGAATCTAATCACTAGCTCCTACTACTTAAAAATTTCCACCAGAACAAGTTAAACAAATACAAACTCAAATTTTAGGGGAATGATATGCCCTGTTTAACTGAATTTGCTAGTTGAATGAGGTCCAAGATCTTCAAACTGGATCATGAAAATCTTTCTGAAGTGTGTGTTTACTTCATGAATCTGTTCTTAAGCAACAAAATTTTAGTGTCCCACAGTTGTTATTCTCAATCAATGGTTAGTTAATACGTATGCAGGTGGCCCTCCATATCCTCAGATGTGGAACCTGCAAATACAGAGGGCCAAAGGACCTGAGCATCCGCAGAATTTGGTATCCTCAGGGGGTCCTGAAACCATACCCTCAGGGATACCAAAGGACAACTGTACAGTCCTATAATATAACTATAGAGCACTGGTCAAATATTTGTACTGATTCCAAAGCCAAATCAGAAATTAGTTCCTAAATCTCGGATAAGAACGTATATTCTTTACCTTGCTTCTTTCTAATAAAAATGAAGTGTAATTTCAATAAAAACACCAAAAATAACCCTGCTAACTGAAGGACCTTACTTTACACTCATCCCTTTCCAGAACAGTATGATCAATTAACAAATAAGTATTTGTTATTTATGCAGTGCTTCCTATATGCTGGGTATTGTTTTAACTACTGGGGATACAGCAATAAATAAACATTCCAGATCATATTTCTGCTCCTAATCTGGACTAGATTAGATCTCAAAATTTAGCACTTTAAATTTAAGGAAGCTGACAGTATATGTAAAATGGCTTAGTGTTCCTTAAATAGAGGACAGCAGAAGTTATGATACAGTTGTTACCTGATGGTATGAAGACAATATTGATGCCAAATATAGTATGAGTCAGCCAGGTGTATAGTCCGTAGAAGCCAGCCATTTTGAGGGAAGCATCAAACACCCCTCTAGAACGTCCAAAGATAAAAGGGAAAGAAAATAAACACAGTATCATACTGTGATTCAGAAAAATCAATATTCCTAGGCTTCTGGCTACTTTATCCAAATCTGATAATAGCTTCAATTTTTCCAATGGCCTGAGAATGCTTTTTTCATTTTATTTCAGAGAAACATAAAAATCTTGTATTGAAAACTTGAAATAGATTTACTAAACTGTTCTTTAAATTTCTCTAATGAAAAGATAACTGAAATAAAACACCTTAAAATACCCTATTCACTGAAATAACTCATCAACTCTTCACTTCTAAAGCAGATCGCTCACCACCAAAATAAAGAGAAAGAAAAATAAGTGTGAATATCTTATTTCTGAGGATGTAGTTAAATTTGGAGACATCCAGGCTGTGGCCAGCCCTCCCCTTTGGGAGGAGCAAGTGAGGAATACTATAGCCGGTACTTCATCAGTCCTTCTTCTCGTTAACAAAATGCTCTCACACATCTTAAACCATGCAACCCAACCTACAAAGTAACTTATAAAAATGCTATCAAAGAATGCAGGTCATTGGGTGAGAATTTACAAAAAAATCTTATTAATTCCGAAGTAAAATCAGAGAGGAAAATACAAGAGGTGTAAAAACAGACAGACATATTCCGTGATTAATAGGAATGAAAATACGCAATCTCAGGTACTTCATTTTTGCTTTTCAGTTGGAAGATTAAGGTAGTACTGTATAAGGAGGAGAAATAAGGAACTGCTCAGGGAGAGCACAAAGGCAGCAAATCTGAAGTTATCCCAAGGTATCACAAAGTTACAAAAAACAGGAATCTGTGGGGTGCACGGGACGCACGCTTATATACTCATGAGAGAAGGAAAAGCTGTTTGTGATTTAAAAAAGCAGAGACGGTGGCAGCAATGTAACACTGTACACACAAAAGGACACACCAAGATTTTCCAAAGCATCCCAAGAGGTGTACTGGGAGAGTAAGTCAAACTCTGGAATCCAGTGACTCAGTCATTTCATAGGGTTCTGAGACATGCATTTGGGGACAGAGTGGCTCTCAAAATTGTGAAACCTTGTCATACTGACCAGCAGCTTTCACTGAAAAAAGTGCCGTAGGCTCTCTAACAATAAGGACACAGGCTAAAGAGATACCAAAAGACTTAAAGTAAGGGAGATAGCCCACAGGAAATATAAAAGATCTGAACAGTAACTGATTAGAAGACATGGAGGAAAAAAAGAACACGAGAGATTCAGTTTTAAACCTGAGGGAGAAAGAATGGCAGTGTCTCAAAGTCATGGAGAACCCCAGAATGGGCGAGGACATGGAAGAAAAGGGAACATGTTTAGTTTGGGCAGTGTTAAGTCGAAAAAGGATGATGAAAATAAATACCCTGGAGGTAGCTGGAAATAAGAGACAAGGCTTAATAGCGACCTTGGGACAAGAAATTTGAGATACACCAAATAATCATAGGATAGGGTAAGATATCCCAAGGGGCAAGCCTAGAAAGAATGGGGCAATGAGCTCTGTTCTCATAAGGGACCTAAGGACAAAGATACACCAGCCAAAGAGATAATGAAATCATTTCTCTAGTAGAAAGAAAATCACTAGAGTACACTATTCCCAGAGAGCAAGGGAGAAGGAAGCTTTTGAGAATGAGGGAATAATAATATCAAATATCATGGAAAGATTAATGAGCACAAAGTCTAAGAAAAAAAGTACAGAATCTGACTAGAATGGGGAAGGGGGGCTGGTGAGAAAAGATATAGATGTGATATTTCGATCAAACTTACGGTGTTTTAAAATTTTTAAGCCAAAAATAAGTTGACATCAAAGTGCAATGGAAATGTAAGGCCAGACACTATCACATTCTTAGAGGAAAACATAGGCAGAACACTCTATGACATAAATCACAGCAAGATCCTTTTTGACCCACCTCCTAGAGAAATGGAAATAAAAACAAAAATAAACAAATGGGGCCTAATGAAACTTAAAAGCTTTTGTACAGCAAAGGAAACCATAAACAAGACCAAAAGACAACCCTCAGAATGGGAGAAAATATTTGCAAATGAAGCAACTGACAAAGGATTAACCTCCAAAATTTACAAGCAGCTCATGCAGCTCAATAACAAAAAAACAAACAACCCAATCCAAAAATGGGCAGAAGACCTTAACAGACATTTCTCCAAAGAAGATATACAGATTGCCAACAAACACATGAAAGAATGCTCAACATCATTAATCATTAGAGAAATGCAAAACAAAACTACAATGAGATATCATCTCACACCGGTCAGAATGACCATCATCAAAAAATCTAGAAACAATAAATGCTGGAGAGGGTGTGGAGAAAAGGGAACACTCTTGCACTGTTGGTGGGAATGTAAATTGATACAGCCACTATGGAGAACAGTATGGAGGTTCCTTAAAAAACTACAAATAGAACTACCATACGACCCAGCAATCCCACTACTGTGCATATATCCTGAGAAAACCATAATTCAAAAAGAGTCATGTACCAAAATGTTCATTGCAGCTCTATTTACAATAGCCAGGACATGGAAGCAACCTAAGTGTCCATCAACAGATGAATGGATAAAGAAGATGTGGCACATATATACAATGGAATATTACTCAGCCATAAAAAGAAATGAAATTGAGTTACTTGTAGTGAGGTGGATAGACCTAGAGTCTGTCATACAGAGTGAAGTAAGTCAGAAAGAGAAAGACAAATACTGTATGCTAATACATATATATGGAATCTAAGGGGAAAAAAATGTCATGAAGAACCTAGGGTTAAGATGGGAATAAAGACACAGACCTACTAGAGCACAGACTTGAGGATATGGGGAGGGGGAAGGGTAAGCTGTGACAAAGTGAGAGAGTGGCATGGACATATATACACTACCAAATGTAAAATAGATACCTAGTGGGAAGCAGCCGCATAGCACAGGGAGATCAGCTAGGTGGTTTGTGACCACCTAGAGGGGTGGGATAGGGAGGGTGGGAGGGAGGGAGACGCCAAGAGGGAAGAGATATGGGAACATATGTATATGTATAACTGATTCATTTGTTATAAAGCAGAAACTAACACACCATTGTAAAGCAATTATACTCCAATAAAGATGTTAAAAAAAAAAGTAAAGTATTTATCATAAACCTTGGACATAGTAAGAATTCAATGAATCTTAACTGATTCTAAAAAAAAAAAAAAAAAGTGCAATGGAATACCACAACTGAATCACCCCTCTAGGTGGCAAGTAAGCAAAGCTCAATCCAAAAAGGACCACTCGTAGGAGAACAGTCTCCTTCTAGCTCTGGGAATATTGACTGTTGGTAATATTCTCACTAAGGCAACTTTTAAGTAATTTTGTAGACCCTAAATGCACTACCTATTGTTCGCAGTAACTAAACATTTTCATGTAGCCCAATGAGGGAAGTAAAGACGATATATTTCCCCTACCTTATGATCTGGCACACAGTTTTTTAGAAAGCAGAGAAAAATCTTCTAATAATTTACTAAGAGAATTTTTTAACTCCTTCAAATTCCTAGCCATTTTTTCTCCTCTCTTTCTTCTACATAAGTTTTATTGAACTATAATTTACCAACAATAAAACTCACCAACTTTAAGCATATGATTCCGTGGATTTTGACAAATGTATACAGTTGCCTAACTACCACCAGAATCAAAATATAGAATGTTAGCATCATTCCCAAAAAGTT
Source organism: Pseudorca crassidens (assembly GCF_039906515.1). Lineage (NCBI taxonomy): Eukaryota > Metazoa > Chordata > Mammalia > Artiodactyla > Delphinidae > Pseudorca > Pseudorca crassidens. The sequence continues at coordinate 24,347,239 of NC_090302.1, read as the reverse complement.
TCCTCATGCCCTGTTATAGTGAATCCCTCCCTGAGCCCTGGTCTCTGACAGCCACTAGATATGCTTTGTCACTACAGTTTTGCCTTTTCTAGAATTTTGTACTAACAGAATCATACATTACGTACCTTTTAAAAAGAAATGTGGTAAAATATACATAACATGAAACTTACTATTTAACCGTTTTTAAGTGTACAGTTCAGTAGTGTCAAGTACATTCCCACTGTCATTACACAGCTTTTGCTGTTTGGTTTCCTTAACCTAGTACAATGCTTTTGAGGTTCATCCACACAGTAGTTTGTTCCTTTTAAATTGCTGAGTAGTATTCCATTATCTGGATATACCACAATTTGTTTATCCATTCACCAGCTGATGGGCATTTGGGCTATTTCCAGTTTGGGGCTATTGTGAATAATGCTGCTATGAACATTTAAGCACAAGTTTTGGTCATATGCTTTCAATGCTTTTCAGTAAATGCCTTAGAGTGAAGATGCTGGGTAATATGGTATCTGTTTAACATTTTAAAGAAACGTTAGCAACTGTTTTTATCTCTCCATTCAGAGAAAACCTATAGTCTATGGACACCCAGCCAGAAGTTACTGCCTGCTACATCACACCACATCTCAAGGTGTAAGGCTTAAACTTCATACTTATGGTATTACGAGGGTGGATGCTGGCAGAAAGAACAATTCAGCTCATGAAAAGCTAAATGACAACGCATCTGGAGTCCCCAGTAACTGACCTGACACACACTTGGCGCTCAATAACAGTGGCTATTATTGGAGCTACTGTTATCAGGTATCAAGTTCACCAGTCTCATATGCATGTAGCATACAGTCTTCCTCCACTATCCACCTCAATCTTTTTTTTTTTTTAATATTTACTTATTTAATTTATTTATTTGGCTGCGTCGGGTCTTAGTTGTGGAACACGGGGTCTTGGCTGAGGCATGCAGGATCTTTCGTTGTGGCGCACGGGCATCTCTCTAGTTGTGGTGTGTGGGGTTTTCTCTCTCTAGTTGTGGCACACGGGCTCCAGGGCATGTGAGCTCTGTAGCTTGTGGCACGCAGGCTCTCTCGTTGAGGCGTGTGAGCTCACTAGTTGTGGCGCACGAGCTTAGCTGCCCCGCAGCATGTGGGATCTTAGTTCCCTGACCAGGGATCGAACCCGCGTCCCCTGCACTGGAAGGCGGATTCTTTACCACTGGACCACCAGGGAAGTCCCAATCTTTTCTTTTGAGTGGAAGAATATCTGCGTGTGCTCCACCTTCTAAGACACCTCTTTTCAGTGACTCTTTAAAGACTGAGAGTTGTTCTCTAACTACATCTCCAGGCTTTCCCAGCACTCAGCAGTTGGAGAATCAAATTCAGAAGACTCAGGAGGCTCTTTTCCTCCCCTCTTTCGGTAGCTCAGTTAATCTGGCTCAGCAGGCCTGATTTAGCTCAACAGATGAGACTGACACCAACCCCTGAGCTGGAGGCTCCCCCTTTCTAACAAGGCCACATCCTCACTCAGAGACCTTCCACTGTCAGACAGTCCTATAGATGTTCCCCTGCCCCGTGCCATATGGAGACTGTTACAAGGCAGGGGTCCCCTCTACTGAAGGCAGGCCATAGCGCATCCCATCCAGTTAGGCCTCATCTAAGCATACCTCTCTGTGAATAAAAGTTCCAAGTTGATACACAATCAGCTTTTTGTCTAAGTGTAATTATACTTGTATAATTATGACACATAAAGGTTTGTGTGTCCCTGCCTCGTTTACACAACTACATATCTAACTCCTCTGTACCAGAGACCTAAATTGACTTCAAATGACTGGTTAGAATTTTAATTCTTAACCAGCGCTCTGTGTTTATCCTTTATAAACTCTGAGATGAAACTGTTGTTTTCACAAATTTTTTACTTCTGCTCTCAGCCCCCTCTTATTTCTGACCGAAAGTATTTGTGTTACTTTTCCAAACTGAGTGAGAGAGAACTAGCCAGCCAACTCAGGATTTCATCAGATGACTTGCTTTTAATGGAGTGAGACTTGAAGCAAGGACATGGGTGGGGAGAATGAAAAACCATAGTCAAGAAGCTCTGTGCCCTCAGGGTACACAGGGCCCTAGACCACAAACAAGTAGGAAGCACAGTCTAAGGGAAAAGAAAGAAAAGGAGAGTAAAGAGTCCACAATCAAATTCTGCCTACTCCTGACATTTCCTTACACTGGTTCTGCCCTCTTTTCTTTCTAAAGGTCAGACAGGAAGACTATTAGACTATCATTCCCCAGGGAACAACAGTAGTCTACCCTCACTGCCACACAGTGCACCTCAAGTAGAAGGTGAGCTAGTGGGGAGGGCAGGCATGTTCAGAGACCCCGCGTATAAAATGACCAATCAGGGATCCCTTCATTACAACCCCCTCCCTTTCCTGATTCACTAGCCACCCCAGAGACCCAGCTCCACAGTAGAAGGTACAGAAACTTGGTTGACACTGGATTTCCATTCCAGAGGGGAATGGTCACGCTGTGCACGCAGACCTAGCGTGCTGGTGAGGGGCTCAGGGAGAGCTGCTCCCACAGACGCCTTCCATCCCCACTGGAAATAACTGTGAATCACACACACAAGCATACGACTATGGCATCACATTAAATCGTGTGGAGTCCTTGGCAGCAGTAAATACTAATTCAATATTTTTATTTAATTAACACGTTGTTTTGTGTCTTTGACAGTGCCTACCGATCATGGATACTTACTCTAGTGCTAATTAAAAAAATCAACAAGAGGTTGTTTCAATTACATACGCAAATAGCAAACATTTGTATCTCAACACTAGTTGTATTATGAGCCTAAGTTCATTAAAATGAACTTAGCAATTTTTAAAGCACCACAAAGAGAAACTAAATACAAGACAAAGTTTTTAAAAGTCATTTCCCTTGGAAACTTGAAGCAAAGGTTTAAGCTTATTAAACTGATCTTTAATCAAGTAGGTTAAAAAGGCATTATATTTATTGACTTGGTTATTATTTAAGAACTCTATTAATTTTAATTTTCCCAAACATGCATAAGAGATTCTGCCTCTCTATTTCAGCGTTAGATCTCTTCAAATAAATGAAAATATATTTTCTTACAGCTTTAAACGCTTCCTTGTACATTTTAATTTAAACAAATGTTTATAACCTTCAATCCACAAGAATTTCTAATGAATATTTAATATTTCCAGTAAAATCTGGAAATACTGATTTACTAAATGATCGACGCTGATTTTTTTTTTTTAACCCAAATACTTTTAATTCTGCAAAACTGGAGGGAAGCATGTTCACCGAAAATCTCACAGTACACACATTCTCCCATCAAATTCATCACTAGGACTCCCACCCACCGGCCCTGAAAAGCTGTAATCCCACAAGCAAGAGCCCTACCCGTGTGCATGCACTCATGTGAAAATATCACACACACTAAATTGCACTGAGGCCGTGACAACATGCAACTTAGTAATGTGCAATATCTCCACCAGAGCAAGCAGAATGGAGCATCGGGGAAGAAGGGTGTGATGCAAACATTCAGGACACAACATGCTCTAAGGGGAGGAAAATGGTTTAGGGGTAACGGATGCATGCCACTAACTCAAAAATTCATGAAATGAAAACCCAATCACAAATGTATTCGGTTTAGAAGAATACTCATTCAGAATGGAGAAAAATAACTAAGGTTCAGAAATTCAATGAGACAGTGATTATCTAGTAGCCACATATTTCAGAAGGCAAAGCTTGAAGAACAAAGACACTTTCACTGTCTGGACATGCAGTTAACTCCCAATTTCAATTCCACTTTTAACTTATTAATGGATCATATAAAATGAGTTTAATAATTCACTTAACTGCAACATTGATGACAACTAATGACTGATGCTTATAAAACCCGACATCACTGATAATTCACACACTAAACTTCAGTCTCAGGGCATTATGATAATATTTTCATGATCATTTGTATAATATTTTCCCTCTTAAAATCTTTCTCCATGAAGAAACATATTCCATCTTGAACATAATCCTTAAGAATGAAAAAACTGACAGGAGCTTGTAGAACTAGAACTCATTGTTATCTTACATATATGAGAAAGTTCTTCAGAGGTATCTATGTATGACTGTATATTTTAAGCCTTGAATTTGACCCAGTAAAGAAATAAAAAGCACTCAGGCTGCTAAAAATCAACCTGAATTACAATCTATAATTTATATAACTTGATATAGCTGTGGTTAGAAAAATGGCCCAGCCTATATAACAAGTTATCTCGTCTGTACCATATTTTTCAGACTCACAGAAATCTATCAATTTTGAGAACAATTAGGATTGTAGTGTTGGTTGTTAATTTTTTTTCTGTATTAAAAATAAGTCCTCTATGTGACTTTTACCACAATAAAAAAACATTAACCTTTGCTCTGCACCTGAAACTATCACAGCATTGTTAATCGGCTATACTCCAATACAAAATAAAAAGTTAAAAACAAATTTAAAAAAATAAGATAAAATGAATGGTTTTTGTACGAGTATACATTAGAACCAAGACATGGGCTATTCTTATAGTACATAATTAGTGTGTACAATCCCAAGAAGATAAAGCAAATCTAACCTGTGAAAAGACATATATTTCCTCATATCTATGTAGATGACTGTACGCTCTCTAACCTCAAACTCCTTCCTGAACCAAAGACCTAATTTTTTTAAATTTTTATTGAAATATAGTTGACTTACAATGTTCTGTTAGTTTCAGGTGTAAAGTGTACAGTTATACATATATAACAAAGTTATACAAAGATTCAGTTATACATATATATGAATATATATATTCTTTTTTACATTCTTTTCCATTATAGGTTATTACAAGATATTGAGTATAGTTCCCTGTGCTATACAGTAAGCCCTTGTTATCTATTTTACATACAGTAGTGTGTGTATTTTATTAACCCCAAGCTCCTAATTTAACCCTTCCTCCAGCCTTGGTAACCATAAATTTGTTTTCTATTTGTTTTGTAAATAAGTTCATTTGTATCCTTTTTTTAGATTCTACGTATAAGCGATATCATGTGATATTTGTCTTTCTCTGCAAAGAACTAAATTTTTAGCTGCCAGCCTCATGTGTCCATGTGAGTAACAGTACCACGAATTTAATTCATCATCTTTTGTTCCAACCATCTCCTGGAAGAAGGCATCATGGTATACCAGAAGAATGTGTGATCTCAATCAGCTGAACTTAGGTATAAATCACAGCTCTGCTTACCAGTTCCAAGGAACCATGACATTAAAGAATAATCTTTAAAACAAAGGAGGTGGCATATTTGGTATAAAAAAAAATGACTCAATGACAGACATTTAGAGGATGGCCAGCTGTGCTAGTAAAGGTTACTTCAGGAAAAAGAAGTATCTTTCTTGAAGTTCTTTATGGACAAGCTAGATACTTTTCTGTAAGACTTGGCTTAAGTCACACTGACTAGAGGATTATGGCAGCCTTTGATATGGCTGATTCCATAGCTTTATCCTATTGGGAAGATAGTTATTTTTCCTTTTTGGTAAAGTATTTGCATAAACTTTTTTGAGACAGATGTCACTTAGATACACTAAAGTTAATCTATTGATAGATTAATAAAGATGAAAACCAATGGTCAAATAGGCTTAGAAGGGATGCTAAAGCCAGCAAGTATCTTTCCTGAAGACAACTTCACCCTGAAAGCTGTTACAGTAGACAATATACTCCCAAACCCAGAATATTTACATGGATGGCTCCATGTGGATACCTGGGAGCACCAAAGGGGATAAGAGCTTTTTTGGTTTTAATCCCACCTACTGTCAAATAAAGTAGGAGGAAAAACAGAAAACCTAGCAAAGTTTCCAGAGAAAATATATTTTAGGTGCATGCATGCTATTTGAATGTAACCAAGGGTTTTCCAAAGATCAAAGTGGTATCCTCACCAGCTGTCACATGAACACAGTGAAAAAATAAGCCAAAATCAGTCAGACAGAATTATCAGGTCAAATCAACATTTCTGTGGCAGACTAGTTTCAAGAAATTCCCATTTTCTTAAAAGTATGTGGAAACAGAAATGCCAGCCAAAGATTCACTATTCAAGAGAAGCTTTAGACCACCTAACAGCTTATTAGAAAAAGGAGCTCTAATGGATAACATGAGGATTTCATTTGAGTAGCTATTCGTAAGAAGTCAAAATGAAGTAGAGTCTTATTAATGAGTTAGAGCAATGAGGGACAAAGTTTTGGGAAGGAGCTGAGACAAGGCTGCAAAAGGCCTCTCCCTACCTGACATGATGAAGAGGAAAAAGAAAAAGGCATCAGTGACTTGGAAAGAGGATATGAAGAATAAAAGCTGAAGAATCATCTCATTCAGAAATCAAGCCTGCAATACATAGACCCCAGAAGACATGATGGAAATTTCTGGCTGGAACCTGCGATACACACAGAGCGCGTGACTTGGAAATAACCCCAAATTTTGCATTTCCGGTATCCAAACTACCCTCTGCAGAGGACACAGCCTGGCTGCAGAGCGACAGAGGAAGAAACAGGAAGGCCACCTACTCTCCTCCCCAAGCAAAGCTAGAATTCCTGAGAATACAAGGAGGGTTCTGAGAGAAGCTGAGGTGTATGTGTGGTGCAGGGTGCAGGAGGGGCTTCTCCCGAGCAAATTATGTGACGATTAGAAGCTGCAGCAAGGGCCTGGGGACAGGCCATTAGACCTTTGTACATCACAGGCTTGACAGTAAGATATTAAAACTGTTTTACATTAATCTCTCAAAGGAGATGTTAAAAATCTGAAAATACCAGGGGTTTCCCTGGTGGCGCAGTGGTTGAGAGTCCGCCTGCCGATGCAGGGGACACAGGTTCGTGTCCCGGTCCGGGAAGATCCCACATGCTGCGGAGCGGCTGGGCCTGTGAGCCATGGCTGCTGAGCCTGCGCGTCCGGAGCCTGTGCTCCGCAACGGGAGAGGCCACAACAGTGAGAGGCCCACGTACCGCAAAAAAAAAAAAAAAAAAATTGAAAATACCAGCGTCCCTCAATAGCTTAGCACTGAATGTTACCAGGAAGGCTCAAGACAGAAAAATGGGCCTCTCATGGAGAGCAGTTTCTGAAGGAAGTAAGAACAGCATAAATTTTTTCCCTACCTGATAGCTTCTTCCACAGACTGGCCAATAATATTAGAAGAAGGACCTGGCTGAGATAGTGGTGTCAGGCTTATCACCCACTTCACTGGCTTGTAGTACTCATCACTGGAACTTAACAGATAAAATAGTGTGGTCAGGAAAATTATCTGCAAAACAAAGGACAGTACCTCCTAAAATATCACATTTGGAAACTACAGGAAGGAAACATAAATGGAACCAAGAATATGCTTTACTGCAGAAGGAGTGTGACACGTACTCATCTGTGTGTACATACCAGAGACAGAACAAAGTTGAGGAGGGCAGTCCCGCTGTAGAAGAGGATGGCCAGGAGCGTGGTGACAGTGGTGAAGAGCAGGCTCACGTTCCGGCTCATCACGATCCACAGGGACTCTAAGATCTGGCGAGGAGGGAAGGCTAAATATGAGAACTCATCCTCAGGAAAGAAGTTTCTACAGCTGTCTAGTGTGCTCTCATGGAGTGTTTTACTACCATAAACTGAAACAACAAGAACTGAGTATTATTTTATCTGAAAACATTTGAATGTTGATTAGTAAGGAAAATGGTTAAGTAAATTATGGTGAATGTACTACAAATAATAACAGGCAGCCATTAAAACATCTCTATTGGGCTTCCCTGGTGGCGCAGTGGTTGAGAGTCTGCCTGCCGATGCAGGGGACACGGGTTCGTGCCCCCATCCGGGAAGATCCCACATGCCATGGAGCGGCTGGGCCCATGAGCCATGGCCGCTGAGCCTGCGCGTCCAGAGCCTGTACTCCGCAACAGGAGAGGCCACAACGGTGAGAGGCCTGCGTACCGCAAAAAAAAAAAATCTCTATTATAACACAGAAAAATATTTTGTGATACAATGCTAAGTTTAAAGAACAGGACAAAAAAGCTTATTTATAGCATGATTATAACTATGAAAATGGCACGCATAGAAAAAATACCTACAGGAGAATATGCCAGAATGCAACCTGTAGTTGTATGTAGCTTGTAGGACCACAAGCACAGGCCAAGAAATTCTAACATTAGTCTGATTAGCTATACCTCCCCCACCGACTGGCCATCTTCAACTTAGAACCAACAACAAACACAAAAGCGTCACTTCAATGACTTCACTAAAGTCACAATAAAAGAAATGAACAGATGGGGTCAGAGCTCTGCAGCTGAAAACCTTTCCTCAGACAGATAATGACCCTATATCAAGACCTATTGAGTTCACCTGATCCATCACCTGCAAATTCACTAAAACCAGATGTTAATACATGTTAAATATTACTGAAAGAAGATGTATAATATCTATAACACACCTACGTGTTTTCACGTAGGTGTGTTATAGATATTTCCTATCTCTTCATGAACTTAAAGTCCCATATGATAATGTCTGTTCTATTATTCTCCCCAAGAGGACTATCCTTCCTCTTAATGAAAAACAAGGAAGCAAGATGATCAGAAAAACACCTTCCATTATAGTTTTCAAAATGCTCGCATAAACCTCACAGCAATGCAGCGAGGGAAGCAATGTAGATGATATCATCTTTATTTTACAGATATACAAACCGAAGCTCAGAGATTTTTAAAAACTTGCCCAAGGGCATGAAGCTAATAAGCGGAACTAGACCTAGGACCAGAACTCCTAATGGCTGGTTTTATTTTGCTGCCCTTTCCAAAAGAGAAGTTCTGTTTTTTGTCATATGCTCAAGTTATACCATCTCCTCCATGAAAGGCCTATCCATTCCTTTCCTACCTCAAATGTACCACTTATAAAGGCATATTTTGTTGTCCTCAGCATTTCTTGCAAACCTCAGCTCAGCCTTCATAAGAGGGCTTTGGCAGGCTAGTTTCATTTACAATAACTCCTTACATAAAATCTTGAAAATGCTTCATGATGCCTACAAAAATATGCATGATTGACTGTTTGACCTTATGGGATAAAGAATGAATGAATACTGCCACTGATTCTAAGAAACAAACCAACAATGCCCTTACTTGTGATTTTTACAAACATTCTTTTGGGGAATTCAGTCACTTTGGAATTTTTATCAAAAAATTTTTTTAAATAGTTTCTGGGTCATACTGATAGGAAATACTCTGTGGTAATTCTTAAGAAATTAACTGAATACATTAATTGTAGACTGGTAGTCACTAACAATCTAGTAACTTTTCTATGTACTCAAAGGGATTAGGAAGAAAGGTTCAGAAAAGAAGAAAGAGATGCTGGGTATTATAAAACCAAAAAGTTCAATCAAGGTCTGACCTTGACAGTTTCTTAAAATTTGTTCTGATGAGATAGGTGGTGATATTAAAGAATGTAACTTTTTTTTAATACTGTATAACAAAACGTGTCAATATTTAGAATTAGATATTAGTGAACCAATATTCCAAATGACCAGTGCACATTACAAAATCATGTAAGGGTAGAAGATCCATTCCTAGCCAAGATAGATCAAGGGACCTTAATATAGGGGAGTAGAAAAAGTTCACTGATACGGTTTCAAATTCTACACTGCAACTAACCTTTAAGAAATACCATTTGTTGAGTTTTGGTGCAGTATCAAAGAATAGTCACGATGATCTGAAAAGGTTATTAAAAGACTACCCTCTTTTCCAGCTACATATCTGTGTGAGGCTAGATTTCCTCATATACTTCAACCAAAACAACATATTCCAACAGACTGAATGCAGAAACAAATATGAGGTTTGCAAAATTAAACAGGTTTGCAAAAATGTAAAGAAAGCCACTCTTCACACTAAATCATTTTTTTTGTTTTGGAAAACGGTTATTTTTCAGACATAACAAGCATGCCCTTCATGTCAACAAGTAACGTTATTTTTTAGTGAATTGATAAATATTTTTAAAGTTCTCAGTTTTTTTTTTTGTTGTTGTTGTTGTTTTGCAGTACGCGGGCCTCTCACTGTTGTGGCCTCTCCCATTGCAGAGCACAGGCTCCGGATGAGCAGGCTCCGGACGCGCAGGCTCAGCGGCCATGGCTCACGGGCCCAGCCGCTCCGCGGCATGTGGGATCCTCCCGGACCGGGGCACGAACCCGTGTCCCCTGCATCGGCAGGCGGACTCTCAACCACTGCGCCACCAGGGAAGCCCTAAAGTTCTCAGTTTTAACTGCTAATACAATAAGTATCAATAGAACCTACATCAGCAAAAGCTCTTTGGAGTCCTCACACCAAAATCTGAGAGCCACTGGACTACAGAAAACAGAGGGAAGGGATTATCAAAAACAACATTCTTAGAATTGAAGGACATGAATTTCTAGATGTAATTTCAAACTGTTGTAGCTACATTAGGCCATTGGGAGAAAGGGAAAATGTGAGTGCAGGGATGGGTGAAGGGACTGGGTGAAGGGACCAAAGGAGTCGTAAGAAAACCCCAAGGGAGCTGTAAGGAAGCACTGAGGGACTTGTATCTTCATCTTCCATGTTAGGAAGCCAAAAGATAATATTGTAAAACCAAGAAAGAGCAGCATAAACATTATTTAAGAAATTTAGAGGTAAATACACAGAGAAAGCTAAAAGAATTGAGAGCTCTTTTTGGAGAATGAGACTGAAGTGGGGAAGCACAGAGCAGGGTCACTGCTATTTTTTATTAAAAACCTTAAAACATTTTTGACTTTAAGCTATGGTCATCTATTATTTTGATAAAAATTAAATTTTAAAAATATCTAGCACAGCAAACCTCCACTTTTATTAACATGATGAGAGTTACACGTTTATTCACAAGAGAAGTCTCCTCATCTCTGTGAAAAGCCACAGACCAAGATACCTCACAAAGTAGGCTATGGAATGAAGAATAGTCGCTGAAACTTGGCAACACGGCAAGCTGTTCCTTGCTGCCTTTGATCCTTTGGTAAACAAGGCAGAGGTGGGTGGTGCATGAGGGAAGGACAGGTGGGATGATAATAAGCGAAGCCTTTAAACATCCAGTCTCTCTAATGTGACTGGAACCATATTTCCATCTGCCAAAGGGCTTCACCCACCAAAGGTGGCTCCCTCTCTAGTGGTCCAACTGGGAACATTCTGGTCAGCCTAGGGGACAAGGATACCATCTCAGAATCTGAGAGCCACAGCATTACGTGTGCTACCTGAGTCAGCATCTCTTGGTTACTCTTCAACCACAGAGGAGGCATCAGGGAGTTACACCTGAGGCCTATGGCTTTTGGACATCTTTCTAGTGCATTTCGAACTCTCCAAACTGTAAATGTCATGGCATTAAAAACAGGGTACCGAAAGGCCTTTCAGTGTGTGAAGAAAACTGGGAATTAGAGTTTCTGTTTTTGTTTCTAAGTCCAGTTTAACTATAAATACTATTTCTTACCGAAAGAAATGTCTCAATGTTCTCATGGACAAAGGAAGCGATATCCTGCCAGTCCAGAATGTCTCCCAGCCAGCTATTCTGACGACTTATGTGCATCTTGTGTCCTTTGAGCCTTCCAGAGTGCGTTACATTCTATGGAATAGAACAGTTCAGACATGAAATCTCCATCTTAACCTAAAGAATAGGAGGTAAAAATAGCCTATTTTGTTTTAGGTCCACTTGAGCAATTTAGTAAGTGCACAAAGGTGAAAAACTTTTTATTATTTAAGAAATCAACAAAGAACTCCACCGAAAGACCTGAAATATATTTTTCTGTTTACATTCTAGTTACTGTGTCTCATTCTAGCTTAAAAGCTTCCCTTCTAAGTACGTTCATGAACACACTTTACTCGTCAGTATGTTCAACTGAACAGGAACGCAGCAGATACTTCCATCTTATTTTTCCCTTTTAGCCCCTCTAACCTTTCTCTTGGTCTCCCAGTTTTGCTTTTTTCCTCCTTTGCTCATCTCTCTTATTACTCCTCCATACACGCTAAAGGAAGCAGAGGGGAAATATGAAAAAGTACAGCTAAAACCAATATAATGTTATACGTCAATCATATCTCAATAAAACAGGGGAAAACAAGGGTCGGGGGGAATGTAGCTTGTCTATCTGGAAGAGAATTACATTGGCAGAAATGCAGGAATAACAGATTTGAAAGAGTGATGTGATGTATAAACAAAGTGACTGGTAAGGTTAAAATTTAGAAATAAAAGTAGATTCTTAACATTCTTGTGTTTCCATTCTCGCACTTTTTTCAAACAGCACTGTGATGCCTGCCTTCATTATGCAATGAAGACATTAGATCCTAGTAAAACAGGTAAAGAAAGCAATGCACTTACCCACTTACAAACCTATGCTTTTAAAACACTGACCACCCTGGCCCATAAGTGAAGCTCAAAGGGGGTGAGGGACAGTAAAAGCTGTTTGTCTGTAAGCAGAAGCCCCAGAGTCAGCAGAAGAAGTGGATACAACCTTTCCAATAGTCTGGCTCTTCAGCAGATATCTACCCAGAGATCCCCCAGTTAGTTTTTTTTTTTTTTTTTTGCGGTACACGGGCCTCTCACTGTTGTGGCCTCTCCCGTTGCGGAGCACAGGCTCCAGACGCGCAGGCTCAGCGGCCATGGCTCACAGACCCAGCTGCTCCGTGGCATGTGGGATCTTCCCGGACCGGAGCACGAACCCGTGTCCCCTGCATCGGCAAGCGGACTCTCAACCACTGCACCACCAGGGAAGCCCGCCCAGTTAGTTTTAACTCCCAGTTTTGGAAAGCCACAAAAACCATCACTGTTCCTTCGACTCCTCCTGGGGCAGGAGTACACAATGCCAAACAGGTCACTGAGCAACAAATTCAAATTTAAATCAAGCCCTCCTACCCCCAAACCCCAAGTTAAGAGATTTATTTATGTTTCTCTTCTGTTTAGATCAACCCAGGGAAAAACCAACCACGAACTCTGCCCCACTCTACCTCCTTCCCCTGGATGGGCATCTTCCACAGCACAGCTCCTAATGGCCCACAGGCCTTGCCAACGCAGTGTACAGAACAGCCTGGCACAACCAGCTGCTTTCAAACCATCATTTTTACATTTAATGAAAAATGATACTATTTTTCGTCATAAATTCTGAAATTGGAGTACATCAGCACAAGTAGCATTAAAGGTTTACTTAAAATAAAATAAATCTCTCTAAACTTTTGGATCTATTTTCACTTCCTCAAAGAGAAAAGTTCTTAGTCTGAAGCTGTATTGTCCCAAATAGTAGCCACTACCCACATATGGCTACTGAGTACCTAAAATGTGGCTAATCCAAAAATGGAAAAAATTATATATATAAAACCTCATTAATTTTTTTTATTCATTCCATATGGAAATGACATATATTCGGTATACTGGGTTAAGTAAAATACATTATTAAAATTAATTTCACCTGTCCTAGTTTTTTTTTAAATGTGGCCACTAGAAAAATTAACATGTATGACTTGCATTCATTACATTTCTACTGTACAAATCTGGTCTAGAGGATGGGATGCTGTTGATGGTAATGAACAGAGGATGGAATACTGATACACCAGAGACTGATGGGTTCTGCCATGGAGACTAATCATCAATTCAAGCTGACTTTTAGTGACCTGAGGTTTAAGAACCTGCAGCTTGGGCTTCCCTGGTGGCGCAGTGGTTGAGAGTCCGCCTGCCGATGCAGGGGACACGGGTTCGTGCCCTGGTCCGGGAAGATCCCACATGCCGCGGAGCGGCTGGGCCTGTGAGCCATGGCCGCTGAGCCTGTGCTCCACAATGGGAGAGGCCACAACAGTAAGAGGCCCGCATACCGTAAAAGAAAGAAAAAAAAAAAAAAAAAAGAACTTGCAGCTTAAAAATGTCAATAAATAAAACCCCAATGTTAACACAATCCTACCTAGTCAATGAGCCCATAAAATAAAAGGACACTATTAGTTTACAACTGAAATCCTTAGCTAAAATAACTTACCTTTACAAACCAAGAATGATACAGTCTGTCCCAAAGTTCTAGCACCTGCTTTTCAATTACAGCAGTATTGTTCACCTTATCTCCAAGAATTTTGTGAAGCTGGAAGAAATACAGATATAATCTGGTTTAATATTTCAGGCAACAATTCAGTAAAATTAATACATGCCGGGTCTTTATATTTGTACCAAATCAAACTAAAATGTTCCAGCCTATTTAATTGCCTCTAACCACATTATGTTCTTTTCTTAAACTCTACTTCTCAATATCCCCAGTAAATTTCCTCTCTCCCATCTTTTTGCTTCTTTTTTCTTTCCTTTATTCTTAGGTCTCTAAGAGAGCTTCTTTAGGTTTTAAGAGAATTAAGCCATGCTTACTGACTTTTCTGACCTTAAGTGCCCTCAGTCTTCTCTGCTAGCTTACTCCTCTGAGCTTTAAAAGCTTAAGTGCTGCAGGAATCTACCTTTGGTCCTCTTCTAGCTATATTCTCCCCTTAGGCCATGTTATGGGCTTAATTGTGTCCCCCGCCCCTAAATTCTTATGCTGAAGTCCTAACAGCCAGTACCTCAGAATGTGACTATATTTGCAGATAGGGTCTTTAAGGAGGTAACCAAATTAAAATGAGATCATTGGGGTAGGTCCTAATTCAATATTACTGTGTTCTTATAAAAAGAGGACATGGGCTTCCCTGGTGGCACAGTGATTGAGAGTCTGCCTGCCGATGCAGGGGACACGGGTTCGTGCCCCGGTCCGGGAAGATCCCACATGCCGCAGAGCAGCTGAGCCGGTGAGCCATGGCCGCTGAGCCTGCGTGTCCGGAGCCTGTGCTCCGCAACGGGAGAGGCCACAACAGTGAGAGGCCCGCGTACCGCAAAAAAAAAAAAAAAAAAAAAAGAGGACATTAGGACATAAACACACATAGAGGAAAGACCATGTAAAGACAAAGGCCATCTATAAGCCAAGCTGAAAGAGGCCTCAGAAGAAACCAATTCTGCTGACTCCTTGATCTTGGACCTGTAGCCTCTAGAATTGTGAGAAAATTAATTTATGTTGTTGAAGCACAAAGTTCATGGTACTTTGTTATGGCAGCCCTACCAAAACTAATACAGTTCATCTCTACCAATCACATGGGTACTATATGATATTCAAACTTCCATCTACAGCCCAGATCTCTCCCTTGAGCTCCAGCTATGTATGTCCGACTGCATCTCTACTTAAGATATTTAATATGCCCTGAAACAGAATTACCAATCTACATGCAACACCTACACCGCACTACCACCTCCAATTCTTTTCATCTAAGTGTACAGCTATCCTTCTAGTTGGACAAACCAAAAACTTCCTTCCCTTGCACTCCATAACCAATCCATGAGCAATTCATGTCAAGACAACCTCAAAAACATATCCCAAATATGACAATTTCTCTCAATTCCCACTTCCGCGATCTTAGTCCAACTCGTCAACATCTCACCTGGACTATCAGAATAATCTTTCAATTGGTCTCCCTGCCTTCTTCATTCTTGCCCACTCCTCCATAAAGCAGCCAAGATGAGCTTTCAATATCCTAAATCTGGTCATATCCCTGTTTTAAAGTCCTCTGTAGCTAAATTAAAACCCCAAGGTCTTTATGACCTCAAGGCTTGTCTCATCACCACATCCCCTATTCCAGCCACAGTGACCTTCCTTTCCCTCATTCAAGCTCCTTCCCATCTCAGGGCCTCTGAATTTTCTATGCCCTCAACTTGAAACATTCTTTTCGAAGACCTTCATAAATTGCCTCCTTCTCACCACTCAAGTCTTAGTGAAAACATTACCTTCTCAGAGGCATTCTCTGGCCATTCTAGCTAAAGCATCACTTGGAGTTACTCTCTACCACATCACTCTGTTTACTCTGGTCACAGCACTTTCAGATCTGAAACTTTTGTTTGCACGTTTAATGCTGGTCTCCTTTCACCCGGAATGTAAGGCTCTAGGAGAGCTGTAACTCTTTCTGGTTTATTGCTTTTCGCCAGCATTTAGAACAGTGCCTGACATGTTTGTGCACTGGCTGTCATCTTCTTCATTCTTGTCATCAGAGAAGGGACACAGGAAATGCACTCATTACTTATTCTCTTGCTGTATCAGGGCAGTATCTCTAGGTACAAATTTTAAAAAGAGAATACAAGTAGAAAGGATAGTTAAAGCGAGGATGTTGTATGACACAGGCCTAGAGCCTGTGCTCTGCAACAAGAGAAGCCACCGCAATGAGAAGCCCACGCACAGCAATGAAGAGTAGCCCCCACTCGCCGCAACCAGAGAAAGCCCATACACAGCAACAAAGACCCAACGCAGCCAAAAATAAAAATAAAAAATAAATAAATTTTAAAAAAAGAAAAAGATAAGGTGACCATATGTACATGGGTTTATCTCTGGGCTTTCTATCCTGTTCCATTGATCTATATTTCTGTTTTTGTGCCAGTACCATACTGTCTTGATTACCGTAGCTTTGTAGTATAGTCTGAAGTCAGGGAGCCTGATTCCTCCAGCTCCAATTTTTCTTTCTCAACATTGCTTTGGCTATTCAGGGTCTTTTGCATTTCCATACAAATTGTGCAATTTTTTGTTCTAGTTCTGTGAAAAATGCCATTGGTAGTCTGATACGGATTGCGTTGAATCTGTAGATTGCTCTGGGTAGCACTGTCATTTTCACAATGTTTATTCTTCCAATCCAAGAACATCTCTCCATCTGTTTGTATCATCTTTAATTTCTTTCATCAGTGTCTTATAGTTCTCTGCATACAGGTCTTTTGCCTCCTTAGGTAGATTCCTAGGTATTTTATTCTTTTTGTTACAATGGTAAATGGGAGTGTTTCCTTAATTTCTCTTTCATATTTTTCATCATTAGTGTATAGGAATGCAAGAGATTTCTGTACATTAATCCTGCTATTTTACCAAATTCATTGTTTAGCTCTAGTAGTTTTCTGGTAGCATCTTTAGAATTCTCTATGTATAGTATCATGTCATCTGCAAACAATGTCAGTTTTACTTCTTCTTTTCCTAGTTGGATTTCTTTTATTTCTTTTCCTTCTCTGACTGCTGTGTCTAAAACTTCCAAAATTACGTTCAATAACAGTGGTAAGAGTGGGCAACCTTGACTTGTTCCTGATCTTAGAGGAAGTGGTTTCAGTTCCTCACCACTGAGAACAATGTTGGCTGTGGGTTTGTCATATATGGCTTTTATTATGTTTAGGTAGGTTCCCTCTATGCCTACTTTCGGGAGAGTTTTTATCATAAATTGGTGTTGAATTTTGTCGAAAGCTTTTCCTGCATCTGTGAAATTATCATATGGTTTTTATTCTTCAATTTGTTAATATGGTGTGTCACGTTGATTGATTTGTGTATAATGAATAATCCTTGCATTCCTGGGATTAACTCTACTTGATCACGGTAGATGGTCCTTTTAATGTGCTGTTGGATTCTGTTTGCAAGTATTTTGTTGAGAATTTTTGCATCTATGTTCATCAGTGATATTGGCCAGTAGTTTTCTTTTTTTGTGACACCTTTGTCTGGTTTTGGTATCTGGGTGATGGTGGCCTCACAGAATGAGTCTGGGAGTGTTCCGCCCTCTGCTATATTTTGGAAGTTTTGAGAAGGAGAGCTCTTCTATAAATGTTTGATAGAATTTGCCTGTGAAGCCATATGGTCCTGGGCTTTTGTTTGCTGGAAGATTTTTAATCACAGTCTCAATTTCATTGCTTGTGATTGGTCTGTTTATATTTTCTATTTCTTTCTGGTTCAGTCTCGGAAGGTTGTGCTTTTCTAAGAATTTGTCCATTTCTTCCAGGTTGTCTATTTTATTGGCATATAGTTGCTTGTAGTAGTCTCTCATGATCCTTTTTATTTCTGCAGTACAGCTGTTACTTCTCCTTTTTCATTTCTAATTCTGTTGATTTGAGTCTTCACTTTTTTCTTGATGAGTCCGGCTAATGGTTTATCAATTTTGTTTATCTTCTCAAAGAACCAGCCTTTAGTTTTATTCATCTTTGCTATTGTTTTCTTCATTTCTTTTTCATTTATTTCTGATCTGATCTTTATAATTTCTTTCCTTCTGCTAACACTGAGTTTTGTTCTTCTTTCGCTAATGCTTTAGGTGTAAGCTTAGGTTGTTTACTTGAGATTTTTCTTGTTTCTTGAGGTAGGATTGTATTGCTATGAACGTCCCTCTTAGAACTGCTTTCGCTGCATCCCATTGGCTTTGGGTCGTCGTGTTTTCATTGTCATTTGTTTCTAGGTATTTTTTGATTTCCTCTTTGATTTTTTCAGTGATCTCTTGGTTATTTAGTAGCATCTTGTTTAGCCTCCATGTGTTTGTATTTTTTACAGTTTTTTTCCTGTAATCAATGTCTAGTCTCATAGTGCTGTGGTCGGAAAAGATACTGGATATGATTTCAATTTTCTTAAATTCACCAAGGCTTGATTTCTGACCCAAGATATGATCTATCCTGGAGAATGTTCCAGGAGCACTTAAGAACACTAATGATGAAAAATTTGAAAATGAAATTAAGAAAACACTCCCATTTACCACTGCAACAAAAAGAACAAAATATCTAGGAATAAATCTACTTAAGGAGACAAAAGACCTGTATGCAGAAAGTTATCAGACACTGATGAAAAAAATTAAAGATAATATAAATAGATGGAGAGATATACCATGTTCTTGGATTGGAAAAATCAACATTGTGAAAATGACTCTATTACCCAAAGCAACCTACAGATTCAATGCAATCCCTATCAAACTACCACTGGCATTTTTCACAGAACTAGAACAAAAAATTTCACAATTTGTATGGAAACACAAAAGACCCCGAAGAGCCAAAGCAATCTTGAGAACGAAAAATGGAGCTGGAGGAATCAGGCTCCCTGACTTCAGACTATACTACAAAGCCACAGTAATCAAAGTATGGTACTGGCACAAAAACAAATATAGATCAATGGAACAGGATAGAAAGCCCAGAGATAAACCCATGCACATGTGGTCACCTTATCTTTGATAAAAGAGGCAAGAAAATACAGTGGAGAAAAGACAGCCTCTTCAATACGTGGTGCTAGGAAAACTGGACAGCTACACGTAAAAGAATGAAATTACAATACTGCCTAACACAATACACAAAAATAAACTCAAAATGGATTAAAGACCTAAATGTAAGGCCAGACACCATCAAACTCTTAGAGGAAAACATAGGCAGAACACTCTATGACATAAATCACAGCAAGATCCTTTTGACCCACCTCCTAGAGAAATGGAAATAAAAATAAACAAATGGGACCTAATGAAACTTAAAAGCTTTTGCACAGCAAAGGAAACCATAAACAAGACCGAAGACAACCCTCAGAATGGGAGAAGATATTTGCAAAGGAAGCAACTGACAAAAGATTAATCTCCAAAATTTACAAGCAGTTCAGGCAGCTCAATATCAAAACACCAAACAACCCAATCCAAAAATGGGCAGAAGACCTAAACAGACATTTCTCCAAAGAAGATATACAGAATGCCAACAAGCACATGAAAGAATGCTCAACATCATTAATCATTAGAGAAATGCAAATCAAAACTACAACGAGGGGCTTCCCTGGTGGTGCAGTGGTTGAGAGTCCGCCTGCCAATGCAGGGGACATGGGTTCGTGCCCCGGACCGGGAAGATCCCCCGTGCCGCGGAGCGGCTGGGCCAGTGAGCCCTGGCCACTGAGCCTGCACGTCCGGAGCCTGTGCTCTACAACGGGACAGGCCACAACAGTGAGAGGCCCGCGTACTGCAAAAACAAACAAACAAACAAAACTACAATGAGGTATCATCTCACACCGGTCAGAATGGCCATCATCAAAAAATCTACAAACAATAAATGTTGGAGGGGGTGTGGAGAAAAGGGAACCCTCTTGCACTGTTGGTGGGAATGTAAATTGATACAGCCACTATGGAGGACAGTATGGAGGTTCCTTAAAAAACTAAAAATAGAACTACCATACGACCCAGAAATCCCACTACTGGGCATATACCCTGAGAAAACCATAATTCAGAAAGAGTCATGTACCAAAATGTTCACTGCAGCTCTATTTATAATAGCCAGGACATGGAAGCAACCTAAGAGTCCATCAACAGATGAATGGATAAAGAAGATGTGACACATATATACAATGGAATATTACTCAGCCATAAAAAGAAATGAAACTGAGTTATTTGTAGTGAGGTGGATGGACCTAGAGACTGTCATTCAGGGTGAAGTAAATCAGAAAGAGAAAAACAAATACTGTATGCTAACACATATATATGGAATCTAAAAAAAAAAAAAAAAAAGTTCACAAAGAACCTAGGGGCAAAATGGGAATAAAGATGTAGACTTACTAGAGAATGGACTTGAGGATATGGGGAGGGGGAAGGGTAAGCTGGGACAAAGTGAGAGAGTGGCATGGAAATATATACACTACCAAAAGTAAAACAGATAGCTAGTGGGAAGCAGCCGCATAGGACAGGGAGATCAGCTTGGTGCTTTGTGACCATGTAGAGGGCTGGGATTGGGAGTGTGGGAGGGCGGGAGAAGCAAGAGGGAAGAGATATGGGGACATATGTATATGTATAACTGATTCACTTTGTTTTAAAGCAGAAACTAACACATCATTGTAAAGCAATTATACTCCAATAAAGACGTTTAAAAAAAAAGTGTATTCTGTTGTTTTTGGATGGAATGTCCTATAAATATCAATTAAGTCCATCTTGTTTAATGTGTCATTTAAAGCTTGTGTTTCCTTATTTATTTTCATTTTGGATGATCTGTCCATTGGTGAAAGTGGGGTGTTAAAGTCCCCTACTATGATTGTGTTACTGTCAATTTCCCCTTTAAGGCTGTTAACCTTTGCCTTAAGTATTGAGGTGCTCCTATGTTGGGTGCATAGATATTTACAATTGTTATATTTTCTTGGATTGATCCCTTGATCATTATGTAGTGTCCTTCTTTGTTTCTTGTAATAGTCTTTATTTTAAAGTCTATTTTTTCTGATGCGAGAATTGCTATTCCAGCTTTCTTTCGATTTCCATTTGCATGGAATATCTTTTCCCATCCCCTCATTTTCAGTCTGTATGTGTCCCTAGGTCTGAAGTGGGTCTCTTGTAGACAGGATATATACGGGTCTTGTTTTTGTATCCATTCAGCCAGTCTGTGTCTTTTGGTTGGAGCATTTAATCCATTTACATTTAAGGTAATTATTGATATGTATGTTCCTATTCCCATTTTCTTAACTGTTTTGGGTTTGTTTTTGTAGGTCTTTTCCTTCTCTTGTGTTTCGTGCCTAGAGAAGTTCCTTCAGCATTTGTTGTAAAGCTAGTTTGGTGTTGCTGAATTCTCTTAACTTTTGCTTGTCTGTATAAAGGTTTTAATTTCTCCATCGAATCTGAATGAGATCCTTGCTGGGTAGAGTAATCTTGGTTGTAAGTTTTTCCCTTTCATCACTTTAAATATGTCCTGCCACTCCCTTCTGGTTTACAAAGTTTCTGCTGAAAGATCAGTTGTTAACCTTACGGGGATTCCCTTGCATGTTATTTGTTGCTTTTCCCTTGCTGCTTTTAATATTTTTTCTTTGTATTTAATTTTTGATAGTTTGATTAATATGTGTCTTGTCATGTTTCTCCATGGATTTATCCTGTATGGGACTCTCTGTACTTTTTGGACTTTCTTGACTATTTCCTTTCCCATGTTAGGGAAGTTTTCGACTATAATCTCTTCAAATATTTTCTCAGACCCTTTCTTTTTCTCTTCTTCTTCTGGGATCCCTATAATTTAAATGTTGGTGTGTTTAATGTTGTCCCAGAGGTCTCTGAGACTGTCCTCAATTCTTTTCATTCTTTTTTCTTTATTCTGCTCCACGGTAGTCATTTCCACTATTTTATCTTCCAGGTCACTTATCCGTTCATCTGCCTCAGTTATTCTGCTATTGATTCCTTCTAGAGAATTTTTAATTTCATTTATTGTGTTGGTCACCATTGTTTGTTTGCTCTTTAGTTCTTCTAGGTCCTTGTTAAACGTTTCTTTTGTTTTTTGTTTTTTGGTTTTTTTTCTTTTTCGTTTCTTTTATTTTCTCCATTCTATTTCCAAGATTTTGGATCATCTTTACTATCATTACTCTGAATTCTTTTTCAGGTAGACTGCCTATTTCCTCTTCATTTGTTAGGCCTGGTGGGTTTTTACCTTGCTCCTTCATCTGCTGCATATTTCTCTGTCTTCTCATTTTGTTTAACTTACTGTGTTTGGGGTCTCCTGTTTGCAGGCTGCAGGTTCATAGTTCCCATTGTTTTTGGTGTCTGCCCCCAGTGGGTGAGGTTCGTTCAGTGGCTTGTGTAGGCTTCCTGGTGGAGGGGACTGGTACCTGTGTTCTGGTGGATGGGGCTGGATCTTGTCTTTCTGGTGGGCAGGGCCGCATCCGGTGCTGTGTTTTGGGGTGCTGTGAACTTAGTATGATTTTAGTCAGCCTCTCTGCTAATGGGTGGGGTTGTGTTCCTGTCTTGCTAGTTGTTTGGCATGGGGCATCCAACACTGGAGCTTGCTGGCCGTTGCGTGGAGCTGAATCTCAGTGTTGAGACAGAGATCTCTGGGAGAGCTCTCACCGATTGATATTACATGGTGCAGGGAGGTCTCTGGTGGTCCAATGTCCTAAACTCAGCTCTCCGACCTCAGAAGCTCAGGCCCGACACCTAGCCGGGGCACCAAGACTCTGTCAGCCACACGGCCAGGTATGTGGGGATTTTCTTGTCTTTTGGGAAGTCTGAGGTCTTCTGCCAGCATTCAGTATGTGTCCTGTAGGAGTTCTTCCACATGTAGATGTATTTTTCATGTATTTGTGGAGAGCAAGGGGACCTCCACGTCTTCCTCCTCCGCCATCTTGAAGGTTCTCCAATTCATCCATTTAAGTGTATAACTCAACAGTTTTTTAGTACATTCACAGTTATGCAACAATTACCAAAATCAATTTTGGAACATTTTCATCCCCGCAAAAGAAAACTCCATACTCTTTAGTAATCAATCCCCCATTTCTCCCCAATCTCCCTACCCCTGAAAACGACTACTCTACTTTGTTTCTGTAGATATGCCTCTTCAACACATTTTACATAAATGGATGTGGTCTTTTATGACCGCTTCTTTTACATAGCCTAATGTTTTCAAGGTTCGTCCATGTTGTAAAATGTATCAGTTCGTCCTTCCTTTTTATGGCCAAATAATATCCCAGTATGTGGATATACCACATTTTATTTATTCATTCATCAGTTAATGGAAATTCAATGGTTGCTTTTAGATATTATCCCTGTGTCTTGCAAAGGAGGATCACAAATATTTTACAATGTTTCGTAGCAATATCATCTCTCTTCAGCTGTCTTCCCTTTCAGACTCTTGAGCAAAAGGTTTCAAACCTATCTTTTCTCTAAGTAATTTGAAATTTACTTCTTTAAAATCTAAGGCACATTTCTCCAGCTATCCAAATTCCCCTTCTTTATCCTTTTCCCAAATACGTAAGAATTCCAGAATAAAAATTTCTCCTGAACAGATAATTCAAAAATTAAACGCTATGCTTTCCAGAGAATAAGTCAGGCATATATACATATAAAAGTCTAAAAGCTTCTGCAATGACTGGATCTTTCTTCTATGATAGTTCTAAGATGCATATCCACATACAGTGGACCTTTGACCAACACAGGTTGGAACAGCACAGGTCCACTTACATGTGGATTTTTTTCACTAAATATGTACTACAGTGCTCCACAGTCTGTGGTTGGTTGAATCTGAGGATGTGGAACCAGGTATATGAGCACCAACTGTAAAGTTATATGGGAGTTTTTTGACCACAGAGAAGGTCAGCGCCTCTAACCACCACATTGTTCAAGGGTCAACTGTACTTAACTTTCATTTATTCAATAAATATATTTTTTAAAACTTCCATGTGACAGTTGATTTGGTTATCTGGCATGGACGCAGGAAGATTAGTAACATATTTTTCTCTTAACTTTTAAGTTGACCACAATTCCATCCTCAGGTTAGCAGATTACTGCATGTACAATGTCATTTCCAAGATACCTTTTTTCTTCTGAGATTTTGTTTTTGAATTTTAAACAAGAAATCACACACTAATACTTTTTTTCTGGCACACATCTCACTGCAACAAATCTTGTCAATCCCTAGACAATCCTAATTACTTCAATACATTAAAACTTCAAATTACCTTTATTTCCACAGGCAAAACTAGGGGGAAAAAAAAAGAGATATCCCAAATCCATATCATGGAGTCTGATCTTAGCTGTGATAACTGTGCCTTCTCCTCTGTCTTTCATCTCCCCTTCACTAAGCTTCAGCTTCCTGTCTCTACATCTTGGATCACATAAATACCCCTTCTTAAAATACACTCTTCCTTCTCTATATTCATCCAGGACCTATCATTCCACTCCTTCAAGGTTTATCTCAAGTGCCACATTAAAGCACTAAACTCAGTTCCAGGCACACACTTCTAGCATACCACAGTAGAAAGAGCACGGGATTTGGAATTACTCTTCAGTTTGAAACCAAGCTCTGCAATTTACTACATGACCATAGGGAATTTACTTAGCTTTGCTAAGTCTGTTTCCTCATCTATAAAGGGGATAAAATAATTCAGACTACAATAAGTTTCTTGGAAAGATTAAATGAAACAAATTGGAAACTGCCAAGCACAGTTATCAGCAAATAATAAAATATAATATGTGTTAATACTTTTTTCTCCACAAAGCCTTATTTGTCCACTCAAGCTTAGTGATCATTCTGTTCTAAAGCACAAATAATGAATCAGAACTATCTTGAACATGAAACAAAAGGCCTACCTCTCAGATTGTTCAGGCTATCAGCACTAATCAATATGATCATCCAGAATGTTTAATTTCATCGTATATTGCTTGTTGACTTGCAGATTTAAGCCTATCTCAAAAATAGAAATTGTTCTAAACAGAATCTCCATTTTTGCTTTATCAAAGCAAGAATTCACTACCAATGAAGACCCTGCAAAGAGAAAGCCGCAAAAAGAGGCTCTTCCCTTACCTTGTGGGTTATCCATTCTCGTCCATACTGATACACATTGTTAGCCGCGGAATTAAGGGCTCTTTGGACTACCTGAGCCTCAGGAAGCCAACTAATTTAAAATAAAGAAAGAAAAAATGAAAAACTAATATAGTGCACTGCACCAAACTCTTGGAACTCAATTTTTTAAACACCGATTAACTGACATCACACACTTTACAAATGTAATAATCTTATAGTATAATAATATGAACAGGAAATTTGGATCTCTAAATAGAGATGTGACTTGGGAGAAATTAAGAGCTTTTAAATTACTCCCGTATTTATAGATTCATTAGTGGTTTGAAGAGACTGTTGAATATTTTCAGTTACATGGTACTACATTTTAGGGGAAAATTATAACCTGTATTATTATTCAAAAGTGTGAAATTCACAGAGGTATCTGAATAGATTCTTAATGACTAACAAACATCTATTAGGCCTGATAAAAAAATCTTGCTGGCTGCTGTGAAAACACTTTGCCACTGTATTCATGCAGGTGTCCGAAGAGCAACAGATAAAGAGGAGCTGCTGTGAGGCCAAGTCAAAGGCTTTGGCTCAGTCCAGACCTCCTCACAACCAGTGCCCTCTAGGAGACATGGGGCCAGAAACAACCTGAGCAACCTTTGCTGGGACAAACTGGGACACACCTTGGTCTTATACCAACCACGGCCTCTAAACTGAGCTTCTTGCTTCAGATATTTACTACATCAGCCAATCACTAACTCTCCTAGCCTCAGTCAAAAGGTATCCCTCAGGTGAAACCAAGCTCCTACAATTAGGACTGGCCTATCCTCACCTTCCTGGGTAAAGATTAATCTCTATCACAGTATGACCTACCAAGAGAACAGCCCCAATTAAAAACAGCTTCATCTACTGGGTTCCTCCCAAGTAAGGGCAGGGCTAAGTGACGTTCAGTACCATCGTAGTGCCATCTCCTAATGCAGGTCCTGAGAATCAGCAGGCTTGAGACTAGTGAGTAGTAAGTAGAAAATGAGTTCTAGACTAACAGTACTGTCCAGGGAAAGAATTAAGAGGTGTTCCAACTTCAACTTCATTTTCTCTGAAGCTCTACTAGGCTGATCCTACCCTAAGTCTTTCTAATTTATACTTCAGCTCACCAAGCACATCCACAGGAAGTCGAGGTACCTATGCAGGGCACACAAAATGTGTACCACCCTGGGAGACCGTATATCTAATCAATTCTTAACTGTATCACCGCCACTAAGAGCACCCACGTGAATTTCCCACGAGGTCAACCGCCATCTTCAGGACAAGAAGCCACTGAGTACTGAGATTTGCAAGAAACTATTCATTCATGACCACCCCCCGAATCTGCTGCAAAAGAATCAGACCTCCCACAAATTACTGGAGTCTAAATAGCTTTTAAATTCTTTCCTGCATAGAATATTATTCAGCAATAAAAAGGAACTTGCTATTGCTACATACAACATCTTCAGTGGACTTCAAGGGAATTATGCTAAGTGAAAAAAGCCAACCTCACAAGGCTGCATACTCTATGATTAGATTTATGCATCATTCATCAAACAACAATATTATAGATACGGAGAACAAAATACTGGTTGCCAAGGGTTAGGAATATGTTGGAGGAGGAGGTAGAGGGTAGGTGTGGCTAAAAGGGGTAGCATGAGGGAGCCTTGTGGTGATGGAACAGTTCTGTATCTCGACATGGTGTTGATAGCTAACGGGAAGCATGATAAAACTGCAGAGAACACATATAATATACACGCACGTATACATACACAAGTGCATGTAAAACTAGTGAAATGTTGATTTCCTGGTTTTGATATTGTATAGTTATACAAGATGACAACAACAGTAGAGAAGGTGGGGCGAAGAGTCCAGGGGACCGCCCTATACATTTCTTTGCAAGTCCCTGTGAACTTTATAATTATTTCCACATTTAAAAACAAAAACAACTGGGTTTCCCTGGTGGCGCAGTGGTTGAGAGTCCGCCTGCCGATGCAGGGGACACGGGTTCGTGCCCCAGTCCGGGAAGATCCCACATGCCGCGGAGCGGCTGGGCCTGTGAGCCATGGCCACTGAGCCTGCGCATCTGGAGCCTGTGCTCCGCAACGGGAGAGGCCACAACAGTGAGAGGCCCGCATACCGCAAAAAAAAAACAAACAAAAAACCAACTTTCTGAACTACTCTGATCTGGGGCTCCCCAGTTTGTGTGTGCCTTCAAAACAATAGTAGAGATAGTACTATTACAATTGAAAGCCAGTACAGAAGGGCTCTGGACTTATTTCCACTACAGAAGAATGACCACCAAAGAAAAAGAGCCCTCTTCTAAGGAGATAATTAAGGCTGCCAATTTTTTAACTTCACTCCAGATCACTCTCCTGAACTGTACACCAACATGACCAATAGCCTACTAGATGCCTCTATTGACACTTACCATAAACACCTCAAACTCATCAGGTAAAAAGTAAGTGAATTAGTTTTCCCACCATATCTGCTTCTCTGTTTCCTATCTTGGTGAATCCACCATTATCCACTAAGTTCCAAAGCTTGAAACATTAGAGTCACGCTAGGTTTCGTTTTCCTATAGCCAATTAATCACCAACTGACCCCCTTAAGATCTTACAAATCTGTCTGTCCTGTTCACTCCACAACAACGGTCCACAATTAAAGAGCTTTACTGCCTCTCACCTAGTTTTACCCTAGCTTTTAACTGGTCTAAGAGGCTCAAGTCTTGGAACACCTTCCACCTTTTCTCCACAGCACAGAGGGAGACTGTTACAGAATAAAATCTGATCAATGTTACTTCTTATATCCTTCACTAAGACAATGAACATACCTATCACTCTCAGAAGTTTCCCTGCGCCCCTCTGTACTCCCTCCCTGGAACTCACCCCTATCCACACACAGCCACTGATCTATCTGTCACTAGATTAGTGTTTTCTAGAACTTAACATAAATGGACTCATATCATATAGACTCTCTTCTGCTTGACTTCTTTCATTCACCATAATTATTCTGAGATTCACCCACGTTGCCGCATGAACTGACAGTTCATTTTTGTTTAATGCTAAGTACTATTCCCTTGAATGGATATACTACAGTTTGTAACTAATCAGACATATTGAGAACAAGCACTGAGTATGCTCTGGGTAATAGGAGATAAGTGGGTAGAAATATAACAGAAATCCTTCTGAGAATATTTAAATATGATTCTAAACCAAGTTCAAGGAATGTCCTATGAAGGTTTTATATAAAGAAATAAAGTCAAGTCAAAGGAAAAAACCAAGTTAAATCTCAATTTATAATCTTAAAACTGGCAGAGTATTTCCTAAAATAAATTAGTGACCACCCTGGCGTTAGTAAAAAAGGTCATGTAATTTGTCATCAAGTTCAATTAGGTGAACAGCATAGTCCAGCTGAACACTCTCCACAAAGACATAAAAACCCTCTCACAGAAGCCAAATTAAACAAGTACACAAAGAGATCCTCTAAGACAGGGGTTAGCAGATTTCTTCTGTAAAGGGCCAGAATGTAAACAAATACTTTAGGCTTTTCGGAACATATAATCTGTATCACAACTACTCAATTCTGTCTGCCTTTGTAGCCCTAAAACAGCTACAGACAACATGTAAATGAATGGGTATAGGTTGTTCCAATAAATCTCTATAAGAACAGGTGGCTGGATTTGGCCCTGAGCCACAGTTTGCAACCCTGCCGCAAAAACGATACAATATGGGAACACTGCTGACTGTGCCATGGGGGACTGTCACAAATTCCTTAGCCTTTGATCCTGCATCCTCATCTGTGAAATGGGGATAATCTCTTCAACCTACTGAGGAACACATAACACAATGTAGGTGAAAGCTTAGTTAAGTCACAAACACATGGAAAACTGTGAATCTCAATTCAAATATACGAACTCCCCCCTCCCCACCATCCCATTACATGCTATTCTTATGCAAAAATGACTACATTCATCAAAGCCTTGGCAAATTCTTTTCTCTTCCAAGGTAACTGTATCAATGAAGATCATTTCATGCAAACAGACATAGAACCTTGGCCAACCATCTCTATTTTTGTCAAAACAACATTCTTACTTTGCCCACTCAGGGTGATTTGCTAGAGTTTCATTAATCAAATTGCTTGTGACTTCAATCATGTGTACACTCTCTTGATGTACCTGTATTATGGATAAGAAGAGAAAAGAATCTCAATAAAAATTAAACCCAATTTAACATTTATTTTCTACACTATTATTGGAACAATGCTTTTAGAGTCAAGTAATTATACATCTTAGTTTCAATTAACTTAGAGCCCTCCACTGAATAGCCGCTATCCATAATGTCCTAGGACACAAACTATGGGAAATAAATTGTGCAGAACAGCTCCTTATCTTCAAGCTCAACAATGGGGGGAGAAATGTAAATAGATACAAATACTTCCAAATATATACAACATAAATATATAGATATATTTAGTTCACATAAGTGTATGTGTGTATAGTGTATGTATGTGTGTGTGTATATATATATGCAATATCAACACTACATGGGCTTTAGAATTATAAGGCAATGTGAGACATACAGGGAAATAATCAACCGCGTAAGGTTTGTGAGTAAAGTAACCCAAGTGAAAATGAATCTCAGAATTTATCCCCTAAAAATGAGGGGGATAAAAAAGGAGAAGCCAATGTCAAGGAACATGTTCTATATGATTTTACTATTTTTAAAAGTATTAAATGGAGATTGGTTCAAGATGGTGGAGTAGAAGGACGTGCACTCACTCCCTCTTGTGAGAGCACTGGAATCACAGCTAACTGTTGAACAATCATCGACAGGAAGACAATGGAACTCACCAAAAAAGATACCCCACATCCAAAGACAAAGGAGAAGCCGCAATGAGATGGTAGGAGGGGCAGAATCACAATAAAATCAAATCCCATAACCACTGGGTGGGTGACTCACAAACTGGAGAACAATTATACCACAGAAGTCCACCCACCAGAGTGAAGGTTCTTCACCCCATGTCAAGATTCCCAACCTGAGGGTCCAGCAACAGAAGGAGGAATTCCCAGAGAACCAGACTTTGAAGGCTACCGGGATTTGATTGCAGGATTTGGAAAGGACTGGGGGAAACAGAGACTCCACTCTTGGAAGGTACACACAAAGTAGTGTGCTCATCAGGATCCAGGGGAAAGCACAGTGGCCCCATAGAAGACTGAACCAGACCTATCTGCTAGTGTTGGAGGGTCTCTTGCAGAGGCAGGGGGCGGCTGTGGCTCACTAAGGGGACAAGGACACTGGTAGCAGAAGCTCTGGGAAGTACTCCTTGGTGTGAGCCCTCCCAGAGTCTGCCATTGGCCCCACCAAAGAGCCCGGTAGGCTCCAGTGCTGGGTCGCCTCAGGCCAAACAACCAACAGGGAGGGAACCCAACCCCACCCATGAGCAGACAATCAGATTAAAGTTTTACTCAGCTCTGCCTGCCAGTGCAACACCCAGCTCTATCCACCACCACTCCCTCCCATCATGAAGCTTGCACAAGCCTCTTAGATAACCTCATCCACCAGAGGGAAGACAGTAGAAGCAAGAACTACAATCCTGCAGCCTGTGGAACGAAAACCACAATCACAGGAAGATAGACAAAATGAAAAGGCAGAGGACTATGTACCAGATGAAGGAACAAGATAAAACCACAGAAAAACAACTAAATGAAGTGGAAATAGGCAACCTTTCAGAAAAAGAACACAGAATAATGATAGTGAAGATGATTCAGGACCTTGGAAACAGAATGGAGGCAAAGATCGAGAAGATGCAAGAAACGTTTAACAAGGACCTAGAAGAATTAAAGAACAAACAGAGATGAACAACACAATAACTGAAATGAAAAATACACTAGAAAGAATCAATAGCAGAATAACTGAGGCAGAAGAATGGACCTGGAAGACAGAATGATGGAATTCACTGCCACGGAACAGAATAAAGGAAAAAGAATGAAAAGAAATGAAGACAGCCTAAGAGACCTCTGGGACAACATTAAACGCAACAACGTTTGCATTATAGGGGTCCCAGAAGGAGAAGAGAGAGAGAAAGGTCCAGAGAAAATATCTGAAGCGATTATAGTTGAAAACTTCCCTAAGGTGGGAAAGGAAATAGCCACCCAAGTCCAGGAAGTGCAGACAGTCCCAGGCAGGATAAACCCAAGGAGAAACACGCTGAGACACAGAGTAATCAAACTGACAAAAATTAAATACAAAGAAAAATTATTAAAAGCAACAAGGGAAAAATGACAAATAACATACAAGGGAACTCCCATATGCTTAACAGCTGATTTCTCAGCAGAAACTCTACAAGCCAGAAGGGAGTGGCACAATATACTTAGGGTGATGAAAGGGAAAAAACTACAGCCAAGATTACTCTACCTAGCAAGGATCTCATTCAGATTTGACGGAGAAATCAAAAGCTTTACAGACAAGCAAAAGCTAAGAGAATTCAGCACCACCAAACCAGCTTTACAACAAATGCTAAAGGAACTGCTCTTACTGGGAAACACAAGAGAAGAAAAGGACCTACAAAAACAAACCCAAAACAATTAAGAAAATGGTAATAGGAACATACATATCAATAATTACCTTAAATGTAAATGGATTAAATGCTTCAACCAAAAGACACAGGCTTGCTGAATGGATACAAAAACAAGATCCATATACATGCTGTCTACAAGAGACCCACTTCAGACCTAGGGACACATACAGACTGAAAGTGAGGGGATGGAAGAAGATATTCCATGCAAATGGAAATCAGAAGAAAGCTGGAGTAGCAATACTCATGTCAGATAACATAGACATTAAAATAAAGAATGTTACAAGAGATAAGGAAGGAAACTGCATAATGGTCAAAGGACCAATCCAAGAAGAAGATAAAACAATTATAAATATATCTGCACCCAACATAGGAGCACCTCAGTACATAAGGCAAGTGCTAACAGCTATAAAAGAGGAAATCAACAGTAACACAATAATAGTGGGGGACTTTAACACCTCCTTTAACTTACACCAATGGACAGATCATCCAAACAGAAAATTAATAAGGAAACACAAGCTTTAAATGACACAACAGATCAGACAGATTTAATTGATATTTATAGGACATGCCATCCAAAAACAGCAGATTACACTTTTTTCTCAACTGCACACGGAACATTCTCCAGGACAGATCATATCTTGGGCCACAAATCAAGTCTCGGTAAATTTAAGACAATTGAAATCATAACAAGCAACTTTTCGACCACAATGCTGAGATTAGAAATCAATTACAGGGATAAAAACGTAAAAAACACACACACATGGAGGCTAAACAATACGTTACTAGATAACCAAGAGATCACTGAAGAAATCAAAGAGGAAATCAAAACATACCTAGAAACAAATGACAATGAAAACAGGACGATCCAAAATTTATGGGATGCAGCAAAAGCAGTTCTAAGAGGGAAGTTTATAGCAATACAATCCTACCTCAAGAAACAAGAAAAATTTCAAATAAACAATCTAACCTTACATCTAGAGGAACTAGAGAAAGAAGAACAAACAAAACCCAAAGTTAGCAGAAGGAAAGAAATCATAAAGATCAGAGCAGAAATAAATGAAATAGAAACAAAGAAAACAATAGCAAAGATCAATAAAACTAAAAGCTAGTTCTTTGAAAACAAAATTGATAAACCTTTAGCCAGACTCACCAAGAAAAAGAGGGAGAGGACTCAAATCAATAAAATTAGAAATGAAAAAGGAGAAGTTACAATGGACACCACAGAAATACAAAGCATCATTAAGAGACTTCTATAAGCAACTCTATGCCAATAAAATGGAAAACCCGGAAGAAATGAATAAATTCTGAGAAAGGTATAACCTTCCAAGACTGAAGCAGGAAATAACAGAAAATATGAACAGACCAATCACAAGTAATGAAATTGAAATTGTGATTAAAAATCTTCCAACAAACAAAAGCCCAGGACCAGATGGCTTCACAGGTGAATTCTATCAATTAACACCCATCCTTCTCAAACTCTTCCAAAAATTGCAGAGGAAGGAACACTCCCAAACTCATTCTATGAGGCCACCATAACCCTGATACCAAAACCAGACAAAGATACCATAAAAAAAAAAGGAAAATTACAGACCACTATCACTGATGAATATAGATGCAAGAATCCTCAACAAAATACTAGCAAACAGAATCCAACAACGCATTAAAACGATCATACACCATGATCAAGTAGGATTTATCCCAGGGATGCAAGGATTCTTCAATATATGCAAATCAATAAATGTGGTACACCATATTATCAAATTGAAGGATAAAGACCTTCAATCATCTCAATAGATGCAGAAAAAGCTTTTGACAAAATTCAATACACATTTATAATAAAAACTCACCAGAAAGTGGGCATAGAGGGAACCTACCTCAACATAACAAAAGCCATATATGACAAACCCACAGTAAACATCACTCTCAATGATGAAAAATGGAAATCATTTCCTCTAAGATCAGGAACAAGACAAGGATGTCCACTCTCACCACTATTATTTAACGTAGTTCTGGAAGTCCTAGCCACAGCAATCAGAGAAGAAAAAGAAATAAAAGGAATACAAATTGGAAGAGTAAAACTGTCACTGTTTGCAGATGACATGATACTATACATAAAGAATCCTAAAGATGCTACCAGAAAACTACTAGAGCTAATCAATGAATTTGGTAAAGTTGCAGGATATAAAATTAATACACAGAAATCTCTTGCATTCCTATACACTAACAATGAAAGATCAGAGAGAAATTAAGGAAACAATCCAATTCACCATCACAACAAAAAGAATAAAATACCTAGGAATAAACCTACCTAAGGAAGTAAAAGACCTGTACTCAGAAAACTATAAGACACTGATGAAAGAAATCAAAGGTGACACAAATAGATGGAGAGATATACCATGTTCTTGGATTAGAAGAAGCAACACTGTGAAAATGACTCTACTACCCAAAGCAATCTACAGATTCAATGCAATCCCTATCAAATTACCAATGGCATGTTTTAGAGAACTAGAACAAAAAAATCTTAAAATTTGTATGGAGACATAAATGACCCTGAATAGCCAAAGCAATCTTGAGAAAGAAACACGGAGCTGGAGGAATCAGACCCCCTGACTTCAGACTATACTCCAAAGTTACAGTAATCAAGACAATATGGTAACTGGCACAAAAACAGAAATATAGATCAATGGAACAGCATAGAAAGCCCAGCGATAAACCCACACACCTACAGTCAACTAATCTATGACAAAGGAGGCAAGGATATACAATGGAAAAAACACAGTCTCTTCAACAGGTGGCACTGGGAAAACTGGACAGCTACATGTAAAAGAATGAAATTAGAACATTCCCTAACACCATACACAAAAATAAACTCAAAATGGATTAAAGACCTAAATGTAAGACCGGACACTATAAAACTCAGAGGAAAACATAGGAAAAACATGCTTTGACATAAATCACAGCAAGATCTTTTTTGACTCACCTCCTAGAGTAATGGAAATAAAACCAAAAATAAACAAATGGGACCTAATGAAACTTAAAAGCTTTTGCACAGCAAAGGAAACTATAAACAAGATGAAAAGACAACCCCTCAGAATGGGAGAAAATATTTGCAAACGAATCAATGGACAAAGGATTAATCTCCAAAATATACAAACAGCTCATGCAGCTCAATATTAAAAAAAAAAACAAACCCAGTCAAAAAAATGGGCAGAAGATCTAAATAGACATTTCTCCAAAGAAGACATACAGATGGTAAAGAGGCACTTGAAAAGCTGCTCAACATCACTAATTATTAGAGAAATGCCAATCAAAACTACAATGAGGTATCACCTCACACTGGTTAGAATGGGCATCATCAGAAAATCTACAAACAACAAATGCTGGAGAGGATGTGGAGAAAAGGGAACCCTCCTGCACTGTTGGTGGGAATGTAAATTGATACAGCCACTATGGAGAACAGTATGGAGTTTCCTTAAAAAACTAAAAATAGAACTACCATATGACCCAGAAATCCCACTACTGGGCATATACCAAGAGAAAACCATAATTCAAAAAGACACATACACCCCAATGTTCACTGCAGCACTATTTACAATAGCCAGGTCTTGGAAGCAACCTAAATGCCCACTGACAGACGAATGGATAAAGAAGATGTGGTACATATATACAATGGAATGTTACTCAGTCATAAAAGGGAATGAAATTGGGTCATTTGCAGAGATGTGGATGGACCTAGGGACTGTCATACAGAGTGAAGTAAGTCAGAAAGAGAAAAACAAATATCGTATATTAACACATATATGTGGAATCTAGAAAAATGGTAAAGATGAACCGGTTTGCAAGGCAGAAATAGAGACACAGATGTAGAGAACAAATGTATGGACACCAAGTGGGGAAGGTGGCGGGGCGGGGGGATGAATTGGGAGATAGGGATTCACATATATACACTAATATGTATAAAATAACTAATAAGAACCTGCTGTATAAGAAAATAAAGTAAAATTGAAAAATAAATAAATGTATTAAATGTATTGAGCACATGGTTGATCTTGGTCAGTATTCCATGTTTACTTGAAAAGAACATGATTCTGCTCTTGTCAATTAGGTCAAATACCTTGACAATGTTTTTCAATGTTTTATATCCTTACAAATTTTATATCTACTTATTCTGTCAACTATTCCAAGAAGAGTATTAATGAATCCCCAACTATAATCATTGATTTACCTATTTTTCCTTTTAATTCTGAACATTTTGCTTCATGTATTTTATTTTTTAAGATTTTTTTTTTTTTTTTTTTTTGGGCTGCACCAGGTCTTTAGTTGCAGCACGTGGGATCTTTTGAGGTATGCGGACTTCTTAGTTGCAGCATGCGAACTCTTAGTTACGGCATGCATGCGGGATCTAGTTCCTTGACCAGGGTTTGAAGCTGGGCCCCCTGCAATGGAAGCACAAAGTTTTACCCACTGGACCACACGGGAAGTCCCTGCTTCATGTGTTTTAGAGCTCTAGTGTTAGAACACACATTTGTAATTTTTTTATCTTACTGCAGTATTAACTTATCATTATGAAAAGTCCTCATTTGTCTCCAGTAATATTTGTTTTAACTACATTGTTTGATATTAATATAATCACTCCACATCTCTTATGTTTACAGTTTGCTTCGTATATATTTTTTCATCCTTTTACTATCAATCTTTTTGGTTCTGAATTTAAAGTATATCACTTATAGATACCATTTAGTTGGAACTTGCTTTTTCGTATCCAGTCTGAAAATCTGCCTTTTGTTTAGTTGCCTCATATTTAATATAAGCACTGATATGACTGGACACAGATCTGCCATTTTGCTATCTGCTATCTGTCCCATCTCTACTATTCCTCTTTTATTGCCTTCTTTTGTGGTAAGCAATTATTTTTTTAGTATACTGTTTTATTTCCCCTAAAATTTGCATTATGTAGTAGTTGCTGTTTATCTTAACCTTATCATACCTTTAATTTATCACAAGTTATTTCAAGTTAGTATTGACTTACTTCCAGTAAAATATCTATAGGAAATTCATACCAGTTTAGTTCCATTTCCCAGTCCTCTGCTTTATGCTACGGTTATACATACGTAACTTATCTACATATACTATAAACTCTACAATAGTGTTATAATTTTTCTTTAAATACGCACATGTTGTCCAAACAAACTGAAGAAGAGGGAAGAATATAACTTTTATATATACTTATATATTTACCAAGTGCTCTTCATTTCTCCCTTTGGATAGAGTTATTTTTAGAGTAATTTCTCTTCAGTCTGAGGGAACTCCTTTAGCATTTCTTATAGTGCAGGTCTCTTTATTAACAAATTCTCAGTTTCACTTTATCTAGAAACGTTTTTATCTTGCCTTTACTTTTAAAGAATTGTTTCACTGATTATAAAATCCTTAGTTGACCACTTCTTTTTTCCCCAAGACTTTGAACATGTCATTCCAATGCCTCCTCGGATTCACTGTTTATTATGAGAATTAACTCATTGTTTTGTTGTTCTCCAGTGTGTGATGTGTAATTTTTCTCTGGCTTCCTTCAAGATTCTTTCTCTCTCTGTTTGGCTTTTAGTAGCTTGACTATGATGTTTCTAGGTGTGATTTTTTGTTTCTGTGTATTTATTCTACTCAAGGTTTGTCAGGCTTCTTGGATCTGTTAATGCTTTTCATGAAACTTGGGAAGTTTTTGACCATTATTTCTTCAAGTATTTTTCAACTTTTTTTTTCTTCTCA
This sequence comes from Pseudorca crassidens, assembly GCF_039906515.1. Classification (NCBI taxonomy): domain Eukaryota; kingdom Metazoa; phylum Chordata; class Mammalia; order Artiodactyla; family Delphinidae; genus Pseudorca; species Pseudorca crassidens. The sequence continues at coordinate 24,309,804 of NC_090302.1, read as the reverse complement.
CTTTCTCAGATTCCAATTACGTGTCTGTTAGGTTCTAACAGAAACGTTGATATTGTCCCACAGATCTCTGAGGCTCCAATATTTTTAAAATTTTTGTTCTTCCGATTGTATGCTTCTACTGATCTTTCTTCAAATTCACTAGTTTCCTTTTTCTGGATTGCAAATCTGCTGTTGAGCCTATCTAGTGATTTTTCGTTTGTTATTGTTCTTTTCAGTTTCAGTTCAGTCTAGGATTTCTATTTGGTTCTGTTTTATAGTCTCCATTTCTCTGTTGAGTCTGCATTTGCTTACTCATTATTAGCATACTTTCCTTTAATTCTTTGAACATATTTACAATAGCAGCTTTGAATTCTTTGTCTGCTAAATCCAACATGTGGACCACTTAAGTGTCTAATTCTTTGGGTTTTTTTCCCCTTGAGTCACATTTTTCTGTTTCTTTGTATGTCTAGTAATTTTTGGTTAAAAATTGGATGTAAAAAAATGAGTTGTAGGGACTTCCCTGGTAGTGCAGTGGTTAAGACTCCGTGCTCCCAATGCAGGGGACCCAGGTTCAATCCCTGGTCAGGGAACTAGATCTCACATGCATGCCACAACTAAGAGTTCACATGCCACAACTAAGGAGCCCACTGGCCGCAACAAAGGAGTTCACCTGCTGCAACTAAGGAGCCCACATGCCACAACTAAGAAGCGCGCCTGCTGCAACTAAGACATGGTGCAGTCAAATAAATAAATGAAATACATTTTTTAAAAAATGTGTTGTAGCAACTCTGGATTATGTTCTATACCTCTGAAAGCTGTTATTTTGTTTTAGTAAGCAAATAACTTATCTGTAATCAAACTGCGAAGTCTGTCTTCCCTGTCATTAATGTCTCTGCTCAATGTCTTTTATTTTTTGAAAAGCCTAAGGGTTTCCCCTAGATCTGAATAGCTTAACAGACAGCAAATAATTTTGGCAGAAGTTATGCTCAGACACTTCACACTAGGAAGCTTCATCCTCTGCAGCCTGAGATGTGTGAGAGTTGAGAAATACAATCAAAGGCACAACAAATTTGCAAACCTCCCAGGTTTTCAATATTCACAGGACTCCTTGAGGTCTCACATATACCAGTCTAGAATGTGTGATTTATTAATCTCAGCCCTTCTATGGCTCTCTTGCTTCCAGAATCTCCCCCCTTTAATTCACAGCTTCTCTGTTGCCAGCCCCAAACCAAATCCACCACCTCCCATAAGAAAAACTGCAGGTTTTTGCTGCTCACACCAGGCAGATGAAGATAGGGAACTCCAAGCAAGAAAGCCACAAACTACGTGTTTTTACCAGATGTGGTAGCAGTTTTTCATGAGCAAATACTCCTCAAATTATTGCCTAACTGGTCATTTTCCAATGCCCTGATATGGTGTTTATAGTCATTTTTATACCATTTTATTCTTGCTTTAGGTAGAAAGGAATTACCTGACATCCTCACCCTGCTATTACCCCAAGATATATCAGGAAAATGGAGGCAAAAAGGATTTTCTGACAGACTGGCTGTGGATATAAGAGAAAAAAAGTAGTCAAGAATGACCCTGAGGCTTTTCACCTGAGCAAACAGAATGAAGCTGTCACTTACCAAAATGGGAAGACTGTGAGAGAACAGACAAGCAAGGGAGGTCTGGAATTCAGTTTTGACATGTTACATCTGAGATGTCTATTAGACATTCAAACGGATACTGTCGTGGTGTTTTAGAGAATTATCCTTTTATTGGTTGGGAGAATGAACTAGATAACCAGTAAATTTCCTTCAAAAGCTCAGTTTGCATGAGTTCTAGACCACAATGAAGTGGTTCAGTAATACTTGTTATGAAAGTTCAGGGAAGCAAAAGCTCACTGAAGCATGGGATGAACAAAGAAAAAGAACTTGAAAGATGAACAATTGAGATGGGCAGGCAAGAAGACCCTACTCAAAGGGATGAAGAAGGGAGAGTGGAACAGAAGAAGAGAGAGGAAAAAGAGAAAAACGGAAAACGGAAGACCATACTGGTGAAAGATTTCTCTAAGAACTAGGAACTCGTGCAGTGGCAGGTTTAGGTGAAATATGACAAAAACAAAGAAAGGTCTCTAAACAAGGCTGCAGAGTCTAAATAAGTGACTATACACGATTAAAATCTAAAGAACAGATAAAAACTGCATTGAAACTGAAACAGGTACAGAGAGAGCAGGTTGATAAGATCAGGGAATACTGAAGCTAAGAATGACTGAGAAATAGGACTGGCAAGTAGAAAGTCAAATAGCAGGAAACAGTGTAATCCTTTAGTAAATTGCTGCATATTAGATTATCTACTGATAACAGGTACTACCATATCTCTACAGCGCTACAGGAAAATTTTTCATATCCATGATTTCATGTAAGCTTCACAATTCCTGGAAAACATATAAAAATCTGGGATGCAGAGTTGAGTAGAGTCAATATAAAGATTTAAATAGATTATAAAAGTTTTTTAAATAGTCCATAAGATACAACACTACAGAGAAAATTTTAGCTGCACTTTGGAGAATGATTTTCTTTGATGAAAGAGGGGTGATATGGACTAAATTTTTGTATCCTCCCGAAATTCATATGTTGAAATCCTAACAAGCAATGTGAGGTAGGGCCTTTGGGAAGTAATTAGGTCATGAGAGTGGAGCTCTCATGATGGGATTAGTGCCCTTATAAGAAGAGACACATGTTCTTTCTCCCCACCATGTGAGGACACAAGGAGAAAACAGCCATGTATAAACCAGGAAGAGGACCTTTACCAAGAACTTGACCATGCTGGCACCTTCATTTGGGACTTCCAGCCTCCAGAACTGTGAGAAATGCCAGTTGTTTAAGGCACTCAGTCTATGGTTTTCTGTTACAGCAATGCAAACTAAGAAGGGGGAGAGGAAATGCAAGCTGGAAGGATCTGGAAAGCGAGAAATATCCTAATGGTAAATCAGCAGAAAAACCAATGAGACATGAAGGAAAGGAATTGAATTCTGATCTAGGAAACAGGATCTACACTAGAAGTCATGAGATCAGATCATAGTTCTCCTATTGACAGAAGAAGCCACTTTTTCCTCAGTATCTTAATTTTTCATCTGCATTTACCTCAGAGGAATTTTATGAAATAAATAAAAATGCACATTAAAAAATATATTAGGCAAATTCATGGCAAAACTAGTAATACAAAAATCATAAATACTTTAACTGTTATACATACTTATAAGCAAAGTAATATTTCCCATGCCTGCATCTGCTAGCTTCTTACCTACATGACAAATTCTAACAATTAAGAGTTTATTAATGATAACAGTATTGTTGTACTCTACCTTTGCAGTCAGGAGTAGGGCTAAAAGAAGGGTTCCTATCACTAACAAAAATATGATGAAAATGCTAATTATTTTGTCTAACATCTTCTCCAGCCAGATGATCATCTGCACAGAAACGAAAAAGAGAATTAGTTATCTTTCAAACACAACTTAATAAAAACACATATGTATTCAAACATCATGAAGACAAGATATTCAGCATTGCAAAGCAAACTATGGCATAATGATTAAAGCAGGGAAAGCTTTAAACCACTTTAGAAAGTTAAGTAACAATATTAATTACAATTGTTGTTTACAGAAAGAGTTTATTATTGTCATATCTAAGAAAAGGCAGTCAGTTTGAATGTAAACAGTATCTATGCTTGGATTCTCATACTGTGGTATATTTACCTTTCAAATTATAATTTACAATCTGATAAAAATTCTAAACAAAATAATGACAATCCATTAGTGACCTCAAATCTCATGAAATTTTACTGTCAATTAGCAAATATAGATGACTTTAGAAAAAGTATGACTCTTACAGTACAGGTATGTCCTGAATTATACAGATAAAATAGGAGCAAATTAAAATGGGAATTGCATTCAAACTATTTTTTCCGTTTAATGTCACTAGGGTTATAAAAGCAGTAAGAATAAAATCTAATGTTAAGGTAATAATAAATACTAATTCAGAATAATAGTTACCCTGGGGGCAAAACGGTTGGGAAGTGGATGCACAAGCAGGGAGGGGCACACAATAGGCTTCAACTGCATAGGTAATATTTTGTCATGCTGGAAGATAGGCATGTGGGTGCTCTTCTTATTTCTTTATATTTGAAATATTTCATAATAAAGTACTTTCAAACATCTGATATTCCACTTGACATTTCTATTCTTTTTAAAACATAAGCTTTATGACAAATTGTAAATGACTGTAAATAAAGAATAATCATTAAAGTAATGGTTATTCCTTAATCAATAATTAAAATTATGCTTTCCCTAAATGCTACTTGACGTTCTATTTTGAGTATAACTCCTCTCATCTTTCACAATCACAAATAATCCTACATTTATAAAAATTTTTGTTTTGAGATTATATAATTCTGATAGATTTCTAGAATTCCTGCCATGCCAAGCTACCATTTAACATTTCAAAAATACAATCAGACTGACGACTGAAATACCACATTGCACCCCTCAGCTCCAACATGAGCATTGCTGAATAAGTTACTCTTAATTTAAATATGAATTATGTTCTCCAAACAGTGAGTTAAACATCCAAGAGCAAAAAAATGGTGGTTAAAACAACATGCCTTCTAAAACATTTTCCACTCAGTGATTGTAAGCTTGCATCTCCTTATCTTTCATGAAGTACACTGTCATTAAGAGATCAATGCTACAGTGAACTCAAAGATAAAAAGTGCATCTTTTATCTTGGCAATTACAGCTTCAAACAGAAGAGTTAATTTTCAGTGCATGCTACCAAAGCATCAAAGACAATGCAGAGATTAAAAAAAGTAATAACAGGTTTCTAAGATATGGAAGGTCAGAGGTCATATTTTGAATGTAAGTTCTAAAACCAATGAAACTGAAAAGTTTCACAATCAGAAACTAACTCTACATCTAGCTCTTGATACAGTTTCCTGAGGAAAGAGCTAGTGCTGTATTACTCTTCTTTTTATCTCCAAAACCTAACAGTGTATGGCATGTGGTAAAAGCTCAGTTAATACATATTTGACTAGGCAAGATAAATAAAATAATTTCAGAATTAAGACCGGATTTGTATTCACAAGTTATAATTTCTGAAAATAACTTAGGAGCCTCAATTTTTTTTAGAAAAGTCATATCCTGAAATATGTTAACATAAAAGATATTTTATTTGGAAAGTATGAATATCTAAATTTATGTCTGGGTATTTTTAACATATAAAATGTGGAATATTCACAGACACGTTATATATAACAACATTACAAAAGTCAAATTTTGTTTTTAAGCCAGGGTAGAATTTTCCTATCACAAGCCTTATACCTAAGGCTTGGAATAAGAGGCACCTAAATAAAGATTTATTTTCAAGAGATAATACTGAGGGTTAGATGTTTCATTTAAAATTTAAAATACAGCAGACCTTGTTTTATTCTCCTCATTTCCAATTTACTGTGCTTTGCAGATAATGTGTTGTTTTTTTTTTTTTACAAAGTGAAGGTTTGAGGCAACCTACATCGAGCAAGTCTATTGGCAACATTTTTTCCAAAAGCATTTGCTTATTCTGTGTCTCTGTATCACATTTTGGTAATTCACCCAATATTTCAAACTTTAATTATGGTATTTGCCATGGTGATTTGTGATCAATGATCTTTGATGTTACTACTACAACTCACTGAAGGCTTAGATGATAGCATTTTTTAGCAATAAAGTATTTTTAATTAAAGTTTACAGTTTTTAGACATAATGCTACTACACACTTAATAGACTACAGTATAGTGTAAACAAATTTTATATGCACTGGGATCCCAAAGAAAATCATGTGACTTGCTTTATTTGCAATATTCGCTTTACTGGGGTAGTCTGGAATGCACCCCGCAATATCTCTGTAAATCAAGTCATTTAAGATGTTCAATACATAAGCAAAAAAGTTGGGGCGGGGAGGGGGGTCTATTCACATTACAGCCAGCTAAGATATAAGGTGAGAAAACACGAAAAAGACAGCAAAAGCGAAAGAGAGCACAAAGAGTGGGAAAGAGAGACAGGAAAGACTTAAAAATGTGAAGAACTAAGGACCAATCAAGAGGAAACAAAATGGATAGAAAACTTATGGAGGAAAACAACTCCCTGAAAGAGTGAATGGAACAAGACTCATAAGGAAACAGCAACTGATAGACACAGAAAGAGAAACATGGTCAGAGGAAGCAAGGGGGAAGGGGAAGAGGAAGGAGGAGAGAATTCGTAAAGAAATGCCAGTGGCTCTGTCCCATGAGGGTCATCCTGTTCTGTGGTCCGCTTTGGGCAAAGGGAATAACACCACCTGTCAAACCCTGCCCTGCTCGTGGAAATTGCACAGTTGTCTAGTAACTTTCCCAGCCTTCCACACCAAGAGAAATTATTTCAGATTTTAAACTTTATTTTCTAAAAGTGGAAGGGGAGTAATTTTAAAACAACATTCTTAATGTTTCAAGTATAAATGAAGGGCAAGCATTTTTTTTTTTAATGTAGCAATGTCAGTAAATTTATAGTTATACCAAAAGACACTCTGAAACTGACTGGCCCTATTTATCAAACTATGAAGGAAGTGTCATTCCACTACTGAGTTTTCTATTTCGTTATTCTGGACCTGGAGGTTTTTATTTTGCTTTGTTTTTTTTTTAACCAAATTCTAGTAGTCTTAGTGCAAATAATAAATACTAAGAAAGAAAACAAGTCTTAAGAAACAGTTACATTTCAATTAATCATAGACGCGTCTCTCACCCTCACTTCTCTTGAATTACTCTCTACTTCACTCCACTTGAACTTGGAATACCAATACCCAATGCTGCAAATTTTCTGACCCTGGATGAAATGTAACAAAACAGACCTCAACTTATTTACATGCTTTCCTCAGAACTTAAAGCAGTTACTCCTACTCTACACCAATGCTTTACCTACACTACATGGAATCACCAAAGAAAAGGAAAAAGTTACCTGATCTCTTAGGAATCTTTTAAAACTCACAACTAGTCAGCTATGAACTAGCTAACCTAACTCATTTAGTCACCAAAGGTTAAATCAGATTGAATCTAATGACTTTATTTTTTTTCTAAAGTCTGTATTGAATTTGTTACAATATTCCTTCTGGTTTATCTTCTGGTTTTTTGGTCATGAGGCATGTGGGATCTTAGCTCCCCAACCAGGGATCGAACCCACACCCCCTGCATTGGAAGGCAAAGTCTCAACCACTGGACCGCCAGGGAAGTCCCTGAACCTAATGACTTTAAATCTCCTTTCTCTCATCTCTAGAGGACAATTTCATTTCAATATACACAAACTGGGAAAATACATAAAATCACCTACTTTAATCAAAGTAAGAAAATGTAACATATTTGCAGCACTATCATTTGCCAAGGATTGAACTCATTTACTCATACCAGGTTTTTAGACAGTGGAGGTATACATAGCCATTTGTGTATGTGTGTTTGTGTGTTTGTGTGTGTGCAGTGGTGGTGGTATGTGTGTGTATTTATTTATTTCACACACTGCTTATTTTCAATCCAATGTTTAAAAGCATAAGCATTGTCAAGAGTCCCCCCTTTCTTGTTTCAACAGAAAGAATGAAACCCTAATCTTTACACCCAAGAGTCACATTTTGATCTATTTCCAAGAGGTACCACATCTTTCTTAAGGCCTGCTATATTTTCACTGATGATTTTTAAGGCCTTATTGTGTTTAAAGACAATACACATGAATGATGTCATCTTTTGCTATCTGCCCTAGGGATCTAATGATATTAAGTCAGAACTACTGTATGTGGACAATATATCAGAGATACAGCACTCCTAATATATCTGCATTAGCCTTTATTGAAGTTATTGAAAATTCCATGCTGATCATGTGAGTCATTGACCACAGATACCTCACACTTTGGGAAATACATAAAATTAGATATCATAGGCCATGACTACAATCTTTTTTAAGATAAAAATAAAATTCTGGAATACTAGTTATTAAAAAGGACAACATATAACATTACCAGCCAAGAGAATCAGACAAATATTTCACAAATTTATATTTTTTAAAAATTACTGTGTTATTTATAGAAAAAGTAGCCATAACGAGTTCTCTTTCCTTTTTAGTAACTTCTGCCTAATGTGCTCTCACACAACAAAGGAGATTAGAGTATCAGACTGGGTCACATTATAGAGCTAAAAAGGAATGTAAATCACAGTGAACAAAAGGACTACAAGACAGAACTTACACACACTTGGGCAAGGAGATATCATCCACATCCTAAATAAATAGCTTTGAGTTTTTAGCAAATTGTACTGTGACGATATTAATGCTTCATGACCTTCCATAGCTTATAATTAGAACTTTAAAAACAAAAACTTAGTTTGACATGTGGACAGAAACAGGGTGAGAACGGAGATTTGGGGGGAAGTTACAGAATTCAATAGCAAAAACCAAAATCCAGGTGTTTGTTTACCTTCTTATTTAGCCAGTGCCAGAGCTTGAGGATAGGGGGGGTAAGGTGAGAGAGAGAAGATAAGAACAGGGGCATATCATTAGAGAATACAGTAATAGCATGAAAAGGAAAGAAAAGAAAATCATTGAGAGCATGAGGAGGAAATTATCTCAGACAAAGGAAAAACTGGAAAAAAAAATTGTAATGCATTAACAAAGTTTTTAAATCAAGTGAATGTAGCAGTCCTTTAAGATACACGATTGAAATGATGATAACCACAAGCTTTGTTGGCAATTCAATAATTAAAAATACATAAAAATAACTTGAATGCTTATAGGCTTGAACTTTCACACCAAATTCCAAAGATCAAAGTGATAATTAAGATTTTTCACATATCATGCACCAAAAGGATTTTCAGTCCCTGTATAAACTAATTTATGTTCATAAACTACATTTTCATTGAACTTTGTAGTTATAGCTTTATAATACTACTTATTTCACATTTCCTAGAGTAAAACATTTCAGTGCTCATTTGGAACAGTGAACACCTGGCGAAAAAGCAGACATATCTAAGATTCTGATCAGATTTGGTGCATTTCCTTCCATTTCCAATTTTTTAGGCACACATTTTTCTACCATATATAATATCCTTTTTTTCACATCAACATTATGTCATCTACACCTCACAATATTTAGCACTATAATAACTCATGCTGATTAGTGGATACATAATCTAAAAATCAGCAAACATAAGATTTAAGGCATTATTAGTGACATAAAAAGCATAAAAACTAAGATGCATAATTTCATCAGAGTAACTAAATGCTCCTTGCAGAGTTTTCCCTAAAGTACACTCAATACATGTTTAGACACATACTTAAAACAATCTCCTGTATGTGGATCATTTCAAAAACACTGGTCCAATCAATTGCAATTAAACAGAAAAACAGATTTATTCCCCAAAGCAGGAGCCCACATACATTATTATACTACACAGAACATAATTTTGACATCAATTATAATTAAATATTCAGTGTGAGAGAGCCATTTATTCTGGTATGTATTACATATAACAGAAGATGCTAGTTTTATTCATTTTACTGTCTCTCTTCCTTAAGAAGGACAGATTGACATATAAATTAGAATAAAAATGAAAAATTTTTACAAGGCTACTCCATAACAAATACTTTTTGACACCCCTGGAACTTCAACTGACACAACTGTAGAGTTTTCCTAAACGAAGGGCTCCAAATACAAGTACACGGGAACACTGAGAAGGGGATTCAGTTTCTATCCCATCCGATAGTGCTAAGACAAAGAAATTAATTGAAGTAAGAGTTACCCTCTTTAAACAGTTTGAAGTGATAAATCTGCTCTAATAAGATAAAGCTTCACCTTAATCAGGGAGATGTGATAAATATGTTGAAATTTGTGAGAAGTTTTAGCTTCTTTCTTATTTAAAAAATTGAAAAAAATTAATAAGAACACAATAGGCAAATTACAAAAGAAAAATATAAACAGCCAATAAGCAAATAAAAGGATGGTCAACCTAATTTTTATTTTTAAAATTTTCAAATTAAAACAACACTGAGATACTTCGCTTTACAAAACTAAAATGGACTTTTTGTTACACTATAACATCCAGTGTTGGCAAGAGCTCAAGGAAATGGGCATTCTCACATGTTGCAGTGGTGGGAATTGAAACTGGCAAACTTTCTGGAAGACCATCAGGCAATATGTAAGAAATGTATCCCCTGCATCTCCTTCGACTTCCTCCCCACTCACATGAACTCCAGTTACTGTTCTCATCTATATCTACATTTGTTTCAACTAACAGTGTTTCTCAACCGTAAGTCATGGATGGACCTGTTAAAGGAAGCAGTCACTAGCCCTGTGATGACGTCCAGGTTGCACAGCGTGGCACATAAAAAGGCCTTCGTGATCCAGTCTCACCTGACCCTCCAGCCTTGCCTCCCACTAATTACCATTTCACATATCCCAGCCATTGCCATTTTCCTGGTGTTCCCTAAGAACTCATGCTATGGGAGTCTCTGTGCCCTTGCACTGCTCCATCCACCTGCTCTTTTTGCCATGTCTACCTAATAAACTCCTGCTTGTGCTTCAAAATTTGCTCTGGCATCACCTCTGCTGCAAAACCTCCCCTCTCCCACCGCTCTCCGACAGTGAGTCATTTCTTGCTCAGTACTACCACTGTATCCTGTACATACTTCTCCTCCCCAAATTACAACAGCTTAACACTTATATAGAGCTTACTGTGTACCAGATGCTGATCTAAGAATTGTACGTATATTAACTCATTTAACACTCACAACCATTCTATGAGGTATACCTGCTATTATACTCATCGTATTGGTAAGAAAACCAAGGCACAGAAAGGTTAAGAAACTCATCCAAGGTCACATAGCTAATAAGCAGAACAGGGATCTGAATCCAGAGTTTGAATTCAGAGCCTATGCTCTTAACCACTAAGCCTCTGAGTCTAACTCAGCCTCTAAATTTTAAGGGGTTGCTATCTCCCCATCAAACACAGCTTCTGTACCTAGTTTTCCAGATTCATCTGATTTTCCCTAAGACTTAGCATAATATCTGACACATAAGAATTTTCCCAAAAATATTCACTGATCTGAGCCACCACCTGGCGATATAATTTTAGGCAAGTCACTTAACCCCTATAGATTTCAATTTGGTCCTTATAAAATGAGGGAGTTGAACTAGGTGCTCCTTGTCTCCCATTTTTAAGATGTAAAAATACTAACACAATACTTACTGAAACTAAATCTATCCCATCCTTATATAAACCATAATTCTAAACTTTAAATTTCATCATAGAATTAGACATTAAATGTTCTATCCACAAATAAAACATAAATACCAATATACCATAAAATGGAATATTTTAGACAATGAAATACATAAACCCCATTAAAATAGCTCAAGTTCTTAAAATACAATACCTTGCTATCAACTTTCAACAAGAATTTTCCAAGCCCGATAATTGGCCATGGTGCCAGGGCTTCCTGTCGCTCCTTCAGGAAGTGCTCTATAACCTGCCACCACACCAAGCAGCGCTTCTCCAGGAAGTTCACAACACCAAAGTGAATAACGAGCTTTTTGAGTATCCATACTATAAGGAAGATGAGAAATACACACATAAAAAAGATAGAGATTACAAAGTTTTAACATGAATAGGTTCCTCAATTTCATATAACTTCCTAAAACAGTAAAGCTAGTGCTAAAACACTGTTTTTTAAAAAAAAAAAAAGGAGAAGGGAGAGAAGAAAGTTCAAAATATTCCAAATTCATGTAACTGGGACAATTTTCACACAATCCCCACCCACCTATATTCCTCCTTCTCTGTGAAGTCTTAATCCTTGAAGCGGTCAGGGATTCACAGCCTATATAAACATAAGATACCCTGATCATGAAGATTTCAGTGACTACAACCTTGGCCCCTCACGCCTTACCCTTCCAGGGTAAAGAATACTAACCCCTGACATGTCCTAATCTCTTTGGCTATTATAGCTGCTCTTGCCAAATTTTGTTCTTTTCCTTAGATGTTTCATGTTTAGTGACCAGAGGAGTGTAAGGTATTCCACGTGCATCATGATTATACCACTGCAGGGCAACATGTTCATTTGTTTCTATTTCTCTACTCGATGCTGCTCTGTACATCTGAATCTCTTACCGGGGTTCGGTAGAGAAGCAGGATGAGTACGAGCAGGGCTGTCACAAACAGCTGTGTACTATGTAACTTCAGTGGGAACCACACAGACTACAATGTGAAAGTACCCCTCTGCAGGTGGGCAGTGTGGTGGCCCTTCAAACAGAGGTTAAGCCTTCTGTTAAAGGCCAACTAAGAAGGTGGAGGGACTAGAAGGAAGTGCTATTTATCTGTGAGGGTTGCCTTGAAGTTTGGACCATAGATAATGGATCACAACCACTATAATTTCCCTAACTCAAGGGAGTTTTGTGTCATTAGTCCTGGCCTTATAATCTAACAGTTCACAGTTTACTATTTTGAACCATGAGGTTAATGTTACATGCCAATTCAACAATTCCTTCATCAGCATTTTTAAATCTCTGGAGAGGTCCTAGGAAAGCTCCTATAGTCTCAAGAATAAGACCAGGGTAATTAGAGTTGTAAAAACTTTTAAGGGGCCACCTTGTTCACAGCCTGCTCTCCCTTTTTATTTAAAAAGACGGTAATCCCGTGAGCCATGGCCGCTGAGCCTGCACGTCTGGAGCCTGTGCTCCGCAACGGGAGAGGCCACAACAGTGAGAGGCCCGCGTACCACCAAAAAAAAAAAAAAAAAAAAAAAAATACAGTAAAGTTATCTCAAACATAAAAATCCAAAAGTTAAAGAAAAAGTCTTCCAAAGCAAGACAAGATCATAATTAACCAATTACCTGCAACAGGCACTGGCAGCAACTGTACAATCCACAGGTTCAACCAGATCTGGACTCCAACAATGGCCCAAAGGAGAGACACAAAGTAGATATCGCTAGTTTTCTTCTTTCTAAGAAATGTTCCAACTTCAGGCCTTTGTCTGCCCAAGGTGGGTGAAGGGGAGGAGGGTGAAGCAGATGAGGACAGTGTTGGAGGGGGTTCTCCTCTGTCCATGGTTTCTGTCCCTGAAGAGGGAAAGAAAAAAAAAATCCCCCACATATTAAAAATAAATAAATTATTTATTTATAAGTTATAAATAATAACATTAATAAACAGTAATTCAGAGCAATTGCTAGGCTATCCTAGTTTAAGCTTTCAAAATGTATTCTGACAGTATGATCACATTGGGTTAAAAAAGAAAAAAAGACTTGTATGTATGCTTGCATATGCAATGAAAAAGGTGTAGAGAATTAATGCTGTGTTTACATCTAAGGAAATTAAGTTTTTTGGGGAGTAGGGTTGAGTATGAGAAATGTTTTACTTTTTACTTTATATACTTAACATTGTTCAAGTTTTTTGTTGTTGTTGTTGTTGTTTTGCAGTACGCAGGCCTCTCACTGTTGTGGCCTCTCCTGTTGCGGAGCACAGGCTCTGGATGTGCAGGCTCAGCGGCCATGGCTCATGGGCCCAGCCGCTCCGCGGCATGTGGGATCTTCCCGGACCGGGGCACGAACCCATGTCCCCTGCATCAGCAGGCGGACTCTCAACCAGTGCACCACCAGGGAAGCCCTGTTCAAGTTTTTTTATGACATATATATCATTTATATTTTTATGTATATCATTTAGACAAAAAAACTGAAGAAAAACACATGACAAAGTAACTGAGAATTATAATTAGCCCATCAAAATTACCCAAACCATATAAAGCAACAAATATTAACATACAGAATTCTTTATTTAAAAATTCCTCCTGGGCTTCCCTGGTGGCGCAGTGGTTGGGGGTCCGCCTGCTGATGCAGGGGACGCGGGTTCGTGCCCCGGTCCAGGAAGATCCCACATGCCGCGGAGCGGCTGGGCCCGTGGGCCATGGCCGCTGAGCCAGTGCGTCCGGAGCCTATGCTCCGCAGCGGGAGAGGCCACGGCAGTGAGAGGTCCGCGCACCGCAAAAAAACAAAAAAAACAAAAAAAAAATTCCTCCTCTTTTAACTTTACAGTAGATGTATTTATATGTATTTCTGAAACAATACGGCTTTTCAGCATCATTTTACCTAAATGGAGCCAACTGCCCTTACAAGAACCAGCCAGGGATTTGCAGCATATCTTTCTCTTAAAATTAGATATGAAAAATGACAGACTGCTGGCGATGAGGAATTTTCAAATACAGGATATCACTCAATTATTTCACGAGGCACTGTTTTCTAACAACGCGACTACTATTACATTTCACTATTACTCAGAATATACCATGATGATGGAAATGTATAAGATCCTAAAACCTGCATTTTGCCTTCCATAAAAAAAGTTAATGATAAAAAGTATACCATATTTCTTAAAGTCTAGGTAAAAAAAACCATGAACACCCCTAATCTCAACGCCCTATTTGCCCCATTGTCTTTACATATTTTACATAGTTGTATCATGTTCCACTTATGACCCTTCCCACTTTCTCCCTTCAGTTGAATGTCAGCTCCAGGAGAGCTAAGACCTTGTCTATCTTGCGCTCCCCTCCACTAATTTCCTAGCACACACAATAGTAACTGACATATGGAACGTACTCACTAAATATTTGTTCTAACAATGCCTTCCCTGTTATTTCATAATTTTCCTAAGTAACCACACAGTAACCTTCTGAGCGTTATGTCATAATTTCCTTAGTGTTTCTTTTTAATGTTAAATGATTAGTTGTGAGTACATTTTTACTACTGATATAACTAGCACCATGGTAAGTCAGCCCACCTCACCAGAACAAACATTCTACCCTGAGGTTTGGGGCTAAAGCGCAAGCTAATTATAACATGCTTCTGTTTGACCCTCTCTGAATATCTTCCTAATTTGGAAACTTCACGTTGGTGGATGTGGCAGATATTTAGAAGAACAGTAAGTCCATAACTAAAACGTCATCCCCTTTCCACGTTGAAAACATGATTCGATGTGCAAGAAAAATAACATTTTCCTACTACCCCAAATGCCTTTTTCTTAGCCGATCCCTTCTTTCAAAACTTCTCTGAAGTCCATTCTTCAAAAATAGCTCATGAAAAACATTCCTTAGCTCCCAAACCTCTGGCACTAATGGACCTCTTGGCACAGAGAGGGAAGGCCTTTTACATTCCTGAATCCTGTGCAAGTACAGTGTGACTTTAAGTCTGGTATAAACCTATCAGCTGGATCTTATAGGAGCTTTGCATGCAGAACAACCAGAGGGTTCTGTTTTAAGGGAAACAGTCAATATACTAACAGCATGAGGCATGCAAAGCAAACTTTGAGAATAAAAGCAAGAAATGCCAGAGAAATGAATGACTGGAAGATGGAAAATAAAAAACAAAAGAAAGAGCTGGAGAAAGGCAACAACAACAACAAAAGCAACATAAAGAGTCAGAGCAGGGCCTCCCTGGTGGCGCAGTGGTTGAGAGTCCACCTGACGATGCAGGGAACACGGGTTCGTGCCCCAGTCCGCGAGGATCCCACATGCCGCGGAGCGGCTGGGCCCATGAGCCATGGCCGCTGAGCCTGCGTGTCCGGAGCCTGTGCTCCGCAACGGGAGAGGCCACAGCAGTGAGAGGCCCGTGTACCGAAAAAAAAAAAAAAAAAAGTCAGAGCAAAGTAGAACAATGGAGGAGAACTGACAGTTGCAGAAGAAATGGAAAATAAAAGGACTAAGTAAGAGAAAATATGGACAAAGGTAAATAGGACACTAAGAAAAGAAAAATAACACGAAAGTGAGAGAGAATAACAAAAGAAAAATAAGAAAAGCACTTTTAAAAAAAAGGAAAGAATGAAGAATCAAGATAAGAAACCTAAGAAGATAAATAATTAAATGTATGAAAAAAGTGATATATGAGAACAAAGATGAGAAGGAAAAAAGTGTAAAAATAGGAACCAGAGAGAAGAATGAAGGACCAGCAAGTAGCATTTTGTGGTGCTAGTGTCTTTCTTAATTTTATGTTCTACATATATTTCATTTTCTGGAATATTCTGAAGGCACTCCTTCACAACGTCAGTCACCTGCAGGCTGGGTAGAGGGCTGGTCCTCAGTGCTCGATTCATACCCTGTGATGGAGATGGCCAAGGTTGCTAGAGTAGAAGCTGCCATGGAGATAACTTGCCCTGGTAACTCCGCTCCTGTAAAACAAGCATGCATTTTTTTAAACTTTTTAAAGGCAATGGACAAAATGGGAAATAACCTGCAAACTGAAACATACTCCTAAGTTTTCAACAGCAATAAAACAAAATGGTTATTACTGACCCACCAGACCAGTGGTTCTTCACCAAGGGAGAATGCTTAAGAATCAACAGGCTACTGTACAGCACAGGGATCTCTACTCAGTCCTCTGTAATGACCTATATGGGAAAAGAATCTAAAGAAGAGTGGATGTATGTATAACTCATTCACTTTGCTGTACACCTGAAACTAATGCAACACTGTAAATCAACTATACTCCAATAAAAAGAAAAGCAACAGGAAAGTCTGCTAAAAATGCAGGTTCCTGGACTCTCTGTGTATCTCTCTCATTTGGGAACTTGATGCTGGTGCACGTGGCAGATAGTAGATATATAAATGTGGAGTGCCATGCTTATATTTTTTGTACTTCACAGGTTAATTTTACTGCACATCTCTGTTGAAATACACTGCCACACCAAGTCTGTGAGCTTCTTGAATGCAGACTTACTTTCCTTTGTATTACTAGCTCCTAGCACAGCATGGAACAGCCCATACTTGCTCTCAATGACAACATTCCATGAGCGAATATGCAAATGTATGGGTATCATGCAAAACCATATACAGCTGATCCTTGACCAACACGGGTTTGAACCGTGCAGGTCCACTTATACACAGATTTTTTTCAATAAATATAGTATCTGTATTTTTATTTTACAGATCTTTAAATTAACTAAGTGTGGGGAAAAGCTTTTGTTCGATGAGAGATCACAACATGTGGAATCAAAAGAACTAGGATTTGGGCTTCCCTGGTGGCGCAGTGGTTGAGAGTCCGCCTGCCGACACAGGGGACACGGGTTCGTGCCCCGGTCTGGGAGGATCCCACATGCCGCAGAGCGGCTGGGCCCGTGAGCCACGTCCACTGGGCCTGCGCATCCGGAGCCTGTGCTCCGCAACGGGAGAGGCCACAACAGTGAGAGGCCCGCGTACCGCAAAAAAAAAAAAAAAAAAAAAGAACTAGGATTTGCATTCTGATTCTACCCAAACTGTTTCAGCTTCCTGCCCTTGGGTGAGTCATTTATCAATTCCTTTGTTTCTGAGGCAGAGACAGGAGCTCACAGATTTTTGACTGCATGGTGGAGTCAGTGTCCCTAACCCTGACATGGTTCAAGGGTCAACTGACTATCTATAAAGTACATAATTCAGCACAGGCGAAATCCACTGCTTGAAAATCTAAAAGATCATCACTACCCTGTTTCACGTTACAGGTTCTCATGTTAAGTTCCTAATAGGTAGTAAACCAAGTTTAACCATTTGCACGAGATTCAAAAAAAACATTCACTGGTCAATGAGGTCTGTCTATAATGGTCAGCCTTTAATTTGCTATGGCAGACAACACAGACTAGCTCACACAACACCTCATTCTAGTGTGCTTTCTTGTGCCCTAGAGACTGGAAAGCTAAGGACTGTATTTCTTGGACTCCTTTGCAGCTACAGTTCCACATGTGATACAGCAGAACACTTGTGCAGGCACGCCTGTGCAGACTTGGAAGCCCTAAGTGACTCACTGTAATTTGGAAGCTCTCCTGTCAAATACAGTCCCATGGTTTTTCTGCAGGTACTTAGCAGAAGTTCCAGAGGTTCTGCTGTCTGATCTCCAACTTTGTGGCAAGCAGCAGCAGCTGTGGCATTTCTGCTCAAACAGTCCTTTGGTGTCGTTGAGCATTTCTCCTGGTTGCATTGCTTCTGCATGTCAGATCCAAGCTTAACTGTCTGGTCCTTCCAAAAATTGTGTATGTACAAATTCTTTATACTAACCAATACCTCTTTCTATTTAGACTAGCTGGCATGGATTCCACTGTCCAACTGAGAACGCTGAGGGTTCTCAGTCACCAAATCATACGTACGCCCACACTCATGCAGCGGGGACCCCTGGGTAGGCCAATATTCAATGTGACAACATAAAGCTCTGCCAAGCCAATGAAAAGAGCCATGACCTTTGGAAGGTCAATGAATTACAGCTTCAGATAAACTCTGCACACCCAACAAGTTCAAGGCTGGCCATGTCCTAGAGGGAAGCAGGCCAGGGGTCTGAGATGGCTCTTCGGTAGCCTCAGCCATCAGGATCAAGCACACTCATCTTGCTCAATCATATCCTATCCCTCCTCTAATAAATGCCTCTGTAACCTGAAAGAGGTTTAATTTTTAGGCACTCCAAGAGAAACTCAAACTCATGATCTGGGAAGAGAGCATAAGCTAGATATCTGGATTGGAACCTATTCTCCTGGCCTAGGTAAAGGTGCTTTTTTGATGCCAGTAAGAGAACAAGGGCTGACAGAAAAACACAGTGTCTTTCACGTCTTACATGTTTCCATTACTCACTGTACTGAATGCTGGGGATAAAAACACAGACCCTGCCCCCATGGAGCTGAGTGGAAGAGACAGATACGAATTAAAGAACCACACAGATAAACGAATGTATACAAATTGTGATGATTGCTATAAAGGAAGAATACTGGGTATTTTATGAGCTCCTAACAGAAGAAATCTGACTTAGTCAGAATCAGGAAAGGCTTCTCTTTAAGAAGTAAAAATGGGGACTTCCTGGGCAGTCCAATAGTTAAGACACCACCCTTCCAATGCAGGGGGCGTGGGAACTAAGATGCCACATGCCATGAGGAGTGGCCAAAAATAAATAAATAAATAAAATGGGGTTTTATTAAAAAAACAGAAAGTTTCCCAAATGATTCTTTAAAAAAAAAAAGAAGTATAAATGAAGCTGACATATAAAGAATGAGGAGGAATTAACCAAAGGAAGGTAAGTAATAATATTTTGGATGATGGAAGCAAATAGGAAGGCTGTAAGTGAAGAAACTGGTATGTTAAAGACAGTGAAAGGTCAGTGTGTTTGGAGCACAGTAGGAAACTGGTATCAAATAAACAAGGCTGGAGATGGTAAGCCAGATGATGCAAGTCGCAGAAGACCATACTAAGGACTTTAGCCTTTATCCCAAAAGGAGTAGGAAAGCACTGAAGAGTTTTAAATAGGATAATTTTTTTTACTGAAATGTTATTGAGATAATTGTAACATCACATGCAGTTGTAAGAAACAATACAGAGAAATCCTGTGTACCTTTTATCCTGTCCCCACCACCCCGCAATGGTAATATCTTTCAAAACTGCAGTACGCTACCACAATCAGAGTATCAGCATGGATACGAGATACAGAACAGTTTCATCACTGCAAAGATCTCATGTTGCCCTTTTATGACCACATCTCCCCACTCTGTAAATAAGTAATCAGTTTTGAGATATAAAAAGATCATTCCTACTGTTTGGTCAAGAACAGATTAGAGAAGACCAAGAGTAGGTAGAGGGAGATAAGTTATTGCAGTATCACAGGCAAGACATGATGACAGCATGGTCTGCAGTGGTTAACAGGAAAGATGTTGGGAAAGCGACTGCATTTAAGAGACATGGAATAGTCAAAGTGGACCAGACTTGGTGACAAAACAATAAATGGTTCAACAATGATCCCCAAGTTTCCAGATTATGATCAGACAGAGAACGTGTAGGGGAAATGGATGAAGATTTTGGGTATACTGAAGTTCTTTTTAGACTTCCAAATAGAAATTTAAACACAAACTGATTACATCAGAGACCAGAGAGGTCTTAGGTTCCTGTGTGCCCACAAGAGATTTCTTGGGGTCCACTCAAGAGAAAAGGTTGGGAACACCTAATGACTAATGGCCTGGGACAGCACAGTAAGGTGGGGAAGGAGGAGGCTTCCAATCAAAACTCAAAGAAAGGGCTTCCCTGGTGGCGCAGTGGTTGGGAGTCCGCCTGCCGATGCAGAGGACGCGGGTTCATGCCCCGGTCCGGGAAGATCCCACATGCCGCGGAGCGGCTGGGCCCATGAGCCATGGCCGCTAAGCCTGCGCATCCGGAGCCTGTGCTCCGCGACGGGGGAGGCCGCAACGATGAGAGGCCCGCGTACCTCAAAAAAACCCCACAAAAACTCAAGGAAACAAAGTATTCTCTCATATAAGAGTAAAGACTAGTTCAGGGTCCTCAATTACTAAACCTACCTCTTCACAAGTAATTTAATGAAGTGGTAACTTATCCTTGAGAAAGTCAGAGAAAGAAGTCCCCTGATGGTTAGGTAGCTCCAAAATAAGAAGATCATTTTATAGCTCCTCAAATACGGGCTTTCAGTTTGGCTGCGTTTTGGCTTATACTTCTAAACTCCCACTGAGCATTCATTCATTCACCAAACAGGTGACTAGGCTATGTTGCTGGGATGAGAGACTAAGTTAAGACCCTAGTCTCAAGCTCAGTCTAATACTTAAACTATCAGTTATGATTCAGTATGTTAAGAGCTAATGTAGATATAAGTGTAGAATATTGGGGGAGCACCAAGGATAGAAACCTAACCTATGCCTGGGAGAACAGTTTCCAAAGGGGCTATCTGACAAGAATGGTAAAAGATGCCATCCTTTAAATCCATTTAAGCAAGTTAGATAAAGAAGACAGAACAAGTTTAGCTTGGGGAGAAAGGAAGAGGCTGGTATCTTAGAGGACAGAGGTAGAAAAGTTTTCCAGAAAGACAAAAAAGCAGGTGTAAAGACACAAAGGCAAGAAAAAGCAGAGCGTGCTGTTCAAAGAACTCTAGGAAGTCGAATAAGGATGAAACACAGGGTACAATGGTAAGAGTGGAGAGACAGGAGGATACAGAGGGAGAATGGAACCAGAGAGAATGGGACCTGTGCTCATACTTACTATGCACCGGGGCAGTACAATTCAGTGGTTGGAATCACAGGTGAGGAAACAAGAATGCCCAGGTTCAAATCTCAGGTCTATTTTTTACTAGTTGGATGACCACAGGCAGGTTACTTAGGATCTAGATGCCTTAGTCTCCTCAAGTGTAAAATGCAGCATACAGAAATTCCTATCTCACGTGAGGATTAAGTGAAACAATACATATAAAATGCTTAGAACAATGCCTGCTGTGTAGGACTCAACAGAAGTTAGCTCAATAAATGATATTATTATCACCATCACCGTTATCAAAACTGTTGGCTTTGACAGGATAAACTATAAGCACAAGCCACTAGCACTCCTACAGTATTTGCCTGTACCTCTCATCCCCTCCCTGCTCTGTACTACAGCCGTTTCCCTAAATCTTATCCTTACATTTTTAGATCTCCCCTCAGAGCTATGCAAAACATCTTACATACAGTCATCACTGAAAGACTTGAGGAAAAGTTAAGATCAACAGATTAAATCTTCACAACTACGGTTTAAAAACTTTCTCCAACTTGCTGATATCACTAAAATATACAATAAATATTTAATAAGTCTTAGCTAAATCAATGAAAACTACGCAATATCATCCTAGTTAATACACAAATGACTCAGCAAATTTTTCGAATGCCTGAAACTTCACAAAGGAACGAAAGGAATAGCACACAGAAAAAATCAACAGAGTATTTGAAAATTACGGATATAAGATTTGGCAACTGCTCTTACTCATCAAACAGATATGTACTTGAATGACTTTTGTCTAGTGATATCTTTCTGCACTTCAAAAACCCCAAGGGTTTGGGCAGAGAGATGATCAACTAGACAGAAGAATGCCAGGACCCGGAATCTAGGCAGACTCATGGTACTGGGAAAAAAGCCCCACCTAAAAATAGGCACATAGACAAGGGAACATAATCTTGGGAGCCAAGAACTATAAACAAAGAAAGGAAAGAGCATCCAAGGTTTCAAGAGTCAATCTACCCAGGGAAAGGGCCAGTATTTTTTTTTTTTTCCTGGTGCGCGGGCCTCTCACTGTTGTGGCCTCTCCCGTTGCAGAGCACAGGCTCCGGATGCGCAGGCTCAGCAGCCATGGCTCACGGGCCCAGCCGCTCCCACGGCATGTGGGATCTTCCCAGACAGGGGCACGAACCCGTGTCCCCTGCATCGGCAGGCGGACTCTCAACCACTGCGCCACCAGGGAAGCCCGGGCCAGTATTAACTGGAGGGCCAAACAGCAGGAATCCACACATGTCCAAATAAGCAGACCACTGACATTAGCAGCCTAGCACCAGGGGACAGAAACTCATACTCTGGTATAAGAAATAGATCACATGTTCAGATAATATCTGTTGATGCGGCTAAATCGACAATGGGCAAAATAATTTTTTTTTAATAATAGAGGGAAACATATTTTGAAGCCAGTCTAGATAAGGAGATACTTGATCTACTTTGTTCTCTTTCACAGGGACAGTTGAAGTTACCAGGAACACACCCAAAGATGCTTATTGGAAGGAGGCCCTTTACATCAAGTAAAATCTCCCCAGCATGTAAAGTTCCCTTTGAAGAAGGCTTCTGTTTCCATTACTAATGTGGAAAATACATCTCCTCCTCAACAGCTTCTAGTATCACTTCACTGCACTACTGGTCAGTAACAGGGGTTTGGATATGGACCACTAGGAGTTTCTCTAGGTCTATTTAACTGACAGCAGCAGAATTGGGGAATGACAGACAAGCAGTAAGAAATTTACTTTGCGCTTTTTCTTCCTCCAATTTGGGCTTAACTGGACCAAACTTGTTCATTCATATCACATGCTGTCCCAAACAATTAAGACAAGATGAAGCCTTCCTCACCAAGATATTTCTGGTCACTCATAAACAATTACCAATGTTAAGAGGATCAGGCCCAGGTGTAATTGCCTGTACTTCTCATCCTGGGTGTCCTGGCTATTAAAGATACACCTGACATTTGTTTGCCTAGCTTTAGAAGAAGCACTTCTCATACTCATAGTAAATGGCTCTCTGAGCCTACGTTCCTTCACCTGTAAAACAAGTATAATACTAATCTCACTGGTATACTCTGAAAATTAAATGAGATAGCATGTTTTAAGAGTCCTACAAGGCCTCACGCATAGGGGAGACTAACAATACTTATGTTCCTCCTTTCTCACAGGCCCGGGGAACACACCAAAGCTGGATTCCAGGTTTCTGCCAAGTTAAGACTTCTGGGGCCCGGGAGGCAGAGACGCTGGGTGCTGTGCCTGTGGTAAGCCACCGGGGCCAACATGAAGACTGAAGGAGCTGACAACTACAACTGAGTGCAAGACAGATCCGCAGGGCTTCCCTGGTGGCGCAGGGGTTAAGAATCCGCCTGCCAGTGCAGGGGACACGGTTCAATCCCTGGTCTGGGAAGATCCCACATGCCGCGGAGCAGTTAAGCCCGTGAGCCACAACTACTGAGCCTGAGCTCTAGAGCCCACAAGCCACAGCTACTGAGCCCATGCACCACAGCTACTGAAGCCTGTGCACCCAGAGCCCGTGCTCCGCAACAAGAGAAGCCACCGCAGTGAGAAGCCCACGCACCGCAACAAAGAGTAGTAGCCCCTGCTCACCGCAACTAGAAAAAGCCCACGTGCAGCAACAAAGACCCAGCACAGCCAGAAACAATAAATAAAATAAATTTATTTTTTAAAAAAAGACACATCAGCAGTCGATACTTTTTCAGGATGGCTGATGCTTGTCAAAGAGCCTGGTGAAAGGAAAGAACACTGGACGTAGGTTAGAGTCAAGGACGTAGGCTTAAATTTTAGCTCCACCAGTCACCCATGGGATTGTGGGCAAATCAGTTAACCTGTTATTAAATGTCTTCATCTGCAAAACGGAGAAATCTACTTTACAAGGTTGTGGGGGGAATGTTTTGTTTGTGGATTAAAAAAGATAGTACACTTAAAAGCATGGTAGACACTTAACATTTTTCCCTACATTAACTTGAGGTTCCAGGAAACACCAAGGAAGAGTTCCTAAGGTCTAAGAACTGAGTAAGGTCCCTGGGTTCAGAAAGAACCACTGAAACTAACTCAGCAATGATACATAAGAAGAGTTTTCTGGATCTAGGAACTAAACAAATTCATGCTTTGAAGTATGATGACATCCAAAGGATTAATTCTGTGCATCCAGCAAACCACAGATTGTAAAACAGCAAAAGATTCAAAGCTCAGAAGACATAGAGAAAGATGCCTACACAAGTGACTAGGTTACAAGAGCAGTCCTACAATGGGACGGTGGAGGTGACAAGGAAGGAATAAATGCACACAATGCCATGGCAGTACACTGAAGCATTCCCGTGCCTAACTATATTACAGTGACATCTACAGGAGGGAACTGACTATAAAAAAGGGAAAGGTTGTCCCAATATGGCTTGAGTTCTGATGCCTAAAAGAAACAAGGTACTAGGGGCAACAGGAAAAAAATATTCAGAAATTCAGAAGAAAAAAATGGTTAAACAAATTTATTTTATGATGAGGATTATCTACACTAGAAGTCCATAAAAAGATTCTAAATCAAGAAAAGCCTATTCTGAAGTAGGCTGGAATAGGAGTAAACAAAACAAGGAAAACCAACATTTCCAAATCTGCTCTCAACATTTATTCTGTGTCTCTATGACTTCCTTTCTTGTAATAGTCTGGAATACAAATACCAGAAATCTGGGTTGCATGCCAACACACCACTATTCTGGGCTTATGGGGAATAATAATCAAACACAGCCTTCTTTTTTCCCAAGCTCAATACTTGGTCTTAGAACTCCTGTCCTCACGGCTCCCTAGGCTGCCATCACCAGCTGACTAGAATTTATACCCAAGAGAAAATCCATCTGAAACCCCTGGGTTAGACCTACTTTATTCGTATACTTGCAGTAAAGTTCCTACTTAGCCCCGGACAAAAGCAGTCAAAAGGACAAAACTGTCCTCAAAATATTAAAAACAGAACTACCATATGATCCAGCCAATTCCATTTTAGGATATATATCTGAAGAAAACAAGAACACTAACTCGAAAAGACATATGTACCCCCATGTTCACTGTAGCATTACTTACAATAGCCAAGATACAGAAACACCCTAAGGGTCCACTGACGGATGATTAAAGAAAATGTGGTGTGTGTGTGTGTGTATACATACACACACATACATATATATATACACATACACACACACACAGGAATATTATTCAGCCATAAAAAACAATGAAGTCTTGTCACTTGCAGCAACATGGTGGACCTCAAGGGTATTATGCTAAGTAAAAAGGGTCAGAGAAAGACAAATACTGTATGATCTCACTTATATGTGGAATCTTAAAACAAACAGCAGCTCAAAGATACAGAGAACAGACGGGGGGCTGCCAGAACTGGTGGTGGGGGTGGGATAAATGAGTGAAGGGAGTCAAAGGCACAAACTTCCGGTTATAAAATAAACAAGTCCCAGGGATGTAATGTGCAGCATGGTAAGCTATTGTTAATAACACTTTATTGTAGACTTGAAAGTTGTTAAGAGAGTAGGTCTTAAGAGTTCTCATCACAAGAAGAAAGTTTTTTGGTAACTGTGTAAGGTGACAGATGTTAACTAGACTTATTGTGGTGATATATACAAACATGGAACCATTATGTTGTACACCTGAAACTAATATAATGATATATGTCAAATATACCTCAATTGAAAAAAAGAAAAAAAAGAGAGAGAGAGAGAAATGCCAGAAGAAAAAAAAAAAGGAGAAAACTGTCCTGGGGTGAGGGGTGAAGGATAAGCAGAGCTGTCTGAACCGCTACTATTAAGGGAAAGGGGAAAAAAAAGAGACAAAGCTTATCAGAGGAACAAGTGGAAACCACCAAGCTTTCTACAGTAGTTGCCAAAACAGGAAGTTTACTTCTACTGGTTCAATATATAACCACACAGTCTAACAGATTGTGACCAGAAAGAGAGGCTGAGCAAAGAAAACTTAGAAAGACAGCAAAATATAAAATAAAATATTTTTTATTTTCTACTCTCAGAGAGATAAGTAATTAAAGTTTCTTTGTTTCAGATAGTTATTATAAAATTCTAAACAAATATTTATGAATAAAAGATGTCTCGGGGCTTCCCTGGTGGCACAGTGGTTGAGAGTCCGCCTGCCGATGCAGGGGACACGGGTTCGTGCCCCGGTCCGGGAAGATCCCACATGCCGCGGAGCAGCTGGGCCCGTGAGCCATGGCCGCTGAGCCCGCACGTCCGGAGCCTGTGCTCCGCAACGGGAGAGGCCACAACAGTGAGAGCCCCGCATACCGCAAAAAAAAAAAAAAAAAAAAAAAAAAGTCTTACAATTGTCAGACACTACTCATCTACCAAATAAAATAATAAACAAACAGCAACTTAATTTAAAAAAACTTCTGTAACGTAGCTATACACATACACGGAAGTGCCACAAATAGCCTTGTGATTAGCATGAAAAGGAGATGTGAAAAATAACATTGCAGAAGTATATTCATGGACATAGAAAGGTGCTCGTGACATAATTAAGTTTAAAATGCAGTTTACAAAACAATTTCACTATGATCCAGTTTTCTTGTGTCTTAAAAAGTCCAAAGGCATAAAAGTCATTAGTTAACATTTTGGTATAATCTGTGGGCAGTGGGATTTTTAATGATTTTTCTTTTCTTCTTTTTGTTTCTATTTTCTAACTTAACTGTAACACACTGGTATTTGAGAACTTTTTTTTTCCTCTAAAAAATTTGCTGCAATTAGTAATTTGCTCTTGTAGTTTATGTATAACTATCAGAAAGAAGCAAGGGACAAATGTCAATTACTGTGGAAACTGTGTGCTGTTCAAACCTACCTCTCTGCTCACAGCCATTTCCACATGGCTGGCTAACTAGAAGTCCAGTCTGATGATCTCAGAACAGTGACGATATCTGCCCCTGCACCCCACCCCACCACAAACCCCGTACAACTCATTAGAAACCTGTATGTTTAACAAAGCGCTCTGGATAAAGGCAACGTGCAACCAGGGTACCTCAAAAACAATCTTTAAAAAAAAAGATTATTTTAAAAGGTTAAAATAATCTTTTAAAGAATAATCTTTAAAATAATCTTTTAAAGAAGACTAATCTTTATTCAACATTGTAGTGGAAGTTTCAGCCAGAGCAATCAGGCAAGGTAAGAAATAAAAGCACCCAGATTAGAAAGTAAGAAAACTATCTCCATTTGCAGAGACATGATCTTATATATGCAAAATCCTAAAGAAGTTACAGAAACTATCAAAGCTATTAAACAAATTCAGCAAAGTTGCAGGATACAAGATCTACAGGGGTAAATATTCATGACTTTGGATTTGGCAATGGTTTGTTAGGTGGGACACAACACATGGAAATTAAACAAAATACTTCTGATTAACCAATGTATCAAAGAAGAAATCAAAAGAGAAATCAAACAGTATATGATCCAAAGAAAATGGAAACACAACATATCAAAATCTATGGGAAGGGGCTTCCCTGGTGGCACAGTGGTTGGGAGTCCGCCTGCTAATGCAGGGGACATGGGTTCGAGCCCTGGTCTGGGAAGATCCCACATGCTGCGGAGCAACTAGGCCCGTGAGCCACAACTACTGAGCCTGCGCATCTGGAGCCTGTGCTCCGCAATAAGAGAGGGCGCGACAGTGAGAGGCCCGCGCACCGCGATGCAGAGTGGCCCCCGCTTGCCACACTAGAGAAAGCCCTCGCACAGAAACGAAGACCCAACACAGCCAAAAATAAATAAATAAACAAATATGGGGTTTAAAAAACAAAAAACAAAAAACAAAAACCCTATGGGATACAAAAGCACTTCTAAGAGGGCAGTTTATAGCAATAAATACCTTCATTAAGAAAAAAGAAAGATCTCAAATGAATAACCTAACTTTATGTAGCTGCTTAATGGGCACAGCACTTTCCTTTACGGTGATGAAGATGTCTTGGAACTAGATGGAAGTAATGGTTGCACAACACTGTGAATGTACTAAATGCCACTTTAAAATGGTTAATGGGGGCTTCCCTGGTGGCGCAGTGGTTGAGAGTCTGCCTGCCGATGCAGGGGACACGGGTTCGTGCCCCGGTCTGGGAGGATCCCACATGCCGCGGAGTGGCTGGGCCCATGAGCCATGGCCGCTGAGCCTGCACGTCCGGAGCCTGTGCTCCGCGACGGGAGAGGCCACAACAGTGAGAGGCCCGAGTACCGCAAAAAAAAAAAAAAAAGGTTAATGATTAATTTTATGTTATATGAATTAAACCTCAATTTAAAATGCAAAAAAGGGGGTGGAAATGGTCTAACCATCTAAAATATTTGAAAGAAATTTATTTTCTGTTCAGAAAATACCACCAATTTAAAGCAGTTCATCATAGTATGTTTTTTAAATAAAGTTATTCTCCCAAATACTTCTTAAGAGTAATATTAATAGAATGCAGTATTTCTTACCAGAAGACTCTTTTCCATTCTGTTTTTCATAGAGGGTGCCCACAGACATCAGGAAAACAATAACCAGGAATACTGGAATTCTCCATGAGCCAGCCAAGGATGCTGCAAATTATTAAGAATTAACATTTTTAGTGAAATAAAAATCTAGCACTTGTCTTTAAAAGACTCAGTTTAGTAGACTGACAGAACAATCTGGCAAATATGTTAATAACAAAATTGTTTCACAGGGAAAAAATTTTTTAAAAGGCAATTGAAACCTCAATTCAGGGCTCCTCTCAGGAAGTCCAGCCCTGCTCTCAGAGGCCCTGGTCTAAAGGATTGGGTATGTGCCAGCTTACCTTTAAGAGGCTTGTATCACCTGAAGAATCAAGTCCATTCTAAAGCACAGCCAGTGTTGAAGACCATCAAACCCCCTGTTTAACCCCCGAATGACCTGCATCAGGCACAGAACTTTAAGTCATGGTGCCTGACTTGATTTCCCGGAAATACCACTGGGTGTGAACTCTACCTCTCAAGAAAGGGTGGAATGGCCCACAAGAGCACGGCAAAAAGCTTTAATGTATCCTCAGTGTACAGAGCAAAAATGCTAACAAGTGGCCAAGGATCAAAAGCCTTTGCATTTCCCTGAGTTGGTCTACAGCCTTACGAACATACCTGCCTGCCTCCCTCCTCTACTCTACCTTCCCCAAATTCGACATGAGTCCCATCAGACATTAGGGGATCTTGTTGAGAAACTCCTTTAGCATTCCAAGTCAGCAGAGCTAGAGAGTAATGCTTTGTTCCATATCAGACTCTAAGCAAAGACACACTTTCAACCAACTCTGGTTTTTATTTTATTTTTAACAATAAGTAGCTCTAAAAACTACTACTAATAGGCTACCTACTGCTCTAGGTTACTGAATTTTGTTTTTAAATTAGAACTTGATGTTTCCATATAGTTAAGACTTGGAGGTAAATGAGTCCCTGAAAAATCACTCTACAACATCCTGGCAGCCACTCAGCTAACAGTGAAGAGTCTCAAATAACGGGGAACTCATTACTCTGAGCAGCTCTGACACTGATCATCCTTATGTTGAACAGAGACTTGTCTCTCTGAAGCTGCTCGTTGCTCTGACATCTCTCCCAAATGGCTACAGAGATCTGTTTAAACCACTCTTTCACAATCCTTCAAATACCTGAAACCAGCTTCCGTATTTGCTGTCTTCCTCACCTCTACCTCCTCCCCACCCCTGCAGCCCCAGTGCCCTTCTCTTATGGAGAGTAAACATCTCTGGTTCCCTTAAGAGTTTCTCTCCCATGATTTTGAGCACCTCTTATCATCCTTGACTGCTTAGCTATATCCTCCCTGAGTAAGACACTCAGAAAGAGCCATGAAAGTTCAAGTGTGCTCTACTTTATAAGATATATTTATTTTTAAAAGACCTTTTGAAAATGAACATTCCATATAATTAAAAGTAGACATTTGAAAGTACAATATTTTCATTCAAGATTAATGAAAGATTAAGGCAGAATATTTTGAAGGATTATTTTAAAGAATTTTAAACGCAACACATAAAACTTCAAAAAATTCACTTTGATTCACACGGTCAGCCTCCGCTGACCTTAAGCTAGACTTTCTTAGAAAAAGGGACCCACCTAAATGAAAAAGCAATATAATCCAGACAGGAATTGACACTGCTCTCAAGTAGCGTTCAGTGCTTGCATTCCACTTGAATGAAACCGTCAACACATAGCCAACTACCAAGGTCCAGATCTTAAATAAATGAAATATAGACACAGTTGTAAAATACACATGCAATAAACATACAATTATACAAAACTTGCAAGCATCTACATGGCATGAGAGCTGTGGATACAACACAGATGACGGTTGGTGGTGCTAAAAGGAGTGTGCATACGTTTTCCTCCTCTGCTTAGATAAATCAAGTTTGGAAATAAACAGGTTTGAAATCCCATGCAGCGATATTATTTAAATATCTTTAACAAAAAAATACATAAATATAGTTTTAATTTAAGATATGTTAAAGTTCAAAAACTATTATATGCATAAAGATACTTACGATAAAATATTCAATTTTTAAGCCATGGATTTAAATTAAGCGCTTCACCTTGTGGAATTCTTAAAGTTTTCTCTGTAGATTAATATTTACAAAAGAAAAGAAAAAACAAGAGCGAATTCCCTGGTGGTGCAGTGGTTAGGACTCCGTGCTTCCACTGCCAGGGGCCCAGGTTCCATCCCTGGTCAGGGAACTAAGATCCCGCAAGCCGGTGTTACTATGAAAAGAATTTTTTAAAAGCTAAAAAGAAGGCAGCCAGCTGAAGTGTGACCCTGCTGAAATAATCTTGGTAACAGATGGTTAGAGTCCAGAGTTATACTCAGTTGAAGAAGTGTAGCTGAAAAAAATATTACCAGAGGAAGAAACAGCGAGACTTGAGAACAGAAGAACCAGCCAGGGTCCCCCTCCTCAGTTTTCCCTACAGTAAAACTAAATGACTCTACTAATCACAAAGCATCATACACAGAAACTCTCTAATAACCTCATATTTTAATAGAACATACACAAAAGATGGAAAGAATACATAACCTAGAACAAATGTGAGCACCAAGAATTTATTAAAACAACCTGAACTTTGAAAACAAATAGGCAAATTAAAACAAAAAAAGGACTTTATGCTGTAATTCAGAGAGTGAAGAAAAAGGAACTGATATGGTTACTACAAAAGCCAGGAAAAAACTACCTCCTACTTTATTTTGATCATATCTTCAAAATACTCTTCGGTGGGCTTCCCTGGTGGCGCAGTGGTTGAGAGTCCGCCTGCCGATGCAGGGGACACGGGTTCGTGCCCCGGTCCGGGAAGATCCCACATGCCGCGGAGCGGCTGGGCCCGTGAGCCATGGCCGCTGAGCCTGCACGTCCGGAGCCTGTGCTCCGCAACGGGAGAGGCCACAACAGTGAGAGGCCCGCATACCGCAGGAAAAAAAAAAAAAAATACTCTTCGGGTCTTAAAAATGTTTATAGCTTCAGACCTGAGAATTCAGCTTTGGGACCTTACTAAATAATGATAAATTCTGAAAAAGGGTTAAAAATAAAGAAGCTCATCATAGACTAATTTAGAACACTGAAAAGTTGATAACCTAAAAGTTCAATAACTGGGAAGTGGTTAGCTCTGGATGAGTCACTCAGTAAAATGTTATGCAATCATTAAAACAGGCTTTTTTAAACAAAGACTATATAACTTAAAATATTCCTAAGATATTATTAAGGAAAAAGCAAAATTAAAAAACACATGTGACATGAATATATCTACTGTATGGTGGAGGAGGGGGAGGAAATGTACTAAAAAGTTGTATTTAGGTGATAAGATTTTGTTTTCCCCTTTTCCTTTTCTCTATATTTTCCAAATTGCCTTTAATGAGCACTAGTTCTTTTATAATGAAAAGGATATTAAAATATTTTTCTTCAAGCAACTAATAAGATGAAATATTAAAGAGATCTTAAGCCCCAGATATATGAGCACATGGGAAGTGAGACTACAGCTGCTTCCAAAAAGTTCAAGCTTGTAGGACCATACACATTTAACCCTGGGAATTTAGAGAATTTGAGATATGACTGTAGAGCTCAGAACAAAATCTGAGTGTAGTAACAGTACACTTATGTAACACTTTGCCTTGTTCTAATACTTTAAATACATGAACTCATTTAATCCTCATAACCACAGGAAAAAAGTACCATTATCACTCCCATTTTAGAGATGAAAGGAACTGATACTTCAGAGAGGTGACTTGCACAAGGTCACACAGCTAAAAAGTGACAGAGTTGGGAAAGATGGGTTCAAGGCCTCTGGGGCAGCGGACTTAGCCTTGGACAGGCAGTGAGACGGGAGGAAAATCCAGGTAGAAAGACAGCCAAGGCCAAAAAGCTTTGAAAGGATACCACCCAATCAGTATCTTAAAGATGGAAGAGAAATCAGTCAGAAGTCTCTCTTCTAGAACCCTGTCCTCCTGCCTCCAGGGGACATGGGTTCAATCCCTGGTCGGGGAACTAAGATCCCACACGCTGCAGGGCAACTAAGCCCACGCATCTCAAGTAGAGAGAGAAAACCTGCACGCCACAACTAGAGAGAAGCCCGTGCACCACAACGAAAGATCCTGCATGCCACAACGAAGATCCCGCATGCTGCAACTAAGACCCGATACAGCCAAAAAATAAAACATAAATAAATACTATTTTTTAAAAAAGCAAAAAAAAAGAAGTGACAGAGTCAGGATTAGAACCCAGGAACCTGGCTCCAGAATCTGCTTTCTTAACAATAAGGAGAATAAAGGGTAGTGCCAGAAAAATAAAGAGGAAAAGCTGCTCCAGTATTCACAAGGGAAAATAAAAACAGTTGATTCTGATGACTACAAACTGCTGAAATTTAAAAAGAAAATGATCCTCAGCAAGTGGATGGTCTTCAGCAGTATGCTACACAGGGGTAAGCAGCCCTGCCTTATTAAACATGTAGTCAGTAATTTAGATGAAAGACTAGAAGGCATATTAGCCGAACTTGTAGATTACACAAAATTGGGAATAGTCAATATAAATGATTCAAAAAGATATCCTGAAATTAGAACAATGGGCTAATCAAATAAGATTAAATTTAACAGAGAGAAATGCAAAGTTCTGCTTTTAGGTTCAAAACTCATCTATACGAGTATAGAATGGGAAGCGGATAGCCGGTCAGAAATGTAACTGGCATGAATGCCTATTAATAAAAGTACAATACATCAGGGAAAGTGATTGTTTCAGTGACTTACACTATCAAACCACAGTGGCAATAAAATTCAGACTGGGAAAGGAAATGGAAATCACAACACAGGAGACACAGATACAGCTGGGGGAAAAAACTGTTCAGCTTAGGAAAGAGAAGGAAATAAGATTTGATAGCTATCTTCAAATAGCTGGGGAAATGTCATCTGAGAGAGGAACAGACTTAATTATCTGTGGTTCTGAGGGCAGAAATAATAGGTGGAAATTAGGAAGCAACATATTTCAGCTTTATATAATAAATTTTTCTAATAAACTATAGACGTCTAAAAAGGGAATGAGCTACCATCGCTAAAAGTCTGAGCAAAAGCTGACTGGAAGTCAGGCATGACAAAGTAGGAGAGTGTGCCCTCAAGTGAGAAGCTGAACTAGAGGATCACAGAAGGATATACTTTCAGATTTTAAGCCTATGATACTTTTCAACCAATCTTCAAGAAGTTTTTGTTTCTTATCTGTATTCATAAGGAACGAGTATCACTCGCAAAGAGAGGAAAAAAATGAGAGACTGCATACTTCAGATTTTTTCAAAGAAACTCATGATCTAAAGAGAGGTATGTGTTTTCACCCAGTAAACCTGAAACTCACAGATAACCTCATTTCAGTTTAAAATAGCAACTTATTAAATATACTCCCCAACTCCACTTCTACAAATTTGGTTTACAGAAGAACTACACACTGTGCAGATATAAAAATGTTCATTGTGGCAGTTTAAAATATTAAACAAACAAATTAAATATAACAAATTATATGTCATTTTATAGGAGACTGTTTAAATTATGGATCTCCAAAAATGAAATAATTATTCAGACTTTCAAAAGTGTGATAAATAACTTTCTTCAATGACACAGTGTAAATTTATGCATATGCACATTTATAATGGAGAAAATATACTCACCAAAATGTTAAAAAATATTGTCTCTGAATGGTTGGATTTCAGGGGGTAAGTCGCATCTTTACACTTCAAGTATTGAATTTTCTTCTAAGAGTAGTAGTATCTTTATAAATAGTAAATGTCTTTACTTAAAAAAAAAACTTTTGACTTTTTTTCAGTATTTTCAAGAGTTTCCTCAGAAAAAATTCACAGAATATTATTAGTTGAAAAAGTATGGCCATTTATAAAAACACTTTAAAGTTTCTATTAAACCATAATGATTTTACAGTTACCAATGTTTAAAAATGTTTATCAGATACTAATGCAAATTCAGTGCTAAAATAATTTGGTAGGAACACTTTCTAAAAGGCATCCAGAAAAAAAAACTTTAGACTACGCTACTATTAAAAAGAAAGAAGTATATCTGAAAGTACTATCAAGGAAAGATATCCACAATACAATGATAATGAAAGAGCAATGATAAAAGAAAATTTTATATATATATATATATAAAATTTTTGTTTTAAAAAACAAAACCCCTATACTTTATACATTCACATAAGTGTAGAAATAAATTTAGAAGGCTATTCACCAAACAGTTAACAACAGTAACATCTACACAGTGGGAAGAGAAAAGAGACAATTCACTTTTACCATATAAACTTACATGCTTATTAAATTTTTTTATATATATAACAAGCATGTTTCACTTGAGTCAATATTTTAAATCGCTAAATATTCTTTAACTTAATGAAAATAAGGATGTGTACATTCAAATTTCATACATAATTTCCAGTATGGATTCCTATAAGTGTGCCTTTATGAGAGCTTTTTATTTCTGTCTCTCTCTGAGAAAACCTGTTCAAGTATGAATTTTCTTCCAGGAATAAATCAATGAGCCACAGTTTAAACAGAAGAAGGCATACTTTCCCAAACTATGTTCTTCAGAGCAATGTGTCTGATCTTTTCAAAATATACATTCAATACTCATTTTAAAGCATCAATGTGTGCTAGATACTTAAGACTGTCCATAAAAACTGGCAACATTTATTTAGCACTACAAGTAAAGCATATTAATAATCACATTTTCCTTTCATTTGACTTATTAACCCCATATACTTTTCTGATTAAATAAGATACTAAATGCATAAAACATAAGTAGACTTTGCCCTATAGACTATGTCTTTGTTTTATTTATTGTCATCTGGGTATTAACTGGAAAAGCAACTTGGCTTGCTTCTATTGCATGATTTTGCAGAACAGTTTCCTAAGTCTTTTACAGAGAGAATAAAACTACTTATTTCTTCCCAACTTAAGGAGCCACAGCCCTCATCAGCTACTGCTTCGGGTACTTCATTCTCCTTTAAAACTTCATTCTCCGGCTTCCCTGGTTGCGCAGTGGTTGAGAGTCCGCCTGCCGATGCAGGGGACACGGGTTTGTGCCCCGGTCCGGGAAGATCCCACATGCCGCGGTGCGGCTAGGCCCGTGAGCCATGGCCGCTGAGCCTGCGCATCCGGAGCCTGTGCTCCGCAACGGGAGAGGCCACAACAGTGAGAGGCCCACGTACCGCAAAAAAAAAAACTTCATTCTCCTTTATTCTAATTTGAAAACTTTCATGGTGTGGCAACTTAAGAGTCAAGACTCTTTTATAATCAGTCTTTAACTGAGAAAGAACCTAAGTACCGGAAACTTTCCTCCTTACTGTTGCCAAGCAAGTAAAACATCCCAGGAGTAGGCCTGGCCGGCTGGCTAATGTGCATTTCCCAAGAGCCTTGCTGGCAGTACTACCAAACTCTGGGGATCTATCTGTAAAACTGAATATCCAGGAACCTTAGAAATCATCCAAGCTAACCCCACACTTCACGCAACTAGAGTTGAGTAGCCCAGAGACGGGCCCTGGTCTGTCCAAGGTCACAAAGCAAGCTACTAACAGAGCTCAGTTTAGAATTTACACTCTTATCTTTCAGCCACTGTTCCTTCCACTTCATGCTTCTTTATAAAGTAAAATGGAAACAATGTGATCAGAGACCATGGAGAAAACAAATCTATTACTACTGCAAAAACTGTAAATGTCTTCAAAACGTTCTAACAAGTCTGAACTAAAGGAGAGAGGAAGACCCAAAACACTCCCAGCAAAGAAAAATGGTGGAGCAGGAAGGCTAGATTTTTAGATTTATCTTGACAGCTCTACACCAAGGAAAGATGCCAAGGATCCTAAGGACTGACTTATATGTGAGGTTGCTGCAACAGATGATTTTTTTTAAGTGTTTAGACATCACTAAGTCAGCACAATATTCTAATATATTTGAAACTGTTTTTAAAAATTGCTCACATCATGGATGGTTACTCTTTCACTTGCAAGCAGGATGGAGAATTAGCAGAAAAGAGCTAGGAGACTGAAGGAACCCCAAAGTGAGGTGAACAGGACCTGAACTGGAAGGATAAACTGGTAACAAAGGAAAACACAGGTAGTAAAGACATTACAAAGGAAAACGGGATAGGACTTGGAAATAACAGATACAAGGATAAGAGAGATGACTAAGGTTTCTAGATGACTAGAATCCAGGGGCCTTTGGGGGAATATGTGTGGTTAGTCCAATCCTAATATTCTTCTATTTTTTTTCCTGAAAACTAAAATCAATTTATACTATAAATAAATAAACACAATGTATTGGGGGAAAGCTTTTAAAAATCTTTGTTGAAGGTTCTGATGACAAAGGGCCTTCAACTGCTGACAGGTCCGTTGAGTATCATTCACTGACAGAATGAACAGATCAATCTCTCAATCTCACCTGAGAAATTCCTCGCTCCTACTTCACATGACTGTTGTGAGAATGAAATAACACACATGAAAGTGCCTACCAGTACATGGTAGATGCTCAAAAGCTGGATCTTAAATGCATGAATTGTCAGCTCTCCAAAACGTAGATTTCCTTAAATTCACTTTTCTCTCTACCTCCCCCAGCCATACCTCTCAGCGGCAGCAGGCTCCAATTTACAGGTTGTTTGGAAAGCGTAAGGACTCTTTTTCTATGACAGGCAGCCCTTCTTGGGCTCACAAAACCAAACCAGCTGGGAACTATGACAGAAAAGTTATAGAGAGGGCGCCCTACCCAGT
This sequence comes from Pseudorca crassidens, assembly GCF_039906515.1. Taxonomy (NCBI): domain Eukaryota; kingdom Metazoa; phylum Chordata; class Mammalia; order Artiodactyla; family Delphinidae; genus Pseudorca; species Pseudorca crassidens. The sequence goes on along the minus strand of NC_090302.1, from coordinate 24,272,483 downwards.
CATATGACCTTTCACTTCTTGTCAGGCCTTAATCAGCGCTCCTGACTGAGCAGTGAGCACTCCCTGTCTCCGCTTCCCAGGTACACTTTTAGCTCACCTCCATCCAACCACCCGCTCCTGAGAACTGCTTCAAGAAAACACAGCCGCAAGCTTCTCTCCAACTCAGATCAACCTCAATTTAGGCTCCCTACTCACTTCTAATTAACTCATACTGTGTCTTTTATAATGGGGTTTTTTACCCCTTCCTCCCTTGCCCCCATCGCTTTAGGCAAACAGCTGAGTTTCAAGCCTTTTCAAAATTATTAATTGGCTTGACCTTCCTTCCCCTCTTCTAACCTAATCAATCTTGGCCCTTACTTCTCTTCTGCTCATCCACAACCCATTCAAGGGTACGTAAATAAACTACAAGGAAGGGGGGTTTATCTTCAGTAAAAAGATATTCATAGCTCCATACACGGAGCGGCAGGCACTTTTTCACATTTATTCACTTCCTCGTCTCTTTCCACTATCTGAGAGGGACTGGCAGAAATGCCCCAGTTTCTGCTAATCATGGCAATTTACCCATGTATTCAATTCTTACTTTACTATGCAAATACAGTGTTCATATATGCTAGGGCTTTCTTTCCTAATTTCCTACAGTTTGGTGGATATGTTACTTGGTCTTGCCTACGGTAATTACAGTAAACTGCATTATCAACAGTCAAAGATGTTAGCAGAATCTAGAAATATGTCTGAATTTGACAAGATTGAATCTCTTGAGGACAGGAATCAAGTTATAGTAATCTTTATATTTCTTAACAGCATATAGTACTCTGCCTTCTATGTAAGCGGCATTCAGTCCACTTAACTGAACTGTGAAACAACAGGTAAAGGAGAAATAACATGGAACTGGGACTCCATAAAGTGAACCCTGGGTTTGTTCAAAGTCAGAGTGACTTTGGGACCGTCACATTCTCCGGATCTCAGAAACCTCTCCTGAAGAGCACCAGGCAAGGAGGCAAGAAAGAGTAGGATCACTTCCACCTGATAGTCTGCCAAGCCTCAGGAGGTGAAAGAGGGTGCTTCCACATCCCTCCCTCCTACCACAACTGAAATAACCAGGCCTCTTGGAGGCCAAGGATTCTGTCTGATAACTTCGCAGTTACACACACAAGCAGCATCCCCAAATTATGGATGAGGTGCTCCCCAATACCCTGCAATACCCTGCTGGCCCATAATTGGTGGGTAATGAACATTTATCTGTGTGTCTGTCATCTCCATCAGAATATGCTCATATATGATTATATGTACCTTGAACACAGAGCCTGCACCTTACTCCATTTAAAGCCCTCACAAAGCCCAGTACCTAACAACATACTCAATCAACTTTTAACTTGAACTGAGAGGTTGTATGGATAGAGCAAAAGCAGACAGGAGTTCTGGAATCAATCACCAACTCTACCAATAACCTCAGGCAAGTCAAAACCTTGCTTGACAGATAAAGGGAATTATTTTGCAACTTGACATAAAGGTGCATTGCACACTGACAAAAGTGAATACATTTATTTTTAAATGGTACTGCTTACTGATGAAATAGCATTCTTATGCATTAAACATCCACTTGTTTTTAACAGTCCCCAGTGAAATATTTGGATCATTAACTGATCTACAATCTGGTCTGAGTTAGGAAATGTGTCAGTAGATTATGCTTGAAATCCCTTCCAACTCTCAAGCTCCGTGATTTTCTAAGAATAAGCTCAGATGATCCAAGAATCACAAATATACCTTTCCTTCACCCAGTCTGCCTAAGTAATCCAGGCGGGAGGATAATGTTGCACAGCAGTCCCTGCACAATGTAAGCAGTTCCCAAGAATAGACTGTGGTGAGAAAGAGGCCCACGAGGCTCAGCAACCAGGTAGGTGCCTGGCACAAAGTACATTGAAATCACCTGAACTGAGAGGCAGCTCTGAACTATTAAGAAAGATTTGTTCTAGGACTTGAGAAATTTGCGTCAACCAGTGCCCTCTTTGTGCCCAACTAGCCCTAGCCTGGTAAGAAGTCACCTCTCCTATCTGTAGGATGACAGGTTGGATTAGAATCTCTAAGGTCCCTTCCAGGAAAGTCCCACGTGAGCAGAACTAAGATGCTGGAGGACCCACTCTCCCTGACCAGGAGTAAATTCATGTCCACCTACCGATGCACTGAAGCCCCTACCTGCAAAGCAGAACGGCGATTCCTCACAGGGCACACGCCCCGCTAAGTGGTTCCGTTAGGACGGGGGCGGGGAACGGGGAGACTGTTTCAAACCACACCCGCACTTTGGAAGGAAGTGAGCCAAGTTCCTAGGGTGCACGGGAAGGAAGGCTGAGACGGACACTGCCTGCGACGCAGGTCTGGATCTCTGGCCGCCCCTGCATCGTGCGGAGGGGTTGGCAGGATCGCACCCCAGCGAGCTGCGGGTGTGGTGAGGGGCACTGCGCGCTCGCCGGGACCGCCCAGGGCCCGGGCCGAGGCTCACTCACCCACAGGCTGCTGAAGTAGTCCAGCCCGCGGCAGATGAACGCGCCGGCGTGCGCCAGCAGCACCTGCACGCCCAGGTAGCTGCCCAGGCTGTAGAGGCCATAGAGAAGCGGGCCGCCGGCGCCGAGCAGCAGCAGCAGGCGGCGGCGGCGCAGCGCCTGCTCTCCCAGGGCCTCCACGCCGTAGTCTGCGAAGCAGATCGGCAGCAGCAGCGCGGCCAGCACGATGGGCGTGTGCGCGCGGTGCAGGCGCTGCAGCCAGTGGCGGCCCAGCCGCGTCAGCGAGCTCTTGAAGGGGTGCAGGAAGGTGCCGCACAGCACGGCCCACAGCAGCGGCCGCAAGAAAGCCTCCAGGATAAAGTAGACGAGCACGGCGGCGCCGCAGCACAGGCACACGAACAGCACGGCCCCGGTGTTGTAGAAGGCCTGCTTGATGGGCTTGTCGAAGCGCAGCGCCAGCGCCGCCGTCCGCGGGGTCTCCCCGCAGCCGCTGCCGCTGCCGCTGCTGCCCGGCCCGACCGCACGCTGAACCCGCGGCGCCCGGCCCGGGGAGCCCCGCGGACTGGGCGGCTCTTCAGGGGAACCATCGTCGGCCATGGTACCCTGCCGCCGCCGCCGCTGCCGAGAGGCGGTACTGGGATGCCCGGCGAGAGGCACGGGCGAGAGGCAGGGCGGGCGGCCCGCGGCATTGTGGAAGTCGTAGTTCCTAGCTGGCCATTGAACGCTTACAGGACCTTTGGGGAACTACAACTCCCAGAGAGCGTAGAGAGCGCTCCTTCGCCCTCGGGCTCCCTTCGTTCATTGGTCCCTGAGGAATCCAGGTAACAGGTTTCTGGGCTCAGCATCCTAGAAGAGGCAAAAAACAAACAAACAAGCCAAACTCCTCCTTCCCATCAATTAAAGTGTTATAATAGTCACAAACTGGGAGGAAAAATGTCAGATAATCTTCCCGAAAAACACCCTGAACTGTCATTAAAAACAACCCAAAACAAAACAAACGAAAAAAGCAACACGCCTCACCCACTGGTTAACGCCAATTTTGGGGGAGGCGGAATCCCCAAAGAGGCACGATGTTAACAGATTGAAAACCCAGGCTGCACATTAGAATCCGTGGGGGAGTACTTATGAAAGACCGATCACCAGATTCTATTTTATTGATTTATTTAATAAACACTTAAAGTGTGTGCTCTGGTGTGCTTGGCAGGATTTTAAATAGCGATTACCATATGGCAGATCCTGTTATAAATGTCTCATCCCCATTAACTCATTTGATCCTTAGAACAACCCTACAAGGAAGGCGGTGTTATTATCCCCACTTTACAAAGAGGAAAACTGAGGCACAGAGAAGTTAAGTACCTTGCCAAGGTACACAGCTAGTAAGTGGCAGAGGCAGGATTCAAACTCAGAATCTGGCTCCTAAGTCTATTCTTACGTACTATGTTAATTAATTGGTCTGACAAGGGATCCTTTTAGCATATTTTTTAAAGCTCTTCAGAAGACTCTTAGGCGCAGCTACTGGAACTAAGAGAAATGAAGGCTGAAGCACCAGAAACTCACTAGACTTACATTTATATGGCCTAACGCAAGGCTGGGTTCCTATAGGATTTTGCTCACCCCTCTATGATTGTACTTACTACACTACAGTCAAAGTCAGAGATTCTCATGGGTTTGCTTCATTTCTGTGTCCGCAGCACCTGACACAGCATGGGCCATTCATAGTACAAGTTCAGTGTTTGCTGAGCAAGTGAATGGATGATTTGCTATCCTTTCAAAAAAACTTGTTTGTGCTCCCTATGAGAAATAGTGTTGAAACACTGGGGATGTTTCTGCTATGTATTCCTATGGTTGAGAGCAGAGAAAAAATACTGGGATGTAGGACCTACAAACAGAATTTGAGAGAAGTACACACAGTCTACTCAAATCTCTAGCTTACAGGACATATGCTTTTAGGCATCACCTCCAAAATGCAAGGCTACTTGGGTTTTCTTCTTTGGTCCCACACAGCAACTCACTCCAAAAACCTCAGGGAAGAACAGCCTCCATGGGCATCCAGGATACAGTGGAGGTGAAATAGATTCAGAGGAGTGAATCAAGCTGACCCTGGGACCACACTGCCTTTGGCCTTCCTGTTGCATGAACCAATGAATTTCCAACCATTTAAGCCAGTTTCAGTTCAGTTTTACATTTCTTGCAACAGAAAGATTTCTGGCTGATAAAACGATAACATCTACATCACTGGTTGCTGTGAGAATGAAACAGAAGAGTGTGTCTAAAGCAGCAGCACAGTACCTGGGACATGGTAAAAAATCTGATAGTGGCTCTCAGGGTAACTCTTCGTTTTGTCCTAGAGAAGCCAAGAGGCATCTCTTAAACATCAGTCAATGTCCACAAACTCCCAAGGTATCAAGATAACAGCCCCAGAGGTAAAACAAACACAGGTGGGGAGAGGATTCTCCAGGGCTTTGTGTTTATCTTAGAGTGTTTACTTTAAACAAGGTCCAGTGCTTACAGTGGAGTGTGTACATCACATATAGAGCAGTATGTACAGTGCAGGAGAAGCCATGTGAAAATGTAATCAAACAACGTGCATTCAGATTCCAAATCTGAGTTACCGCTCTCTTTTACTAAGCCCGTAGAAGACATTGCTAATCAACCACTCAACTCTTTCTCACTGAGCCTAGACACAGCCTCAAAATCCTTCTCAGCAAAGCATTCTAGGGAACCACTACCAACTCCACAAAGTAAGCACCCAAGAGGAAACGTATTTGCCTTTTCTACACTTAACTAACCATCCAGCGTCTGAAACTAGATAAAATTGGCAGACTAAGAACATAAATAACTGTTTTAGAAGAAAAGAGTTTGGGAAGCTAAGGTTAGTATGAATGTGAACAGTTACTAAGAGATTTTTTTCTTACATCTCAATGGCTGAAGAACAAATGATGTAAACAAGTCTGATTCCATCAGGCCCTGCCTGACTCCCTAACTACTCCTACTTCTCTCTCCTATTCCTGCACTAGGACACATGCCCCCACTTACAGCACGGGTCCTGCCAGTTCACTGAGTGGAGTATCGCCTTTCCTGCCTCCAGGCTCCTGTTCATCCAGTCTAGGTTCCTGTCCTTCTGGTTTGTACCATTCAGCTATAGCTAACATTCCAAACCATGTCAATAAGGACAATTTTACCAATTCGTAAAAAGGTCAGTGAAAAAATTATCAAATTGATTCAACCAACCCAGCTGAGACCCATGTACCCAGGAAAAGACCAGATGAGTGAAAGAAAGCTGGGCAGTTCTTTTGGGGAAAACACACACACAAAATTCCCCTTTAAAAAAAAGGTCTGCGGGGCTTCCCTGGTGGCGCAGTGGTTGAGAGTCCGCCTGCCGATGCAGGGGACATGGGTTCGTGCCCCGGTCCGGGAGGATCCTACATGCCGCGGAGCGGCTGGGCCCATGAGCCATGGCTGCTGAGCCTGCGCGTCGGGAGCCTGTGCTCCGCAACCGGAAAGGCCACAACAGTGAGAGGCCCGCGTACCGCAAAAAAAAAATAAAAATAAAAATAAAAATAAAAAGTCTGCAGCCAAAATAGCTCCTCCTTTCTCTTCTAGGGTGGGAGGAAGTTTGGTAGGGGGGACTGGCATCTGCAAGCTGATTTTGTAATTAACACTTATTACCAAAAGCCAGAACTGCCTGCCCAAAAAGTGGCTGGCCGTAAATGTCCTTTCCCGGTAGCTCCTCATCTTCATAGACGTGATTCGTCTGGAACGCTTTATCTGGAGCTGTTGAAGTGTGACAGTTAGGGATCAGGATTTGGGATTCCCAGCCCACCCCTTCCTTGGCTCTACTCCCAACAACACACTCCAACTAAAGCTGAGGCTATGCAGCGTATAAACAACCAGCCTTCTGCTGCAAGTCAGAGCAAGACTGAGAACCAGGAGATGGTGGATGCATTTCACATTAGCCAGACGAATCACTCTCTATGTATAACTAAACTCTCTTCATTTGAGAATCAAGTCCTGATGGGTTTGAATCCTAAGCATTACTTGTTTGTACACTCTTGGTACCACACTGATGTCACTGCAGCCTCTAGCTGGTCCCTGTGTCTGCCCTCTTGCTGCGCTCTCTACAGCGCAGCCAGCGTGATCTTTCTAAAGTACAGTCTGATCCTTTCAAAGCCTCCTCACTTTGTGGGAAGGTTCCAAACTCTTTGCTATGACCTCCAAGGTCCTCTGTGATGGGGCCATGCTCACCCTACCTCACTCTTCCCACTCTCTGCCTCATCCTTTATCCTCCAGCAGTTGGGTGGCCCCCAAAGATATCCAGGTCCTAATCCCTAGAACCTGTGAAGGAGGTTACCTTACTTGTACTTTGCAGATATGATGAAGTTAAGGATTTTGATGTGGGGAGATTATCCTGGATTATATGGATGGGGGCTAAATGCAATCCCAAGTATCTATATCAGAGGGAGGGAGGGAGATTAGACTACAGAAGAGGAGAGCAATCTGACCTCTCTGACCACAGAGGCAGACACTGGAGCCATGAGACCACGGGCCAAGAAATAGCCACAGCTACCAGAAGGTGGAAAAGCCAAGGAAGGATTCTCTCCCCGGGAGTTCCCAGAACAAACCGGCCCTGCCCACACCATGATTGTAGCTCCATGTGATTCAGTTCAGACCTCTGGCCTCCAGAACTGCAAGGGAATACATTTCTGTTGTTTTAAGCCACTAAATTTACGGTAATTTGTTACAGCAGCAATAGGAAACTAATACAAACCCTGTCAAATGACAGCGGTTCCCGAACACATCCTGCTGGCCTTTCTTCTGGGGTTGCTCTCCCCTTTCTTGGAGATGCCTCTCCACATCCTTTGCCTGCTTTGCTCCTATTCCTTCTTTAAGATTCAGCCTCAGTACTACCACCTGCTTTCACCTGGTTGCCCCAGGCTGGGTGAGGATCCCTACTCCAGGTTTGCACCACACCTGAGCATTTCTTTACACTGCAGTCACCAAAAAGTATTATCATGATATTTAGGTATCTGACTCCCCAAGTAGGCTATGAGCCTCTTAGGGGCAGAAATCAAGAGCTGTTCTTCCTAGGGTCCTCCATGAGTAGCTTCTAGCATAAGGACTGGTACATGAGAGTCCTCGATAAGTATTCATTGAATGAATGAATGAACGAACAAGTGGTTAAAGCTTCTTGACCTCCTGGATGCAAGTAACTTTCATGTCCACTTTACTTCAGCAGTCTCTTCTCACAGCTCATACCCTGGCCCTTGCACCTGGGACTGAGCCCTAAGAAACTTCCAAGTCAAACATCAGCCAGGGTCAGGTCGGACAGCTGGGCTACCCACTGAGAATGCTGCAAGATAAATACCACGGCAAACACCTAGGATACCAAAAAATAACAAAATACTTGTTTGGGGGGTGGGGTGAGGATTAGAGCCTATAATGCAGAATGTGGTAATAACTAACTCTTTCTTAACATGACATTCCTTGAATTTCTCAACCTAGTCCCAGTTTCTCAACCAGTTCAGCTACTGCATTCCACAATTTCCATACCACCTGGATGATTCATAAGCCTTTACAACTAAACCAACTGTTCTTAACATATAATATGATTTAGTTACCAGTAAGGCCTATAATTGAAATTCTTAGAGCTAGTTATGCACTATTAGCCAATTAATACACTTTACATGGGATTACAGGCCTCCATTTACTATTTGATAAAGGTACTGAGCTGAAGCTATAAATAAAGATTCCTTTTGCAAATTGTTTCTCTGCAGGGATTTTTACCTGACTACTGCAACATGATTTTCTTCTTTGTCAGAATGACAGGCTGTCATCTTCTCCAAGGTTTACAACTTCAGGGAGACTGTACTGATGAAAGGGTGTAAAACAAACAAACAGAAAACCAAAGATGCACCAGAGTAAATCAATAAAGAATTATAAACTTTAATTACATCAACTGGAAGAATTTCAAACCATGTTGAGAATTTATATTTTAAAATTTAAATCTAGTTAATATATTCTAACTCTAACATAGCCCTCTAAAGATAGAAGTATTTGTGACGGCAGATGGGCAGAACAATCATTTAGGTAGCATCTAGGAATATTGCTACAATTACTTTACATAAATAGAAATCCATGTCTTTATTAGTAAGGTACCACACATCGTAGAGTAAAAATCCACGTAGGACAGGCTTATAAATATACATAAATCTCAAAATCAATCACAATTGAACATTAAGTACACAATTATTATAGAACAAATATAACCCACCAATGTCCATCTAAAGGCATAGTTCTTACAAAATAGTATTTTACAGACAGTTGCAAAAAAGTATATTAATACTCCTGGAGCCAGACTGTTCCAGCATATGAGCACATCTGGGGGAATAAGGCATGTGGAGAAGGTGCATTTACTCTTCCAGGTGGTCAGGACATTCTGTGTGATGAAATGGTAACGGCTTTAGTGATCTGGGGGAATGGCACAACCGCCACGCACCCCGTAACCCTAGAGAATCCATGGCTCTCCAGAAGAATAGAACAGAACAGCTATTTGCCTAATAGCCAATATCCAGGGGAAAATGGAAAACATTAGTTGAATATCAGCATACTTTAAGTGAAAAACCCCAAAGCGCTTGATGGTTCACTTAAATTTTTAGTCACATTTCAAATCACGTTAATAGCCACTATTTTCATGAAAAGGAATTTATATTTATCTATTAAATATGAAAACAACCAAGTACAACTTGAAACTAAGTAACTGATTAATTGAACAAGAAATCTAATTAAATATAAAACATGGATAAACCCGGTTGCATCTACATGCCATTGACTCAGTTCACACTAGGCTTAGTTTCTTAACTAACAGTATAGAAAAGTCAAACTCAACAATGATACTTTATTTTATATGTTCTTAACAAGTCATAGAATGTTGAATGGAGGAGGCAAGGTTTAATAACGGATCCAGGAACCCTTTCTGCAAACGAAATTACTATAAACTCAAGGGTAGTTTGGCCTGTAATACATACAATGTTTTATCTCTTGGTTTTTAAAGTATTCACAAGATCAGAAACAGAAACAATCCTGACAAAGACCTTCAAATGGCCATGGTATGTGTATATAATAAGCGTTTATGTATAAACACATACAGACCTCATCATGTATGTACAAATATATATACAAACACTCTGAGAATAATCAAACTATTCACTAAACATAACCAATTCTATTTAGAAAACAATACAGTTATATACAGCAAAGTATTCACATCTCAGCATTTGACCTATGGTGGTGGTTCTCCAACATGTTTCCATTATGATACACAAGGTGATGCCATAGTCACATGAGTAAAACACTCCCATCCCGGGGATGTAACAGATTTAGATAATACTTAAAAACTGTCTAGAGGAGAATAAACTAGTCTGAACATTGTACAGTTGACCCTTGAACAACATAAGTTTGAACTGTGCAGGTCCACTTATACATGGATTTTTTCCAATAGTAAATACTACAGTGCTACATGTAGTAAGGTTGGTTGCATCGTTGGACCATGTGACCATGGATAGGAGGAACCGCGGACATGGGAACCACATATTATGGAGGGCTTACTATAAATTATAGGTGGATTTTCCACTGCCTAGAGGGTCAGTGCCCCTAACCCCATGCAATGTTTAAGGATCAACTGTAATCCACACCATGAAGAGCAACTGCACAGTGAAAGTCATTCACGATTGGCACAGCTTAGATAAAATAAAACTTACCCAGCTCTGACTTTATTGACACCTCTTTCACATCACCTCTGGAAAACATATTAGAATGCAAATTCTAATGGGAGTGCATTATCAAGATAACAACCCATCAACTATAATTTAGTTTACAAACAAATTACTAATGTCGATATTTTTACAATTAACCAGTAATACATTATAATACATTACTCGCAGTGTCCTATACAATTGATCATGACACCTGGGCGTGCCTCTTAGCTGACAGCAAGGGTAGGAAAACTATAGTCCACAGGCCAAACCCAACCTGCTGCCTGTTTCTGTATGGTCTGCAAGCTAAGAATGGTTTTTACATTTAAAAAGTTTTTTTTAATCTAAAGAAGAGTATTTGTGACATGTAAAAGTTATATAAAATTCAAATTTGTGTCAAGTTTTATTGGAACACAGGCATGCTCACTGGTTTACATATTGTCTGCAACAGAGTTGAACAGCTAAGAGACTGCAAAGTCTAAAATATTTATCATCCGGACCTTTACAGAAAAACTTTGCTGACCCATAGGCTAGAACTAAGAATAATATACAACCTCAGTGGTAATACCCCTTAAGCACAAAATCCTGAATATAGACTGTAAACTTAATTACAGAAACAGTAGTAAAAAATATGTGGGATGGAAATCCATCCCTGAGTTGTCCAAACCTTCTGATTTCCTTGATGACAAAAGCCAACTTAAGATAATTAAATATGGCTCTTGCATTTTGTCTGAAATCATGTTTGCAAATTCACCTTTGAGACTACAGTGGAGCAAGAAAAGGGCATTGGACTCCAAGTTAGAAGACCTGGGTCTTAGGTAGTCACTTTAAAAAATTAACTAAGACAAATACATTCTAGTCTTGTCCAACCTGTGTATTATTTTTTAAAACTACTAAACACTAAAATGACTGGTAAAATAAAGAATCAAAATGTTTTTAAGAAGAGAAAAAGCCGATAGAAAGTAAAATGTACCCCTTTCCCCAAATATAACTATAAAAAGTCCTTCTATTCATTGTAAATTGCTAAAGGGGAAAAAAAAGCACCTGGCTAATTTGAGTGTGGATAGTGGGTTCCACTTAATAAAAGTTTTAATGAATGTGCATGATGGAAATCACATCACCTCCCTAGGTCTCAGCTGCCCCTCTTTAAAATAAGTGCATTGGATAAAATGGCATCTAAAGTCCTTGCCAACACTGGTAATTTATGCCAAATGCCTAGCCTCAGTTTCTTCATCTGTAAAATTGGACTAATCATAGAATCCACTTCCTATGGTTGTTGTGAGGATTAAACGAGTTAATCCTTGTAAAGTGCTAAGAAAAGCACTAAATACACTTAGCAGACATTATCATTCTACTTAGGCATTTACAAAAACACACTGGTTGGGTTTCTCCCCTGTAACAAGTACTATGTTAGAAAATGGAATACAGAGATAAAATAGAAGTTGATTCTCCTACATTACGTAAGAACGAATAAAATTGGAGTCTACAGAGTTTTAACTTCAATATGTCTATAAATTGATGATTCTCTGGGATGACGGTTAAATGCTGTGCTGCATCCCTGGTCTGTTGAATTCCCACTTCCGAACAATGATTATTGTTAAAAACGTCAACTCTGTTTTACAGGGCAAAAGAGCATTGTTACGAAAGATCTTTCGATTTATGTTTCAAGGGACAAAAGTTCAGTGTTTGCTAAAGGAGTGATCACAGGTCGAAGAATATAAAAATGTTGACCAGTCTAGCAATGTATATGGAATACAAGCTTTCTGGACCAAACTTGCCATGGGAGTAGAGTTTCATTTATTTATTCATTCAACAAATGTTTGCTGGGTACCTACTATGCAGTCGTGTCTGTTATAAGGATGAGTAACAGGAAATGGTCCCTGCATTACGGAGTTAGCAGGGAGGATGAGCCAGCAATTACAGGAAAGTGAGATGAGTAAAATAATGGGGAAGCCGAGTGTGCTCTGGGAGCATTTGGCAGGGACCTGAACCTATTGATACTTAGTCCAGGGGACTGGAGGAAGAAATACTTACTCTGTGACCTGACAGGTGCATAGGAGTTCAGCAAGCCCAGGAAGTGGAGAATGTTTGGGCACAGGGATCGTCATGAGAGGTGAGAAAGCAGGTCTGAAGAACTGAGAGCAAATCAGTCTTGCTGGGACAGAGCAAGGTGAGGAGTGGTGACAAAAGATGATATTGGAGGTAAACAAAGTGGTTTGCATTTCACACTAGTGGAAATGAGAAATCGTTGAAAGTTCTAAGCACAAATATGCAAAACTGGTAATCCAAGGAAAAACAATTCATGAAACAATTAGCTTGACTTGAAATGTAAGCAGAAGGAAACTCCCTTAATTTATTCCTTCCCTGCCTGCTACAGAGACTAGCTCAAGTCTCGATTTAGTTTTAACCTATTTATGGTGGAAATATTATACCCATAAGAGGGTGAAATACAAAAATATTTGCTTTCTTATTTACAACGTGGGTGCCTGCATACTCAGTGTCCTCACTGCTACACAACCACTGTAGCTTAGAAGGTGATGCACAGGCCATCTTCAGCCAAGGCTGGAGGGCTTGGTTATGAGTCAGGTGGAGCCAGGGACTTGAACCCGATGACTTGAGTTTGAATCCATCACTCGCTTGATGTCATTTCACCTCTGCCCACCTGCAATGAGGATTGTTTCTCCTACATCCCTTGGATGCACGCAGTAAATGTCACAGAATCTGGATGTTTTCCTTATGTTTTTTGTTGTTGTTGTTGTTGTTTTGTTTTTGCGCGGTACACGGGCCTCTCACTGTTGTGGCCTCTCCCGTTGCGGAGCACAGGCTCCGGATGCGCAGGCTCAGCGGCCATGGCTCACGGGCCCAGCCGCTCCGCGGCATGTGGGATCTTCCCAGACCGGGGCACGAACCCGTGTCCCCTGCATCGGCAGGCGGACTCTCAACCACTGCGCCACCAGGGAAGCCCTGTTTTCCTTATTTTTGTTCAGTGCCAGAAGAATGTGAAAGCTTCTCCCAAAGGAGAGGCGGCCTTTCACTTCTGACATGGATTCCAAGGATGGCATTAGAAATCACAGTCTCCAGTGTTGTTAATCACAAAAACCACAAAGTTGAAGCCAACTTTAAAGCAATGGGGTGGGGAGTTGGGGGGGAGCCAGAAGACTCCATAACTCTACAGTGGAAATGTCTCAGCAGCATAATTATACGCAGAGACTCTTCCTCTAAATGGGCTGTTAACTCAGTCAGTTGGAATAAAGGAACATTTGGGTTCCTTTGAAAAAAGAAAATGCATTAAGTCAAGACATTATTATAAATTATGCTGACTGCCCATCCAATTTATGTCTGAACATTTGAATGGATACTCTAAGTAAATTCACTTGATGGGTCATTTCGCATTTGCTAATTTAAAAACAAATGTCATCTTTAAAATGTTTCTACTCCAAATCTCCACAATCTCCAAAAATGTTAATTTATTATCAGAATGCCTTGAATATTCAAGATGATTTGTCTATTATAATACACATTTAATCATACTCAATATATGGTGACTGACAACAGAATTAGCTGTAACCACAAATGAACACCTTAATTTATTAAATACAGTGGTAGTAGAGTCCAAATTCTAACTTCTAAGAATGTCCATTTTTTTTTTATCATTAATATAATTTTACATCTTCAGGAACACTCACAGTTCCATTTCTAACCTTTCCAAGCAGCAAAAAAAAATGTGTTCTTTTAGCTACTTACTAATCGAGAAGACACTTCAAATAAATATGAACCATTTTCATATCACTATTATCTCCATCGTTCTCCTCATCAGCTGTGTAAGTATCCAAATGCCTTCATGCTTTATGAAAATTTGAAAGTTCTTCTGCCTAAAAGGCTGGCTGTGAACTTGGGCCATCCAGTGAAGTTCTCCTTAGTATTACTCCAAGTAACTCTCTTGAGCTGTAGTTGGAAGAGTAAAGGTTGTTTAGAGACATGGTTTCTATGCCTAGCTTTCTCTACCTTGCTATGTGTTATCTTACCAAGTAGCCAAGGCTACATGGCACGAGAGTCATAAAAAGGGAACCTTCCTGGGTCTCAAATCCCATTCAGTACGATGGCAATAATAATGTTCATCAAGCCAACTCAGAGATGTTGGGAAGCTCAAATAAGAAAACATATTTGAAAGTGAGTGCTTAGAAAAGTTTTAAGTACTTTCCCAAAGTATGGGGTCATTATTAAACAATCCTCTTCGCTTAGAAAAGAAACTTGCTCTTTCTTCCAGAAAGCTGAATCATATAAGTCTTTTTTTTTTACATAATAGAAGCTAAAATTATACTGCATATTTTTAAAAAATACACTAAAGACTTTCTAATAATGCATTGAATCTGTTGGCTTTGCAGCTGTGGTTAAGGGGTCCCCATCAATAAGTAGAAGGTCAAGGCAACAATGAGAAGCAGACAGAATGGAGAGGAGAAGGTCTGATAGGCAGCTGATGGCATAAAAATGTCCTCATACTTGTAAATACTGACAACACGCTCTGAAGTCGGTGGTGAGTCTATATCGTGTCGGGTGATGGAGCCTTTAAAGAGGAAAGAAATAAAAAGGAAGGGGCAATAGAAAAAAGGTACAGATTTAAAATGATACATGCAAACCACAGAAAAACTAAACTTCAAAGAACAAGAGCTACTATTTTTTTTTCCAAATATATTTTTTATGTATGGCTCATTAACCACTCCTGACCACATGGACTCCCTTGCAGATGGAAGTCTATGGGATATCAAGTGGCAGCCTGCCCAGGCCAGACCAGAGAGGGTGTGGTGTGCTGTGTGTCTGTATGTCTGCATGTCTGTCTGGCAGAGTGGTGTGGAATGGTACAGAAAGTAAGAGGATTAAGATACCAAACAAGCCTTTGGATGGGAAACATTTTTTGACCTGTATGCAAAGGCTGCTTAATAAGCTGAAATTGATAGGAAGGGCCTGACCTTTGGATTAACCCATATGAAATTTAGGAGACTAAGGCATATGAATTTAGAGCAGAGACCTTGGAAATAGGGCTCAGAGCGAGGGTTTTTTAAGGTACTATTTGCTAGAGAAGCTGTGTCCAACTGGACATGTCAAGCCCCTGCTGCAGTGTCCGTGCTGCCTCCCGTTAACACAAACCAAACTCCTCCGGCTGGCAAGAGTTTTTCTCTCAACTGGTCCCATTCACCTCTCCTCCCTAACCTCAATCATTGGTCACCTACATGAATTCCCAGGCTTAACTATGTACCTCCAATTCATACCTTTCTTGAGGGAAAGGCTAGATACAGCTACCAAGAGGCAGAACCAAACTCAAGCCCAGAGTTTTAGATTCCAAATCCCATCATTTAAAATGAGGTCATTTCTCCAGCCTAAGACATAGTTTATTTCCCAGGGCACTGAAAGTACTCAAAGGTATAACTGTAGGTCCACTGTCGGTAACCTGGGAAATAAGCAAATGGAAAAGGTGTCACAAATCTGGAGGCATCCATATGTTTTCCCAACTAGAAACAGGCAAAAAAAAAAAAGGGTATAAAATCTCCAATCGATCAATGGGAACAATTTGAAGAGGAAAAAAAGATCAGATTAGGCAACGGATAGTTGATGAGAAAGATGTAATTCCCAGAATGAGTTCTCATACAGGGACTGAGAACAGCTCCCTTCCATCCTTGGTCAGGCCATCAGGCTGATGAACCAGGAGGAATGCTGTAGACACAGTGTAACTTGATTTTAGCAGCCTCTCAAAGGCTTCATGATATGCTTGGGTCACTGTTGGGGAAATGCTGAAGAGCCTTGCCGCCCAGAGTGAGGTCATCAGTGGACCAACTTGTTAGAAATGCAGAATCTCAGGCCCCACACTAGACCTACTGAAAACTGCATTTTAACAATATAGCCAGGCAATCCCCATACACATTAAAATTTGAGGAGTAATGGGCTAAACAATAGGATAATTTGGTAGATTTATGACCACCAGAATAGTCATAAAGTGAGTGTCAAATCTCTAGAGAAGTCGCCAGAGGCCCTTTCCTGTTCAGTATTTTTCTATTTAGAGCATAGGAGTTAAGAGTACTCGCTGATTTTGAAGTCAGACAGATCTAGGTTTGAATTTCAGTTCTTCCATTAATTAGCCATATAGCCTTGAGCAGGTTCCTTAATCTCTCTAAAATGAGGGTAATTCCTACAATTCTGGAGGACGTGGTGAGGAGTAAATGAGACCATTGTGAGAATTAGAGTCCACATATCATATACAGCAGACATACGATCTGTTTCATTAAGCACAGAGCTCATCATATACTATCTTGTATATCTTGCTCTAACCATGCATGTGTATAACTTGTCCATTTCTGTGTTCATGTGTATAAGTCCATTATCACATTCTGAAGGCAGAACATTCATATCGCCTTTCTCTCTTATGTTAGGCAAGTGCTTATCACTCTCTCGCTCAGTAAATAAGGACTACAAGCACAGCAGTGTCTGGTGTTTAATTCAGATACCAAAATGTAAGCTTACCCTGAATGGCTGGACCCCAAGCAAACAGATAATACCAACTTAAATGCAGATCAACAATTGTTTCATCTCTGGGAACATTCACAGGCCGTTTAAATCTGCAGGTGACCCGATTATTCTCAAAAACGCCTTCCTCATCTCTGGCAGGATTTCTCTGAATCTCCTTTGCCCACTGGCCTACGTTATAGAAGTGCTGTACACGCACCCTGCCGTTGTCGTCGTGGACGCAGGCCATGACATCATCACCACCCTAACACGAAAGATGATGGAGAAAAACGTCAAAGGTGTGTCTTTGGCAAACTTTTCTGCTAGAAAGAAATTTCACTCCGAAATATACGATCCATTAACTCTGTAATTGGAAGCCCCACCCCCAAAAATTGTTCTAAAAGCCATTAAAAATCTTTAACCAGGGACTTCCCTGGCAGTCCAGTGGTTAAGACTTTGCCTTCCAGTGCAGGGGGTGCGGGTTCGATCCCTGGTCAGGGAGCTGAGATCCCACATGCCTTGCGGCCAAAAAACCAAAACATCAAACAGAAGCACTATTGTAACAAATTCAATAAAGACTTTAAAAATGATCCACATCAAAAAAATCTTAAAAAAAAATCTTTAACCAAGTGACCAGAGTTTGTATCACCATAGCTGACATCGAGTGCCTCCTAATGAGCCATTTAGAGAAGAATACATCACCGGCTCTCCAGCAGTCCTGCCGAAAACACAGACACTAACCTAATCATAAGCCAGCAATCAGACAAACCTGAATGGAAGGTCATTCTACCAAAACACTGGCCTGTAATCTTCAAAAGGGTCAATGTCATGAAAGACCAAAAAGAAAAGAAAAAAGAAAAGATAAGAAACTATTTCAAAATAAGTAAGACTAAAGATACATGACAGCTCATGGTGTTCCTAGACAGACTCCTGAGTCATAAAATAAAAATTTCTGTAAAGGGCAGTATTGGGACAAAGGGCAAATTTGAAAATGGACAAGTATATTTGATAATACTATTGTATCTATGCTAAACTTCCTGAATTTAATAAACTATATAATGAAAAAGAATGTCTTTGATCTTAGGAGATACCCACTTAAATATTTAGGGTTAAAGGGTCATGATATCTTCAATGTAACCTCCGAAGTTTCCAGAAAATAATAAAAATAGTAAGTAGTAGCAGCAGTCAGAGTTGTTGTAGTAGCAGCAGCAGCAAAGAGACATAAAGCATATGTGGCAAATGTTATTGTTTGAGAAAAAGTGATAGTGGTGACAGTTCCACACCATGAATGTAACTGATGCCACTGAATTGAACACTTTAAAATGGTAAATTTTAGGTTATGTACGTTTTGCCACAATTAAAAAAGTTACCATTTGGTGAATCTAGGTGAAACATATATACAGGAGTTTATGGTCCTATCCTTGCAGCTTGTCTGTAGGTTTAACATTTTCGTAAAAAACAAACCAAAAACGTTATAGGTGTTCATCAGTTATAACAAATGTACCCTCCTGTGAGGGATGCTGATAATGGTGGAGGCTCTGCGCGTGTGTGTTGGGGGGGGTATATGGAAATCTTCTGTACCCTCTATTCAATTTTGCTGTGAACCTAAAACTGCTCTAAAAAATAAAATCTAACGAAGAAAGCAGTAATGCATCATTTCAAAAAAAGTTAAAGGTTATTAAAAAAGGGTTCCATTTTGCTTTTCCTGTGCATCAGGTTTGGAAAACTTTTCAATCTGTGCTTCTTGGAGTAATAGGAGAAGAAAAGAGAGACCTATATTTTATTTTTTTTGAGACCTATACTTTAAAGGCCTCTAGATAGCAAAATGTCAAACATAAAACCTGAACGCTCCTCACTCGACCTCCCTCCTCTGAGCCCCCTAATCTTAACAGCTGCATCATGAGTGCAAATGCATCCCAGGACAAGAAATGGTCAATTGCACTGCAAGCCAGCTTCTGGGATGACACACACACCTGCTGTTTCTCCTATTGACCCTAAAGTAGGAGATAAGTGATATAAATTAGTGTCCATGCCGTCTTACCAGGTGGACCCACTGTCTTACAGCCTGGACTGAGAAGTGCATTCTTCTAGTGACTCTCCAAGAACGAACTCACTGGAGCTCTGATTGCTTAGCCTGATCCCCCAGTCTCTTCTTACCGCCCACATACAACCTATGTCCAATCCACCAGCAAAGACTGTCAGCGCTACCTTCAAAACATATCTGAAATCTGAGCCCTTCCCACCACGCCTGCTGCCATAACCCTGGTCTGAGCTGCCCTTCTCTCATTGGAAGAACCTCAAAACAGACCATGTGAAGAGAAGCAGCAGCAGCACACGCAAAGGTTCAAAGGCCTAAGAAAGTCTGGCTATTTGGGAAGCACCTTGGCACAGTGAATGGCAAATGATGACGCTCCAGAGGAAAGAGAACGCAGCAGAGGCACAGACAGAAGCAGAGGTGAGGGATGGTCAGCTACCTGGGTTCCTGCCTGTTCCCGTTCACAGTCCTTTCTGAGGACCAGATGTGTTCCTGCCCATGCACACTGTGGAAGACTGAATCGTTGGACACAGTTCTTCACTCCCCCGCTGTTATATTAGGTACATACACCTTCACAAGGCTTCTTGCTAGAGGGAGTGTATTTCCCTGCCCCTTCATTCTGGGCTTGGCTGTGTGAATTACTTCAGGCAATGCAATATTATCAGCAGATGTGATGTGAACACAGGTTTGAAATAAGCTTGGATGGCTCTTCTGCTTCTGCCTCTGCCATGAGAAAAACACGCCTGGGTAGCTACTGGTTCCAGAATGATTAGAGAATACCTGAATCCGGGCCATGGCCTGGAGCCAAGCCCAGCTGAGTCCCAGCCAATCCACACACATGTGAGCAAGAAAGAAATGCTTCCTGTTATCAGCCGTGTAGTTTTGGGGGCTCTCTTGCAGCAGTACTGTGGAAATAACTAATGAATACAGGTACCACGAGACACCTTGTATTCTCATAACCAACCCTTCCATCTCCGTTTAAGCTAGCTTGAAATTTTTTTTAACTTGTAATCAGAGAGCTGTAACTATTATAATTGTTATAAGGATTTGATCAATTTACTTGCTTTACTTTGAAAAAGAAAATTAAATGCCAGAAATCGGCTTCTCCCATTTAAAAGTGGCGTCATAACTTAGGGAAACACAACCGTGCTCATTCTCTAAAGTTTAAAGTAGCACAGCAAACTAAAGAGAAAAATTAGCTTCTATCATGCTTTGTGTCTTACCATTTTCTTGTCTGAAGAGAATCCAACTGCTACCCAACCATCTGTGTCTGCACTCAGCTCAAATTCCACATCAGCCCCTATCATCCGGTAGCTAAGGAAGTAGTCACAGGTCTCTGCATTACAGCCCGGTTTGCCATATCTATAGGATATATCAAAACAGATATTACTGCTTCCTCAGCCACTTACTCAAAATACATCAACAGAACATCTGTGTGTCAGGCAGGACGCTAAGCAATATTAATAAATAAATTAGATCTTTGCTACCTGGGATCTCAAAACCCCAGTTTCACTCAGGAGAGACCATGGAGACGGAACGCTCCTCTTTATCTACCTGCAAACTGAGGTCCAGAGATGGGAAGGAACTTACCGAGTGAATCAAGCTGGAACAGGACTGAACCTGGGCCTCCAGGCCTAGCCAGGGTTCTCTACGTGTTATTAGAGTTTCTCAAATATTAATTATTACTGAATTATTTCTGCATCCCTTTTAGAGAAAAAAAATTCTCTGAGTTAATAATTTAAATAATTTAAATTACCAGTTCTTTTCACTTACAAATTTTCAATTAAACTACAAAATTAAACTAACAAAAATGGGCAAATTAAATACAGATTAAACTACAAAACCAGGAACTTTTAAATTCGTAGCATTCACGTGACAAATGAGGTCATTTCACTGAAAGCGACTTTCTGCTTACCTGCATGTAGCGTGTCTGAGTGGACTCTGCAGGGTCTTTATTTTGAGCATGTTCTTACTACTAGACATGACTCCACTCCCCTCCACTTTTATCTGTCTGAATTGCTCCACAACACTTATACATACAAGGCACCAAACAAATGCCTCATCTGGTATTCACTGGGCGCGAATGCATCATTTATTCATAAAATTTGCTTTTGCTCTATCGGGCTACTTGGTGCTAATACAATTCAGACACTAAAGTATAGAGCACTGTAAGGTGGTGATCCAGATAACCAGATTATGCGTGTGTTAATCTGTTTAAGGAGCATCACTGAAATGAAAACATGAATTTAAATTTTCTTCCAGAGGACTTGCGGATCCTTTAAGGATCAGCAAGCCCTAGTTTCAGGAACACTGCTTTACACCATTTTCAGAAACGACAGAAAATTGTAGCAACGGGTGGGATAATCTAAGCTCAGATGGAAGGTATCTAAAAGTACAGGATGCAAGGCTGCCAAGTATTGACGGAGGAGGGAGACAAGGAACATGCAGCTCTGCTGGCAGATACCCTGAGAGGCTGGCAGGAGGTGTAAGCTCAAGACCACAGGAACGGGGCTGAAAAACCTGAAAAGGGTGAGGAAAGCTAAAAGAGGGGTGAGTGGGCCAGAAAGGAAGTCTCCCTGAAGCCAGCAGGGCACTAAAATGCCTTCGCTTCTCAAAAATATCCCCTAATCACCAGAAGTATTCTTTGCTGGCTATCTTCCCCAATAATCATATCACTGGATTTTTAAAAATTCCTTAGAAATACACTTGTAATCAAAGAAAACTCAAAACCCCCATGTTCAATTGTTTCTCCTTGAGCACTGAACCAAAAAAAAAAAAAAAAAACCAAAACATTCAGTGCAGTGGCCATCAAAATCTTTACTCAAGGACAATTTGTTTTAGGAAATAAAGGATTCAAAGAAAAGGAGGCTTTCCCAACAAAGCACAGCTGTCTAGACGGGAGGCCCACTGTCTACACTACTGTTTTCTAGCTCCAGCCCATCACGTCTTGACAGCATACTACGAATAATCAGGCAGGAACTCACTAGATCTGAGACAACTAGCTAGACACAATAATCAATGCGTAATGACTAGTTAGTATCATACAGCTACCCATAAGTCATGACTATTGATTTGAAAAGGAACTGGGTCTCAGGCACATCTATTATTGCCTGTCCCATCCACACCCCTGCTGAATAAGCAGAGACATCGGTGTTATGTGATTCTTTTTCCTACAGCCAACTGGTTAGACACCTGAGCCAATGGCGTACAGTCATAAATGAAGACCTAGAGAAGAACGTTCTAGGGCCAACGGGCATGCTACAGCTCAAGGCTTGGAAGACTGAAACCTGGGGTGGCCATCAGAAACAAGCCGCATCTCTGCTGAAGTTATGAGGGGTACAGGTCCCTGGTTAGAGTGAACTGCATGCAATTTAAATACTACCTTGAGAAGTAAAATCAAAGTCTTGGCTTTAAAGTTATCCAACTCGCAGATCTACCAACCTAAAGCATCCCTTAGTTTTTCCACAGTCATCCACTTTGATTTTGGCAAATGGATCCACAGGAGGAGCAGTAGGGAAAGGGTAACCTGGCCAGTGAGAATAAATAATGGTTAGAAAATCCAGGAACAACGTTTCCAATGAGAAATGCTTCTTTTTAGTAGGTTGACTATTCTCTAGCGCACGCGTCTAGAAATGGTGAAGGCCTCAGAAAAGAGCTTTGTTGAAGCCTAATCACCCTTCTCATGAGGGGCAGGTAGGGGCACACATCTTTGAACCCAGCCTTGCGTGTTAACTGAGAAAGGGTTTTTTCCTCATTTACAGGTAAGGAGCCTGAGGCACTGAAAGAGGACATAATATCATACCCACTGGCTCACCACTGTCCCCTGAGAGTGTGAAAATCACACTTTTATACAATACACATGTTCCAAGAGAAAAAATAAATGAAACATTTCTATATTTGATAGCAGAGGTTTTCCATTTATATCTATATGTTATAATATGATTTTTCTGTTTCTCTGAACTTCCGTTTTTCATTAAGCTGTATAGAACATTTTATCTCACTAATTCTTTAAACAAATCATTTCATGCATCTTTCTTAACATCATAATGCATTCAACCACACATCAAAGGAAAGCCTGCATTATGCTTCCAGTCTGTGACACAAATATTTTTCTTCTAGGCTGTCCACTCCCTGCACCATGTGTGATTCATCTTGTATTCTCTGCCCAGCACAGTGCTTGACACTGGACATTGAATGATTGTCAAATGAATAAATAAAATCACCCATAGATATAAGGCAGTGCGAATACACTTAAAAAAATTATTGTATTAGTTTTCTTTTCTCACTATTCTGAAGTCCTTTCTTTGTGATTTGTAATTTTTTTAAATGAGGTTTTGTTTACTTTGTTTCATTAAATTATACTTTAAAAAAAAAGCCAACAGCAGATGCAAACTATTACATTTAGAATGGATAAATAAGAAGGTCCTAATGTATAGCACAGGAAACTATATTCAATATCCTGTGATAAACCACAATGGAAAAGAATCTAAAAAAAGAATGTCTATATGTGTATAACTGAGTCACTTTGCTGCACAGCAGAGATTAGCACGACATTGTAAATCAACTACACTTCAATAAAAAAAAAAGTCACCAGGCCACATTTTCCTGGTTCATATCTGTGCTCTATGGACAGTTCATCTCTACTACCCTGGATCTTGATCACATACTAAAGTATAGCCCTACCTTTTCACCATCTTTAAGTACTTGGGCCAGATGCATTACTTTTTCTATTTTCATGCTTATTTTATGCTAAGTCGTAAATCCACTCAAGTACTATAGACTGAGTCCCACCTTGAATGAGTTTTTTGTTTTTCTCTTACTATTTATGGAGTTCGATGCTACTATGTTAAGCATCATCCTATATGTTCTTCCTCTTATTTCTCACTACAATGCTGTGGCTATTTTTTCTCAGAGTATTTATCCAGGAATGCAATGACTACTTATGTTTTTAAGGTTCTATAGGTGTCTGAAAAAGACAATCTCTTGTAATGTTGCTTCTGACGCAGGTTCACCATTTCCTTCCATCATCCTTACTACTTCCTAGCATCTAGAATAATACATCAGCATATAGCAAATTTCCAACTCAATAAATGCCAGTAATTATTACTATTGGATTATTATTACTATTAAACTTTTAAACTAACCATTGGGTAAGATCGTCTCTAGAAGAAGAATGGGTTTCTAAGCTCCAAATAAGAGCAAGTTCTGGAACAAAGCTCACTTATAAATGTATTGAACTAGCTTATTAATGTTGGTAAATGGCTTATTTCTCAGGGCTTTTCTAGCACTGATTTCCTATTTTATATGCTTCTAAATCTTGGAATGAGAACTTTTGTTGTCAAATGAATTTGGGCATCATTTAATAATATCACATTTTCTTCTCATTTTGTAAGATGTTTTGTTTTTTTAAGTATAAATTTATTTATTTATTTCTCACTGCACTGGGTCTTCGTTGTTGCACGCAGGCTTTCTCTAGTTGTGGCGAGCGGGAGCTACTCTTCATTGTGGTGCGCGGGCTTCTCATTGCGATGGCTTCTCTTGTTGCAGAGCACGGGCTCTAGGCACGCGGGCTCCGTAGTTGTGGCTCGCAGGCTCTAGAGCGCAAGCTCAGTAGCTGTGGCACACGGGCTTAGCTGCTCCGTGGCATGTGGGATCTTCCCGGACCAGGGCTCGAACCCATGTCCCCTGCACTGGCAGGCGGATTCTTAACCACTGCGCCACCAGGGAAGTCCCTGTAAGATGTTTTGTAATAAAGAATTTGATTGGTTTTTGTCCCTGGTTCCTGGGAAGGAGACTCTAAATCCTTGGAATTTCCCAATGGGTCTTTCTTATTCCTGAGCCCCTCGGGTTCACGCCTGAGTTTATGCTAAGAGATAAGATGACTCAGAATGGGGACTGGTCACTAGAAAGACGAACCACGTGATTAGAGGTTTGGGGCTTTGAGCTAGCCCTGCCTCCAGGGAGGGGCTGAGGGGCTGGAGATTGAGTTCAATTCTGTAGCTAATGATTAAATCAACCATGCCTAGGTAATGAAACCCCAATAGAAACACTGGACACTGAAGCTCAGTGCAGCTTCCTGGTGGTGAACACACTGATATGCCGGGAGGGTGACAAGTCATGATTCCATGGAGAGGAATCCTCTCCTTCCAGGACAGGACATGGAAACTGCATTCATGAGCCCCCCAGACTCTGCCCTGTGTGTGTCTTCATTGGCTGTTCCTGAGCTGTATCCTTGATACTAAAACTGTTATTGTGTGTACAGCCCATTCCTGAATCCTTTGAGACATTGTAGTGAATTATAGAACCCAAGGGGGGTTGTGAGTGGCCCCTGGATTGGTAGCCAGTTGGTCTGAAGTGAGGCTAGTCTTGTTGTGGACCATGCCCTTTAACCTGTGGGGTCATTAGTGCCAGAACTGAATTTCAAGACACCAACTGGGGTTGGTATCAGAATATAAGCAAAGCAATATTATATTTTTTTTCCTGAAATTAAATGATCTACTATTTGGAATAAAATAAGTTTGGACCACATGCCAATATTTAAGCTCCTGTATCTCAGCTACAACCCAGCCTCTACAGCCAGCTGTAGGATGGGCTAGTACTCTGCAAACCACAACTCTCCTTTGCCAGCTGGCTAGGTTCTGCCAAAAGAAAACATTAAAGGGAGGTTGGGAGGCAGGAGGAGGGAAAGACCATTTGTTCCTGTTTGATTGCTGTCCAATATGCAAGTCCTCAGCAACTCTACTTCATCCTTGCATTGGCAGTTGGTTTGAGTTTACAGCTTTTTTCTAGACTCCCAGGACTAGCCTCTTCAAAGGAACCAGCATCAGCTGGGCAGACAGCCCATTCTCAGAGGATGGGCTGCACCTCTGGGGTGGGGGTGGGAGTGGGAGGTCCCTTGTCTGAGCTCTTGGCTCTCACAACCTCAAGCGCTTCTCTCTGCTCTCTCAGCCCCAGGGCCGGCAGCCGCTTCCCAAAGTGACTTTCTCTGAGCTCCCTTTTTGCTTCTGCAGTCCCCTCAATACCTTTTCAGACAGCTCCCTGGGCTGATTATCCTGTTTTAAAAAGCTTAAAAAATTGGTTTCTGTCTTTCTGACTAAACCTTGATGGGTAGAGAGTAAGTGTATTAATCCTTGAATAGCAATACAATGTAAATGTTTGTGAAAAACCATATCTTATTAGCAGTTATCATCTTGAAGCCTAGAGAATAAAGATATTCAACTGGATCTGTTTTACATGCACTGTACAATTTTATTGGAAAATTATGTTTATTGTAGAATTTTAATTTTTAAATACCCTAGGTACACAGAATTAACGATATTTCTTGATTTATGGAACACTCCGTTGTATGGATTACAACATTTTTTTATCCATTCAGGGGCCGACAGACATTTGGGTTGTTTCTACTTTGGGGCTATTATGAATAATGCTGCCATGAACATCTGTGTACAAGTCTTTGTGTGAACATATGTTTTCAGTTCTCTTGGAATAGAATTGCTGTGTCATATGTTAACTCTACGTTTAACTTCGTGAGGAACTATCAAATTATTTTCCAAAGTAGCCGCACTGTTTTACATTCTTACCAGCAATGTACTGTGGGGGGTTGGGGGAAGGTCCTTTTTTTTTTTTTTTTTATAGCCATCCTAGTGGGTGTTAAGTGGTATCTCATTATGATTTTTTTTTTTTTTTTTTTGCGGTACGCGGGCCTCTCACTGTTGTGGCCTCTCCCATTGCGGAGCACAGGCTCCGGAGGTGCAGGCTCAGTGGCCACGGCTCACAGGCCTAGCCGCTCCGCGGCATGTGGGATCTTCCTGGACCGGGGCACGAACCCATGTCCCCTGCATTGGCAGGCGGACTCTCAACCACTGCGCCACCAAGGAAGCCCTCATTATGATTTTGATTTACATTTTCTTAATGACTAATGATGCTGAGCATATTTTCATGTGCATATTGGCTATTTGTATATCTTCTTTGGAGAAATGTCTATTTAGAGCCTTTCTCCATGTTTTAATAGGGTAGGCTGTCTTTTTATTATTGAGTTGTAATGTATTAGCTTTTTTTTTTTTTTTTTTTCCCCGGTACGCAGGCCTCTCACTGTCGTGGCCTCTCCCGCTGCAGAGCACAGGCTCCGGACGCGCAGGCCCAGCGGCCATGGCTCACGGGCCCAGCTGCTCCGCGGCATGTGGGATCTTCCCGGACCGGGGCACGAACCTGTGTCCCCTGCATCGGCAGGCAGACTCTCAACCACTGCGCCACCAGGGAAGCCCTATATTAGCTTTTTACTCTCTGCTATGTCTAGGGTTATTTCTCCCTTTTCTCATTCCTAATATTATTTGTCTTCTCTCTTTTTCTCCTTATCAATCTTGCCAAAATCCTATTGTGAGAGTTAATTTTATGTGCCAACTTGGCTAGGCCAGGTGCCCAGATATGTGGTCAAACATTATTCTGGATGTTTCTGTGAGAGTGTTTTTGGATGAGATAAACATTTAACATTTTGTATCAGTGGACTCTGAGTAAAGCAGATTGCCCTCCATAATGTAGGTGGGCCTCAACCCCAGCTGGACAGAACAAAAAGACTGACCTTCCCCAGGCAAGAGTGAATTCTGTGGCAGGTGGCCTTCAGACTTGAACTATAACATCGGCTCTCTCCTGGGTCTCCAGCCTGCCAGCCCACCCTGCAGATTCTGGACTTGCCAACCTCCAAAACTGTGTGAGCCAACTCCTTAAAATAAACTTCTCTCTCTCTGTCTCTCATCTATATATACATACACATCCTATTGGTTGTGTCTCTCTGGATAACACTGACTAATACACATATCTACTTCATTCATATTTTCAAAGAATCACTTCTGGCTTTTTTCATCCTCTTTACTGAATATTTGGTTTCTATTTCATTAAATTCTGCTACTTCGTTATTTCTTTCCTCCTACTTTCCTCAGAGTTTTTCTTTCTCTAACTTCACAGTTCTTTGGCACTTCTCCTTTTCTTCTATCAACGTTTAAGCCCAACAATCAACTCCCTCCAGGGGTTTCTGCCTGGACATTCCACAAGCAAAACAATTCCAGACGCCCAACACTGAGCTTCTCCACCTCCCAAATGCCCTTCCTCCTATGTTTTCTATCTTAGTGAAGAATCCCACCACCCACCCCCAGTCTCCCAACCCTGAAACCCTAGATTCCTCCACCTGGAACATTTCCTCCGTCACCATTCCTTTCATTCCCACCCTGAAACACGAGCCTGCCTCTTGGCTATTGTACCACCTCCTATCTGATTCCCCCACTTCCCTTCTAATTCTTCCACCAGCGCCAGGTTTCTAAAACAGAAATCAGATCTTGTCACAACGCCATTTGAAGACCTTTACTGGCCTCTCCCCACCCCCTCCTATCTCCCTACACTCACTCGTCTTCCTTAGTCCTGAGATGTATGCGTCAGACACCCAGCCATGCCAGCTTCTGCTTTTCCCCTTAGCTTTATCCATGCTCCCACTTTTTTCTTCTATTGAAGTATAAGTTGATTTAGAATGTTGTTGCTCCCACCTTTTTATTACTGGTTTTTGGTGGTTTTGTTTGTTTGTTCCTTTCCCTCCACTTTCCATTTTAGTGCTTTCTTTCTCTTTATCGAAAATTAAAATTTGGACGAAGACCAAATAATATTGGTTTGAGGCAAAAAAACCTTTCTATTCTCCTTCCCTTTCCTTCTTCTCACATGTGCCCTGTAAACCCCTCCAATTAACTGTTCTGTCTTGGAGGATGAAAGACATTTTTACCTCCCTTCAAGAGGCACGTATTGTCTTGGTTCATTTCTCCAGGTTCTCAACATGCCTCTGTTGTTTCCATTCTTGTCTAACACGCAGCCACTATCTGTTCCTCTTTTGCAATCCCTTGAGCCTATTTTGCCATACTCCACTAGGTGGATAATGGCTTCTCGTTTGCTATTTATTGCTTCTAATTAACTGCTTGGATCACAGCCCTCAGGTATTAATTTGGTACTCAATTCCTTGAAGTTTTAACCAGAAATTATCTGTTCAAATCTCTGAGAGCTACTGCATCAGCCTATTTCTCTTTCTGGACTGCCTGAATCGTTTCTGCTTATCAGAACCATATAATGAAGCAAAAATGTCAAGGGACTTTGTGAAATGGAACATTCCACCCACGTGGAGCCCGTTTAGCAAAGCTTTCATCATGGCACTCCACCACTCAGGAACCTGTAGTTCCCAACTGACTACCCCATCAATTCCAAGCCCCTCTTTTCAAGTTTGCCCATAAAAATGCCCCATCCGCCTGTTCCACTGCATTTCCTAGCACATGTGTTTAGAAGAGAGGTCCACGGGGGCCCTCTCTTCTAAGCACGCTGGACACCTCGTACCACCTTATCCATAAAGTCAATCAACAACAAACCCACCCGGTTCTCTGCTACTTTCTAGCTGTGTGACTTTAGCTACAATATTTAAACTTTCTGGGGGTCAGTTTCCTTAACTCCAAAGTGGGAATAGCAGTAGTATCTAAGTCAGTGTTGCTATAAAGATTAAAGTTAATATGGGTAAGGTACTTAGGACAGTGACTGGCACACAGTAGGCACTTAATAAAAGTCAGCTCCAGTTAGTGTTATTATTGGGTTAGATTCATGGATATGAATTAGATTATTTACCTTTAAATTATTTACCTTTTCTGTGATTTGTTTTGGTTTTATTCTCCTGCCCCCAAACTATATATATATATATATATATATATGCTGTTTCTACTTTGTCACTGAAAAAGGTGACACTATCTTTGTTCAAACCAACGTACTATAAATACTATAAATGAAATACTATAAATGAAAAAAATACGTGTGCATGTGCCTCTGTGTGTGAGTGGGGGGGGGGGTCTTTTTATTCTCAGTACGTATATATGCACCACAAGGGGAAAAGCATCCCAAATGTTTATATGTATGGGGATGAGTTATGTATCCACGTACAATACACAGTAGACGCAGGAAGAATATAGGCAGATGAAGGAACTCCTGCCCTTCCCCCCAAGCTCTGTTCTTCTCTCTACTGCCTTACTAGCTCTTTCCCAAGATGGGAAAAATTGTGGTCAGAACTCAATGGTCAGAAACTCATTGATTGACTGGGCCATGTTTTACAAGTGGTCAGACTACTATGCCTTAAAGATAAGCAACCTTGAATGGTGTTCCTTGTTTCCTTCCAAGGTAGGATATGGCCCAAGGGCAAGCCAGCTACCATCATCCAAGTGGCTGGCTGATGAGTCTCAGGGTTTGCTCCTCAGACCTGGTCTGTAAATCTTAGCAGCAAGGAAAACGGAGCAGCAGGCTTCACTTAGGACTTAACCCTAAGCCAACACCCAACTCCATTTTTTTCAGAGAAACCTCAGAATAGGAGGTTTGCCCATAATCATGTGGTGATCTGTTTTATATTTCTACTGTTGTTCTGAATCTATAGATTCTGGCTTTGAGAACCTCAAGGGTAAGAGGGTATGAGTGATAGGAGTCAAGCACCAAGAACCTATCCAAGCTGTTAACCATAGAGAGCACAAAGGGTCACAGCACGGTTAGACAGTGTACTCTGGGAGAATATCTTGCCTAGTGGCAGGGAATGGGGGGGAGGAAAGCAGAGAAGCCCTCTGAAAGAGGCAGCAACTGAGCTGGGGCTGTAAGGCTGAGTAGTACAGGCTAAGACGTTCTGAAATGAGAATATCTTAGCCCGAGAATTCTGAAAACTAGCATCATTAAACTAAAATATAATTTAAATTTAAAAAAATGAACATGTTAGGGGGTGATGAGAAACATCAAATCAGCCAGTGTTCAGTCTGTGGCCTGGGGGTCTTGGGCAACCTGGACACCGGAGAAATGGTCTCTGGACAAGGTGGGTAATGGTCACTGGGCTCAACCAGAGTTTCAGGGAATTCTCCATGCCCACCCCATTATTCTAATTCCCTTTTTCTGATTTCATACTACTGGGCTACTTTTTCATTAAAAATTCAGTTTGTCGGCAACTTTGAACCTGAGAAGGGGGTACCCTGCATAGAGAAAACAGCCCAGTCACTAGAAAAAGACAAGCCCACTTGTACTGATAGAAAGATAGAATTGTTTAAAGGTACTATTTCTACCTCTTCATTTGCCACTTCCTCCAAAATCAACTGGTCTCCCTCCTTCCTTCTCCACTGAACTCATCCCAGGAAAATCCACCCATTACCTCTCATTTCCTGAATCCATCAACTATTTTAACTCTTCACTGGGCCTCCCCATGGCATGGGACACTCTTCCTGATGCCTTTTTCCTTCGTCTCCTGGGTGGGAAACCATTCTGGGACATTTCCTCATTCTGCTTCTCCATCTCTGGCAGTACCCTTTTAAGGCAGTGTCATTGATCATTTCTAAGGATCTTGGGAAAGTCTCTACTCAGGACCCACAAGGCTAAAGCCTAGGCCTAGGGTAATCTAGTAGACGTGCTTCCCCTGGGAGGCTCACCCCACAAACATCCCCACTAGCACCCACCAGATGGTTGTAGGATCAGCCTTTGAAGATAAGTGAAAGGATCAGAGAGAAGGGTAGAATGGGCAGTGAAAGCTCAGAGTGAGGGAAAGGAAGGAGTGAGAGATGGTTGTAAATGAAAGTTGGGTCAGACAGAAAATTCCAGATAAAGGAGTTGAAGCTTCCTCCAGGGAGTAGGTTGGAACCATTGCAGATTTTTGAGGGTTAGAGCCAGGCTTCAGGTTGTATGTGCAGAATGGGTGAGAGTGCCAAGCAGACAAACTAGAGATTTGTACACATCACAGGCCCTGCTACCCCTGTAGGGTCACCTCACCTAAGTGCCCTCCCCCTTTTGTCTCACCAAAGTCTCTCACACTTCCTGGTTCAACTCTATAAAGCTTTCCTTTGGGCTGCAGCCCACCTGATGTCCATGTTCATAAAAGTGCCTGGACTATACAACTAACTTCATTCTCTCTATATATACAAACTGACATAGAATCTGACCTTGTTCTCCATTTGTTAGATGCATGTGCCCAATGAGAATATAATTTCTCATGTGCCACCTTTAAGTCACCTAGCAGTGTGCTAGGCTGACTATGAACAGAATAACTACGTATTACATGCTTTCAAAAAGAGATGGATTTTGTAGTATTTAT
Source organism: Pseudorca crassidens (assembly GCF_039906515.1). NCBI lineage: Eukaryota > Metazoa > Chordata > Mammalia > Artiodactyla > Delphinidae > Pseudorca > Pseudorca crassidens. Next base: position 24,240,581 of record NC_090302.1, on the reverse strand, counting down.
TCTTTTATAGAGTGACAGATTCTACTTCTGCTTGTTGTTCCCCTACTCTGCCCCTGCATTCTTTCCTTCTCCCTGACCACATGGCTACCCAGCTAGAACACTCTACTTTTCAGCCTCCCTTGCAGCTAGGTCATGTAATTAGGTTCTTGCCAGAGAAATGTGAACCGCAGTGATTTGTGCAACCAGCCTAAAAGGTAATTGTTTGTCCTGAACTTCCTCTCTTTCTCCTTTCCTTAAGCTTGAACAAAGACGTGCAAGCAACCTGACTTCCACACAGATGAGGACAAAGCCTTAGAGGGTGGGGGAACAACATCAGGGAAAGAACCTAGGTCCTTGAATGACCTTGTGGAACAGAGCTGGACCACCTGCCCAGACCAGCCAGACTCAAGTGAAAGAAAAATAAACTATCTTATTTAAGCCACTGTATGTTGGGGTCCCTGTTTCAGCAGTTAAGCAACTACCCAACTAATGTATTTCCCCAAATCCATTTCTCCATATAATACAGTAAGTCCAGCTTTTGAATTGGGCATATTACTTCCCAGAAAAAGGCTACATTTCCCAGCCTCCTCTGCACCTATGTGTGACCATATGACTAGGTTGTGGCTAATGAAGTGTAAGTAGAATTGTTACATGGGCCTTCTGAGCAATCTCCTTATAAAGTAGTCAGTGACCTTCGACTGCCTACTTCTAGATTTCTTTACGTGACAGAGGAACTTCTATCTTATTTAAGCTATTAATGTTTGTTTGTTGTAGGTAACTAAACCTAATCTTAAGTAACAGATACATCCAGTGTCATATCATCTGCTGGGACACACAACATTTCAAAGCCCAACTTGATTCTTGGATATTCCTCTTAGCAGAAGAAAAGGAAAATCACTTTCCAAATTGCAGAAGTAAGAAGCCAGTTTCCATTCCTTCTGAAGAAAATCAGCTTGGCTTTTGTGCTCACTGAAACACTGCCTCTACAGGGAGGTCATTGAGGGAAAAACACCCTGTCTCTGGGCCCACCAGGCCCCAACAATGGTGGCTCACACTAGGGATGCATGACATGTGGGAAGACAGTAAAGAAGTGGGATGGAAGTGGGGAAAGAGAGGTGACCCGGCTCTCATGGGCAGGGCAGTGAGCACGAACAGAACGCTGAGCTTGGGACACTAGCCACTGCAAATTTAGGTCCATACAGACAGGGAGGAACTAAGGCAACATCTCTCTTTAAATTGGGATTTCTGCTTCCCACCAGCTGCTCTTATCCCACACACCCTAGGCCAGATGGCAGTCTCCTCCCTTACCACCCTCTACCCCAATCCCTGACAGAGACAGAGAGTGGAGGCCAGATGCTGAAAACTGGGGGAGCCTAGACTCAGCCCCACCTGTCCGCAGCTTCGCAGGACTTGGCTGACCACCTGCCTCTCCCGGCCTCAGTCTCCCCACCTGTAAAGCCAGCAGCGGGTGGAAGGCGCTGACAGCTCTTGAGACCACTTGTCCTGGCGGATGGGTAGTGGGAGCCACGCGCTCCCCGTCCGGGCCTCGGCCGTGCCGGCGCTGCCTCCATTCGCATCCTAACCAATTGCCCGCCCCCGCCCCCGCTCCTGCCGCCTCCGGTCCCCGTCCCGGGTCTCCGCTCCCGCAGCCCCTCATCCTCCCGCAGCCTCACCCTCCTCGGACAGGTAGCGTAGGTCGTAGAACTCCCCCGCGAAGGTGCCGTAGGAGGAGTCGTGGCGCGGCACCGCCTCGTCGGAGCCCGAGTCCCCCCGCGCGCGGCCCCGGGGCCCCCGGCCCCCGGCGCCCGCGCCGTCGTCCGCGGGGCTGGCGGCACAGGCGACGGGCCCGGCCAGCAGCAGCAAGAGCAGCGGCGCCCAGGCCCTCGGGCACGGCCGGCGCGGCCGCGCCATCGCTATCCACCGATCCCGCAGCCAGGCCGCTCGGGCCGCAGCAGGGGCGCCGCGGGCGTAGGGTCGGTACTGCGCGGCCGCCGCCGCCAGCACGCGTCCGCCCCCTCCCGCAGCCCGCGCAGCCGCGGAGCCGCCCGCACCCGCCGCCTCCCAGCCTCGGTCTGCGCATCCTCGCTTGCGCCAGAAGCCTCCCCTTCTTCCTAGCATCCTCTCCTCCTCGCCCGAACTCTCTTTCTCTGCCTCTGTTCTTTCTCCCATTTCTCCTCCCTCCCTCCACGAGTCTCTCACAGACACAGATTTGGCCCTTCTACCCTCTTGCTACTACTCAGAAAGTGGTCCACGGAGCAGCAGCAGCAGCATCCCCAGAGGCCAGCATGTTAGCATCACTAATCTCGGGCCCCACGGCAGACCCGTGACTCAGGATGCACTTTACCAATATCCCCGGGAGACCCCAGTATACGTTCACATTTAAAAAGTGCTCCCCGGAGGGTTCACCTTGAACACACCTTGTCAGAGTCACTGCTTCCCCCACCTTGTTCCAGCACTTTTTGGTTTATATAAAGCACTTACTATATCCATTACCTCTTGGGAGCATCACTGAAAAAGTTGAAATTGCAAGATCCGCACTTTATAGATAGGTAAACCGAGGTCCTTAGGGCCACTTTAAACATAGGTAAACCGAGGTCCGAGGTCCTTAAGGTCTAGTTTCCCGAGGGAAACTAGAACCCAGCTCTTTGGGCTGGATTCACATAGATTTTTGGCATGTGCAGTCAGCAGAGGCTGCCGGTGCCCTTGCGTAACGTGCCCCCTTCAACACCAGGCAACTGGTTTACTGGTTTCCCCACAGCGAGCACGTACAGGCCTTGGCAGGCCTAGACCGTGGAATTCCCGACTTTCTCAAATCCATTCCTGCCGCTTGCAGTTCACTTCCGGTTATTTACTCAGCCATTCACTCATTCATTCATTCACACCAAGCACTTAACTACATGCCAGGCCTTTCCAAATGATGGTTTTGAGGTGAAACACATTCAAACTGCTAAGCTGTTTTCCGCTAGAAAACATGGATACAATTCTTTTTATGCTAGTATTGCAGATCCAGCATTCTAGCTTGCTTTTAAATTTTATTTTATTGCATAAACAAACAAAATAATTATGGAGGCAGAAAAGCATGGAGGTTTCAAACGTCGGCCCAGATGTCAGGCAGTGCCGCGTGGTGATCAGTAACCTCCATGATGCACTGGAGATTAGGTAAGATGATAGAGGTAAGGATCAGTGGTATTGAATGAATACCTATAGTATTAAACCCTATGACAATGAACGAATGAATATGCCTATGGTTCTGAAATACAAAAATTCAAAAGAAACTAGTGATTACAACCTTTTTTGGCCCAGGAGAGATGGGAGACAGGGGACTGCTGTGAGAAGTGAGAAGTTTTGTGCGACCCAGAGGTCAAATATTTGCTTTTAGGTATCAGTTAACACTGATGGTGGGTTGTCCAATTGGAGTTTAAACGTGTTTATCCTGACAGGTGAGTCAGGTATAATTCATGGAAACCCTGGGCTTCACTAGGTCTCCCAATATCCCAGTCGTTGTAAGAAATATGTCAGATTTACTGCTTGAAAAAGGTAAGATGAACTATAATTACTTTAAAAATCAAAACAAAGACATTTCTTTCCCAAAAACATAGCTTTCAGAGGATAAAATTCTAAAATACAAGAAATCCAGTCAATTGAAAATCTGTTAGAGTATCCCTAAAAGAACAAAAAAATCCAAAAATAAAATCTTATTGTTAAAAATTGAAATGTCTTTCTTTTCATCTTCCTGTTTATCAGGAAAGATATGGCCAATTTTAAATGGACCAATGTTTAGCAAAAAAAAAACAAGCATTGGACTTCTGATTCTGGTGTTGATTCACTGGTTTGGGAATCCAAGCTGTTATCTATTAACTTATTTTGTATTCCCTTCATTTTAATTAATACAATTAACAGTGATGGTGCCAGATATAAGGCAGATTAAAACCAGGTCATTCTTCTGGTAAACTGGTCTGGTAAAACCAGGTGGGCTATTTTGGGGGGGGCAGGGGATGTCGGGTGCTGGTGTTGGAGGATGGTTTGCACCCACAGCTTAAAATAAAGCTTGTAGGTAAACTGCAGATTTCAGTGAGCTACCCATGATCAAGCACCTGGGGTCCATGGACTCAAAGGCGGACATAGATGGGTTTCAGGGGTGGTGTGAGGATCCAGTGAAAGTGCTGGAATGATGTGTGACGTATAGCTTTTTCTAGGGAGAATACCCATAATCTTCATGGGTCACTTAAAAGTCTGCACGCCACCCCAGGGCCTTAGAACCTACTCTGGTTTCCAATTCCTTACGGGCTTGGCTGCTTCCTTTCACGAGATTCTCTCTCATCCACTTAAATTGCTTTTGGGATTTTCTTATTCTTTTTGTTTTCTTACAAGATTTCAGCCCTGGAGGGAGACCTGTTCTCACCCTCAGCACATATTCCCTACTTTGTTACATCCCAGGGTTTGCATAAAGCCTCTGCTCCCCACTGATGTGAACCCACAATACTGTGGTTTTCTCTTTTGTACATATTTTTCAAGGAAGAACGTTTCCTGAACATGCTGAGACCGCTGCCTGAACAAGAGTTGGGAATTCAAACAAGAACTTAGAGATGAACCTGAGTTTAATTTCATTTGCATTTTTAAAAAAAGATAGCACCTTTATTTTATCTTCTCAAAGCCATTTCTCTAAAACAATTTTTTTTCTGTTATAAACTTCACCCCCCACAAATCAGTGCTGCATCTCGGTATCTGACCAGTTTAACAACAGGTTTGCCCATGCTTCTGTCTGTCTAGTAATATATGTTGATTTTTTTCACTTTTGATTGTTTATGAAATAAAAGTTGTGATCTTGGCAGTTCCTCAAAAAGTTCAACATAGAGTTGCTGTATGACGCAGCTATTCCCATCTCAGTTATATACCCAAGAGAACTGAAAACATAGGTTCACAAATGTTCATATTATTCATAAGAGTCAAAAAGTGGAAGCAAGCCAAATGTCTATTAACTGATGAATGGATAAACAAAATGTGGCATATCCTTACAATGGAATATTATATAGCCATTAAAAAGGAATGAAGTACTAATACATGCTACAACATGGATGAAACTTGCAAACATTGCGTTAAGTGAAAGAAGCCAGTCACAAAAGACCACATATTGTGTTATTCCATTTATATGAAATGTCCAGAATTGGCAAATCCATAGACAGAAATCCAAAGACAGAAAGTAAATTAGTGGTTGCTAAAAGATAGGGGGAGGGGAGAATTGGTAGTGACTACAGATATGGAGTTTCTTTCTGGAATCGTGGAAATGTTCTGTAATTAGATAGTTGTGATATCTGTATGACATTATGAATATGCTAAAAAATACTGAATTATATACATTAAAATGGTTAACAGGGTGAATTTCAAGTTTTTTAAAAGCTGTGATCTTTGAGATGATGAAAGAAAGATAAAGATGGTAACAGAATATTCTTGTGCTATTCTGGGAGTGTATTCTTGGGGCACATTCAGGTGGGATCTTCTGAATGCTCTAGGACCTCATTTTTAAACTCTTTACACATAAGGATCTCCTATGCAATCTACAATCCACAAACCTGGGGTTGCAGGATTCCCAGGCCACTTGCATTAACCCTCACCCCCATACCCACCAGGAGTCTGTGGCTCACAGTCTGGAACACTTGCTCTGGAATGATTATGTCAGCAAGCTGATTTTTCTCCCCGGACGTAAGATGTGTTGTGTGACCGTATGGTACTGTTATTTTGGTTTTAAGTATATAAAAAAAAGGCGAAGTGATTGTACCAATTCACTTTTATCCCTATGAATCCACCCAACACAACGTCATCTTCTCAGGTCACAATGCCAAACACCCAACATACATGTACGTAGGCAAATAACCAGGACAACTGCTGAAACAATGGAATCCTCTTGATTTTACTGGTTAGGGTTGAGCTGCCAAAGGTACTGGGTTTTCATATACAGTAACAGCCAACTTGTTTGTGATCAGACTTCCAGTGACATCAACCTTCTGAAACATCTGTGAACCCAGGGGGACATGGGGAAGAAGCAGCAGGCTCAGAGCCTCCTGAGAACAATGGCCAAAAAGCCCATGCATCCCTCCTCGGAAGCAAAGCCAACCTGACACGTATGTAACACTGAGTTTCCCGGCTTCCTCAAGAAAACTTCAGTTTTGCCCTGGAGGTTTCCATCAGAGAGCCGGAAGTGAAGAGCAGAAGACTGAGAAAGCAGGTTAGAAGAGGAGGGATTGGCAAGAGGTGACAACCCCAGAAACAGATATTTCCCCCGTACTGTACAGGAACACATTTTGTATCGTGTACACAACATAAAGAACGGCTAAAGCTGTTTTAAGAGTACGGCCGGGGTCATGTAGTATTGGGGTGGGGGGTAAAAGTTCCCAAATACCACAATTGCCCCCAGACAGCTTCACCAATAGAGCAGACAGCAGTGCACACCATCAATGAGAAAAGCGTTAGTCTGTGAAAGGCAAGCCAAGCCCTGCACATCTGGATAGCGCTTGATGACATCACTGCACCACACCAAGGTACAAAAGGGGCTGATGTTTGTAATGATGACCATGACTCATCAAGAAAAGGTTAAATACTCTCCAGTATACTCTGTTTACTAAGGCAGGGAAGTGTGTAATATATTTTAGAAAGATTTCCCTCAAAAAAATATTAAAATTGTATAGATTCAGCACTTAAAGGGTTAATCCTCTGTTATCTGAATATTTGCGTACATTACCTCATTTTACAACGATGCTAGTCAATGAGGCATGACTTTTTTTTTTTATAATCATTAGTATCAAATTATTGGCACCATTCAGGTTTAAGGATAGGGACAGGAGAGCAAATTATACAACATAAAAATACAGTTCTGATACAAATATACGAGATCAATTCCACTTAAGTGGTCATAAGAAATGGATGGACATTTTACACACAAGGAAATACAGCTAGTAAGTCACCACATGGAAAAGTGCTCAGCCTTGCTAGCAATTAATGAAATAAAACCACCTTTCAAGAAACAACTATACGCACTTATTAAACTAGGAAAAATAAATAAAAATGGCACAACCCAATACTGGCAGAACTATTGGTAAATAGAAATGCTTATACATTGCTGGTGGCATCATAAATTGTAGAGGGGATTCAAGCATTCAGAGAGGATGGGGGGTTGAACTTGATGACCTTTAAGGTCTTTTCAACCCAGAGACTGGATCTTTCTAGAAAGCAATCTGGCAATATGAAACAAGAGCTATAAAATACCTCATGCTCTTTGACCTTGTAATCTCTCTTTGGAGATATTCCCAAGGGGAGAATCCAAAAGAAGGAACATTTTTTACAAAGACATTCATAGCAGCACTATTTATAAGAGTGAAAAGTTAGATATAACTCAAATATCTAGTATGGCAAGAAGTGAGGTTAATCATGTTACATGGATACAAAGAAATCAAAATTGGTGAGAGCAGGATCAGTGTTGAAAAGAGGAGCTGTGTGTTAGAAGGAAGTACTCAAAGACCACGTACACACTGACCATACTGATGTAAAAATGTGGGCATATTCATTGAGAAAGCATGGGAAACATTTCAGAGGGCTAGTCTGTGGTTAGGGGGTTCTTAATTATTCCTGCAAAGTTGTTCAAGTGCATAATAAAAATTTAAAAACACATTTCTTGAAACTATATAAAAAGAGAGCAAAGTTTCTTCTGGTCAAGTTTCTATCAACAGGACATGAGTTGATCAACTTTAGAAATAATTTTCCTTTATGGAACACCCAAATGAATCCTGATATCAAGTCACTTTGTAAGGATTTTTAGACAATTTAAACTATAATGTCTTACTTTGGGTTCAATAATAAATTTTATATATCCCCAATAATATCATATACCATAAGTTCACAAGTTAAATTGTATTTCAGATTAAGCTGAAGTACCTTCAGCTCTGGTGATTGCAACTTTCCTTTTTTAGTTCACCTACTTGTGTCTGAATAAAAATGAATGTTAAAGACTTTATAAGATCTGTGTATTTACCAGTGTAAATGAAAAACCAGCAGTAAAGAATTATTCTCTCATTAAAAATGACTCTAACAAACAGTCAAAGCTTGGTGCAAGTGTCAATCATACAAAATCACATGGTTGAGATTGACAGCAAAGGATTCCGTGCCATATTAACCCCTGTGGTTATTAATATATACACACAGGTACTTCTGAAAAGGAATCCTGGTTTTCCCATCTTTCTTCTAGGCTTACCAAATCCTGTCTCAACTACACTGAGTAGCAGAAAAACCCTAATACTCAGGAGACATAAAATATCTTTTCCGATGGAAGTCAAGCCAGAAGTTGGCTTTGACTAACCACAGAGACCTGGGCCAACAGAGCACACATTTGTATGTCGTGCTAGAGTGATCACACAAAGCCCGAAGAAAGAAAACGGACAGAAGGCACCATGCCATCCTCCAGGCACCAAGGGGAGAATTTCACAGTTCGGTCATCAACAGTCTTTTCATCATTTTCTCTCTCTCCAGTTCCTGCCGGAGCGTCTCTGCACTGAAAAACAATAAGGTGACAAAATGGTGAGATACACGCTCAAAAACGGTAAGAGCAGTCTCAGTTTAAATGTCGTCTCCCAGATTCTTTCCCAATCTGAGTTCTTGACTTTCTTGTTCAGGCTCCTTAAGGACCCCCTACACTTGCTAGCATTACAGTGACCTGAAAGAGGCTTCCTATAGGTTTCCCCCACCAGACGGAGAGCTTCTGAAAGCACCGCTCCTCAGGGGACTGACTGTTAGATATGCCATTCCTCTCTGAAACCCTGGAGCCTAGCACAGGATCTGGCATATAGCAGCCTCTCAGTAAAGGTCATTTAAATGAATGCGAAAATGTCCAGGGGTTAGATTTCTTTAAATCATGTTCTCAATTGGTTTCATATGCACTTTCTCCCAGAATTACCTCCAATGTTTTAATAAATAAAATTGAATTGAATACATAAAATTGAAGTAAAATTGGCTGCTTTAAGAGGTTGCTGCTGAGTTCTTGGCCCTCGAGCCCAGTTGCCTATCTATGGAATTTATCTCCACTGTTTAGGTGCACGCATACACACACACACACACACACACACACACACACACACACACACACACACACACACACACACACACACACACGAAGTACACGTCTTGAAAGGCACAATCAATTTTTTAAATAATTTCATTCAGAGTAGAAAGCAATGTTTCTACTATGGCCAAGGAGGCTTTACACAATCTGGCCCCAGTTTCATGGGTTTCCTCTCCTGTCCTGCACTACCTCTGTGGCTGCACCAGCCCCCTTAACTCTTTCTTAACCATGCCAGGCTCACTCCACCTCAGAAGCCTTAGCACCAGCTGTTCCCTCTGACTACTATACTCCTTTCTCAAATACCTGCAGCTTGCTCCCCTCACCACCTTCAGCTCTCTGCTTAAATGCCACCTGGGTGAGACCATCCCAGCATGCTCATGGATTTATGTTTCTCCCTAGCACTTGTCACTATCTCACACACACATACACACACTCATTCAATGTCTCTCTCCCCTCCCCCAACACTAAATTGTAAACTCCGGAAAGGTAGCACTTTCATCTGTTTTGTTCACTCTACAGTCCTAGCACCTAGAATAGTGCCTAGCCTTTGACGACATTTCAATAAACACCAATATTCAGAGAATATTCAGAGAATAAATGAATAAAAGAATGAATAAGAGAGTGGTAGATGTCACAAACACAGTGCACCTAGTGCCTGGTTTCCTGTCATCAGAGTTATCTCCTGGTACCTGCTGATCTGACTCACCTGGCCACTGGAGAAACAGGCTTCCGAATGGTGTAGATGGTCTGCACTGTGGAGACGGTCTCTGTCAAAGGCCTCAGGGTTGCTGCTGGAATCAGTGGGGAAGACTGGCCAGGACAGCACTGTAATTTACTGTCTCTAAAGTCTGCCTGGAGAGGAAACAGAAAAGAGGAAATCAATCTCAGTTTGGGTTCCATTTTCACACTGTCAGCTGCTCCCTAAGACTTACCACACAGTCCCTGTTATTTTATTTATTTAAGAAATTTTATTTATTTATTTATGGCTGCGTTGGGTCCTCATTGCTGCACACGAGCTTTCTCTAGTTGCAGCGAGCGGGGGCTACTCTTCGTTGCGGTGCGTGGGCTTCTCATTGCAGTGGCTTCTCTTGTTGTGGAGCATGGGTTCCATGCGCATGGGCTTCAGTAGTTGTGGCACGCGGGCTCAGCAGTTGTGGCGCACGGGCTTAGTTGCTCCGCGGCATGTGGGATCTTCCCGGACCAGGGCTCGAACTCGTGTCCCCTGCATTGGCAGGCGTATTCTTAACCACTGCGCCACCAGGGAAGCCCAGTCCCTGTTATTTTTTAATAATAGTTAATCAACTACCATTTATTAAATGATATTGCTTAGTGCTAGCCGCTATGCTAAGCACTTGACATTCATTACCTCTGGACAATCTTAGAGGTAGAGGTCATGTTTCATCACATGTTAGACACCATCATTTGTAAGATGCACCATTTTTGCCCATGCCACAGAGAAAGAAAAAGTAACCATTCGAACTCTGTCATGTACACTATTGTAATAAACATTCTGATTTCAGAGATGTTAGAAGGTGGAAAAACGCACATCTTGGAACTGACTTTATGGAAAAGGAAAGTGAGGCTCAAAGAGGTTAAGTAATCTACCCAAGGTCACACAGTTAGTAAGTATTAAGAACCAGTATTTAGAACCAGGGTTGGCTGACTTCAAAACTGGTGTTTTTTACCATTATAACAGTGGTTCCCAAAGTATGGGCCCCAGACTAGCAGCATCAGTACCATCTTGAAACTTGGTGAAAATGCCAAGTCTCAGGCCCCAACTAAGACCTTTGGAACCAGAATGTTTGGGGACAAAGTCCAGCAATCTGTGTTTTTACGAGACCTTCAGATGATTCTGATATACGGTAGAGTTTGAGAACTACTGGTCTAGAGTACACTGCCTCATTTGGAGAGGATAATTTATTGTTGTTTTCATTACAAAGCAAGATATGCTTATTACTTCGCATAGGAAACTCAGAAGATATATAAAAGTAAAGAAATGAAGTAATTCCATAATCCCTTACTATCACTGTCAGTGTATTTCCTCATAGCGTTTTTTCTATGCATACTTTTTTGTTTGTTTTATAACCTGTCAGTAGTACCAGCTATATATTTTATAACTTGAGTTTTCATGCTAGTTCCTGGCCCTAAACTTGGAGACATTTTTCACGTGGCTTTCTAAAGAAGAGGTTTTGATCATCAAATGAGCAATCTATTTCTAGTGATTAGACAGATGATGAGCTGTCCCTCCTAGGGAAACATGGAAAACCACAAAAATACCAGGTGTAGTTGTAGTTCGGTAAGGGTATATCTGGCTTGAGCAATGGGGAGAATCTTATCTTTGAGAGGTCCTGAAAGACTACTACTGAGAAATACAAGCCCTTGTTTGTTTTACAAGTGCCTCTAGAGAGAGAACTGACCTGGCCTGGGCTGGAGCAACGCCAAAGAATTGACCACGAGAACAGGAGCATCGTAGAGTGGCTAGCATGTGATGTTTGCCACAGGGAGCTTTCACAAACTTTGCGCTGTAGTGGTAACTTGTGTGGTTCACCAGATAATCCTGGCTCATTGATTTCCATGGTAGGATTACACTTCCCCACCCCACTTTGAAGTTAGGCATGACCACGTGCCTTGTTTTGGCCAAAGAAATGTGCTGCCATGTTTTATTTCACCTCTGCCACTGTGACTAGCAATGTTTCAGACGGCACCTGCTCCATTAGCCTGGGTCCCAGACACAGAGCAACACAGAGCACAGTGCATAGCCCACCCCTGACAGACATGCAGCGTGAGTAGGAAATTCAATTTGTCATTTTAAAGTATGACTTAGCCCAGCCTTCCTGATACAGGAGCTGGGGTAAGAAGTTATTTTGTTGTTTCAGTGAAGTGGGTGGAGGTTGGGCTTTTGATGCCAATTTTGATCCTTTCCAGAAAAAAGAGGGAAATTTACACTTACATACAAAGGCAAAAGTGGGTAAAAGTACCAGGGCCTTAGCATGAATCAGGGCAGTGGCACCAGACTTTATTAATAGTCATTATATTCTTTACTGCCATGCACTCAAAGTAGAAAAAGAAAGAGCCAGCTTCACTTAAGAATGACCTTAGGGGGGCTTCCCTGGTGGCGCAGTGGTTAAGAATCCACCTGCCAATGCAGGAGACACGGGTTCGAGCCCTGGTCCGGGAAGATCCCACATGCTGCGGAGCAACTAAGCCCGTGTGCCACAACTACTGAGTCCGTGCTCTAGAGCCCATGAGCCACAACTACTGAGCCTGTGTACCACAACTACTGAGCCTACGCTCTAGAGCCCGCGAGCCACAACTACCTAGCCCGTGTGCTGCAACTACTGAAGCCTGTGCACCTAGAGCCTGTGCTCCACAACAAGAGAAGCCACTGCAATGAGAAGCTCGCGCACCGCAAGGAAGAGTAGCCCCCGCTCGCTGCAGCTAGAGAAAGTCGACTCGCGGCAATGAAGACCAACGCAGCCAAAAATAAATAAATAAATAAGAATGACCTTAGGGAGCAGTGAAAATTACTATTATTAAATCTCAACCCTGAGAACTTGTCTTCCTATTTGTTGAATGAAGAAATGAATGAACAAACTTCTGCTGGAACAAAGCAGGTAGCACAGGGACAGACCAGGTTAGGCAGAAGAACATGGGACAGAAATCTGACCAGAGCCAGGCAGGGGCCCTCATCTTAGACAGACCAAGGCCCTGGGCTTTGAGTTAACAGGCTCAAATACAAGACAGAAACTGGTCTCAGGATTAAGCAAGGAGCCTGGTTGTTGAAACCAGACCCAAGGTCAATGCTGGATCAACGGCCAGAAAAACTCTGTGTGGAGTTCCCTGGAGCTGCTGAGCTCCCCCATGACTGTGGTCAGGATAGGTGTGGAGGCCTGTGGAGAGGGCAACCCTGTAGCAAGGTCAAGTGTCTTGACCTTGGAGGGGAGGAAAAGATAATATGACACAGGGGGGTAAGAAAATTAGGAAGCTGAAGCTCATGAATTTGACTTCTGTTACCATCCGGCTGTTAGTAACTCCCTAATTATAATCTCCAGTCTAGTCCTGTCTCCTGATACAGACTTGGATATCCAGCTGCCCATTCACTGTTTCCATTCAGATGTTTCCAAGGCATTTCTAACACATCATGGGCAAAGGCAAACTCATTATCCCTCCCAATCCACTCTTCCCTAAGATTTCCTTATCTTAGTGAATGGACCCACTCTCCATCCACATTCTGCAAGTCAGAAATCTGGGAGCCCTTTTTGGCCCTCTCTCTCCCTCATCCAATCCAATTCCTTACCAGCCTCTTTTTTTTTTTTTTAAGATTTTTTTTTTGATGTGGACCATTTTTAAAGTCTTTATTGAATTTGTTACAATATTGCTTCTGTTTTATGTTTTGGGTTTTTGGCCACCAGCCATGTGGGACCTTAGCTCCCCGACTGGGGATTGAACCAACACCCCCTTGCACTGCAAAGTGAAGTCTTAACCACTGAAATGCCAGGGAAGTCCCCCTTACCAGCCTCTTAAATATCCCCCTGATCTGTGCACACCTCTCCACCTCCACCATCAACACCTCTCTGGATCACACTCTCTGCCTTCTCTCCCTTGAACTACTGTCCTAGATTTCTGGGCTACTTCCCTGAGTCCACTCTGCCTGAACCCAGCTCTGCTCCCACTGCCATCACAGGGCTCATTTCCAAATGCAGCTGCCCTGTTACTACCCTGCTCAAAGTCCTTCAAAGGCTTCCCATTGCTCGTAGGATCCAGATCAGGGCCCCTCCTTTGGCCTACAAAGCCAAGCATGGTTTTGCCCTATAGGGTTTGTCCCTGCTTTCCTCCCCTTCCTCCTCTCATGCCTCACACCCTTGCTCTCTGCCTTCTAGGCCCACTGGCCTTCATTTCATTCCCCTGAATGTGGGATGACTCCTCTGCCCCAGGACTCTGGTTCATGCTGTTGCCCCTGCCTGCTCCAGCTGCCTCAAAGCTCTCTTGCCCAGTTCTTAAAAGTCCCAGCATGGTTTCTGACATTGGCTTCCTGCTCCATCTTGGCCCCCAGCTTTTCAGGAAGGGCTTCCCTGGGTGTCTCGCAGCACTGCCAAGGCTGGGGAGCAGGCCAGAGTGCCCGCCACGGCCAGCAGAGGAAGTAGAGCCGGAGCTTCCAGCTGGGGAGCTGTGCCTAGCCCAACTGCAGGGGCCAGATGAATGTTGCGGCAGCAGCACTGAACCGCCCGGCCCAGCCCCTGTGTCTCTGCTCTCTGGCTCTTAAAAGGCAGGTTCTGGAAGCAGATCATGACCCTAGCATGGATTGTTCTAGAAACATGCTTTTGTTTCTGCATGGACTGCTGAACACCTTCCCAGTTCTGTTCATCCTCCAAAACATGAATCAGCCGCTGCTCACACCCTCCCTGTTCATGCGGCCGGCCACCTCAGGTAGCGACCATCACCTAACCCACGAGACTGCACTTCAAGCTACCCCTAGGCCACCTCACAGGTCCGCTAGACTGGCCGTTGGAAGGAGCCTCAGGGACCACTTGGTTCTTGGTTCTAGGAATCGCATACTCGGATCCCTGGGAGGAGGAGAGGGCGAGGGGAAAGAGGAGGGAGCCTCTTCTGCCCACCCCCATTTGAGCCTCCCCACTTCTGCTCAGTAGATGGTGAGCTTCTGCAGAAGCTTTTAGTTAAGGAAAAAAAGCTGAGCAGCTGAAAAGAATCCTGAAAATCATCGAACTCTTTCATTTTGCAGATGAGGAAACTACATTTAAATGTTTAAACACATTTCAACAGTTTGCAAAGAGTTTAAATAAGCTGCTCGGCGACACAGAGAGCCATGGTAACGGGAAAGCCAGTTGTCATGACTACCTGCTCTTGTTAAGCACACCACCTGCCTCTCCAGCATTGAGAAACGTCGTACTTGACATTTGTGGGGGTGGTCTGTGGTCGGTAAAGTACTTTCAAGTTCTTGATCCCTTTTGATCCTTGCCTCAACCAGATATAAGGAGGAGGATGTTCTTATTACTATTTCCACTTTAAATAAGACGAGACTGGTGCTCAGAGTGGTAAAATAACTTAACCTAAAATCTTGACCATTATCAAGATGCAGATCCAACCCAAAAGAATTAAAAACAGGGACTCAGACAAATATAGGTACCTGCATGTTCATAGCAGCATTATTCACATTAGCCAAAAGGTGGAGACAACCCATCAACGCCCATCGATGAATGAATGGATCAACAAGTTACGGTATAAAAGTACAATGGAATATTATTCCTCCATGAGAAGAAATGAAGTACTGATATATCTTACAGTGTGCATGAGCCTTACAAACATTATGCTAAGTGACAGAAGCCAGACACAATAGGTCACACAGTATATGATTCCATTTTTATGGAATATCCAAACTGGGCAAATCCAAAAAGACAGAATGGTGGTTGACAGGGGCCGGAGGGAAGGGGAAAATGGGAAGTGACTGTTTGATGGGTATGAGGTTTCCTTTGGGGGTGATGAAAAGGTTTTAGAATTAGATAGAGGTGGTAGCTGCATGACCCTGAATGTACTAAATGTCACTGAATTGTCACTTTAAAATGGTCAATTTTATGTTACATGAAGCTCACCTCAATAAAACAAAACTAGAAGATGCAGACCCCCAAGCCCCAGCTCCTTCCCAGCCTCACAGAGTTCACAGTGATCAAAAGAAGCTATTGGGGGCTTCCCTGATGGCGCAGTGGTTGAGAGTCCGCCTGCCGATGCAGGGGACGCGGGTTCGTGCCCCAGTCCGGGAGGATCCCACAAGTCGCGGAGCGGCTGGGCCCGTGAGCCATGGCCGCTGAGCCTGCGCATCCGGAGCCTGTGCTCCACAACGGGAGAGGCCACAACAGTGAGAGGCCCGCGTACCACAAAAAAAAAAAAAAAAAAAGAAGCTGTTGGCACTGCTGGCTGGTGAATCACAGGAAAGCACGCCACCTGGGAACAATATCTCGAAACACAGATCTGTTTTCCGGATCTACTTACGGTAAACTGTGGCCCTGTTATGAAAGGATCAGGAAAAGGGGTCACTGTATCAGCCGGGAATGTTTTTATCTTCAAAAAAGAGACAGAGAAGAGTGTTACTTTCAGATTAGAAAACAAAGTTTTGAAATCTTTGGCAGTGCATTTTTAAACGGAACTGAAGGTTTCAGGGGGACACACACCGAGCCTTCATTACTTATTGAAGAAATACACCAAGGGTCGCTAGGAGTGTTGCCCAGCGCTCGTAACTGTGCCCACTGTTGTGCTATAGGGCCAGGCCGCTGCAAGGAAGACAGGCTGGAGTCTTCCTCGCCCTGACCACGACCAGGGCATATAATGAGGCAGGTGAGGGCTCCCTGGGGGCCTGCTGACGGCTCCCCTGCAGCTCTGGAGAATGGACTAGAGGCCGCTGAGAGGGCACATCTGGGAACACAGTATATCAGAGTGGACAGAGTACCAGGAGGCCTGGATTAATCAGGCCAGGAGAATTCCCTGTCCGTTCACTTTAGTTGCTGGGCTCCCTGTAAACTCCGGGCCATAGAGGGAAACCTCAGGGAAACCCTTGTAAGCATGGGAGAATCCCACCACCGTGGCCTTGGGAACAGAAGGCATGGTGATCAGAAGTGCCCTGTCCTGGGGTCTGAAAGAGGGTGGACGCCCCGGCATGATCAGGTAGGACTAAGTGGCCAAAAAGAGCCTTTGCTTCCATTTCTTTCTCTTGGGTCATTTCATCTTTGGCCTCCTGGAGGCCTTGGAGGATGGGGGGCGGGGGTGTGTGTATTTCTTTAAGCTGGCCTAGAGGACTGCCAGCAGGCCCAGGGTCCTGATGACTGTGGCACCAGCTTTGTCTGCAACCCACAGGGGCACAGAAACCGCCTGCTGGTGAATGCACATTGTGCCACCCGCCACCAGAGGGCTGCAGCCAAGACATGGAGGCCACCGCTCCCTATGCGCCACCGCCTTAGTGTCTCTCAGAGTCTCGCCTATGGGCCCTAGAGTAGCTACCTGATGGCCTTGAGTCATTCTAATGGAGGGTAAGGTAGGGAGGGTCAGGAACACATCAGACCAGACCCAAATCTTCTGAGGGTTCTGAATGAGTTGAGTAGGTCTCAACTCAACGGATCTAGAAATGACAATGTCCTTGCAGTGGGCACTGAGATGTCCAGCCCAAGCCTGCTCCCCTTCCTCAAACTCTCCTTAGGCTCTTTAAATATCTCAAAATTCCCAGGGACTCAGGTGCCAACTCGGGTTGCTGGTAGTGACTGCCTGCAGCATAGCAAGAGAAGGACTGGGGGCAGCCTTTCTCCTCACAGGGCCTAACGTGGTGACCAAAAGCAAAGTGAAAGAAACATACAGATAAGACTCAGACCATCATGAAATAAAAGGGGAAAAGAGGATTATCATCGCTATTAAAGAAATGTGCAAGTGGGCAACTTCAAAGAATTATTTTATACCTGCTCTAAAGAAGAAAAAGACATTCCAACAGTTACACTCTGGGTTGCCGGGCTCTGGCAAAGCACATTCACTCTTCTGATGATGGCGCTGATGGTCATTGGTATCACACCACTTTCGAATGACTTTAGCAAAGCCAAAGGTGCAATATTGAACCCAGCAGGGTCTGGCCTGAGAAAATACAATACCTGACACACAAGCTATATGTGTTCCCTTGAATAGTGACAAACTGGAAACAAAGGCACGCGTCCTGCAGTAAAGAGTTCGTTAGGTAGATGGTGGGCCATTCACTTGATGGAATATACAGTATGTGGTACCAAGAACAAGCTAGAAACAATAAAACATTAAGCAAAAAGAGGAAAACAGGAGATGATACGGATACTCTGATTTAACTATGTAAAATTATGAATGAATACAAATAAACATTAGAAGGAAACATGCAAAAATGAAAAAAAGTTGTGCTAGGTTGGGATTATGGGTGATTCCCTTCAAGTCATTATATAATTCTCATATTGTCATCTTGATAAATAGCGGGAAAACACAAGTTAAAAGCTTTTGTTTTAATAGAAATGCAACTAAGAATTTTTCTCTCTGCGGAAAGCATCTATCCTCAGCACGGCTCTAGGAGAACAAACTCTTCACGGTTCTTGAGACCTAGAGACGAAGGGGCGGGATCACAGCCGTGGGTCCCAGTTTGACCAGGGACGGCTGGACTCCAAACTCTGCAATCATCCTGGAGTGAGAGCCCCTGTGGCCCCAGGCTCCTCTGGAGGTCTGGTGCTCGTGCACGCCCACGGGCTGCCTCCTGGCGGCTCCTGCCCGCCTCACCTCTCCTGGCCGGGCCCCTCTCCCTGCCAGGGTACCTACCAGCCTCGTTTTGATTGGAGGATGCATGCAAACTCCAGTGGTCTCTTCCTTCATGGGGAGAGAGAGTGGAGGAGAACAGCGAGAGTGGGCACAGTGGGGGGCGCTGGCGGGCTCTGCCTGCTCACGAGGAGAGGAGAGAAGGGAGGGGAAGGAGAGAAAGACAGCACAGTGCAAGATGGATCTGTGGACTCCAGACAGCTCTCAAGCCAGCCTCACCCGCAGCCTCCTTCCAGCCTCTGGCCACCTGGCTTCTGGTCCCTCCCTCTTCCCTCCTCTCTCCACCTTCTCTCCTCCTCTCTGGCCCTCCTCTGTCTTCTCCACTATCTGAGCAGAACGGCAGATCAAAACCCATTGCTGGGGCTGGCAGGTAGGGGCCCTGTCCTGTGCCAAGTGCACAGGACCGGGGTGCTGTTGAGGATTCTGAAGCATTGCCCAGGCCAAGCCAGAAAGAGCTCAGATGAATCAGTGAAGCAGCCATGGGGGCAAAATGAGCAATGGCCACATACTGGAGAGTCTTTGCCTTCCATGCCCCATGGCCTCCTGCACTCTGCTAAGTAAGGGCCCACATTATAGGTGGCTAAGTGAGTAGATGCCCAACAGAGAGCTACAAGAAAGAGGTACATCAGTGAGGAGGAACACAGAGTTTACCATTGAATCTGCCATGGCTCTTTATCTGTGTTCAGAAAATATATTGGCCGTGACCCTCCTCCCACATCTATGGACCCAGGCCTTGGCATCTCATATTGGCACTGGGGGGTGAGGGGACTTGCTGCTTACCTAGGCGATATCAAGCATTGTGAGAAAATGCCATGTCATTTGGGATACCGGGTTCCCTGGCCCCAGCCCTAAATAGTGCCATGCACCCAGCAGAGATCCAACAGCTTGTACCGGTGAGGATGAGAATGGTGAGGGAAGAATGCTCTGATGTCAGGGGAGGGAGCCACTGACAGGGTCAGTTTGGGTCTCAGGAAAGAACCATTACTCCAGGGAACAAATACATGCATCTTTTAGCTCATGAGCGTTTTCTTAAGTAGTTGGTATGATCCTGCCATAATGAATCCAGTAGAGCCTCTGGGAAAGTTTCACTGAAAAATTATCGGGAAAGTTGTTGCCTTCTTTTCCATCTCCAAATTGATCTAACTCCATCCTTTTTACTATCGTGCAGTCCCAGATGATCTCCAAGGGGCTTTTACAACCATTATTTACGATGGTCTCCATAATGGCCTTGTTTTACTATTCAGACGTGGGAGATGCAGAAATTGCATTTGCAAAATCTAAATCCATGGGTCTAGACCCTCTTGTTGACTGCTTCTAAATCCATTCTTCAGAAACAAGGGAGTCCACATTAGTCACCTAATGTGCAGTTAAGTTTTCCCACCCTACTTAAACTCCCCCTCCGGCTCTGGTCCTCAGGATAAATGTTATGCTCTATAAGATGCTACTAGGGCATAAATCACCAAGAAACAAGGACATTCTGCCTTGAGGCCAAAATGTGTACTGGCCACCAGTGTCTGTACTGAAGATTATAATGGATGACTTAAAGCTTTGCCCAGCATTGGACTTTTATGGTAAAGAAGTGTTGGTCCATCCCACAAGCATCTCTGACCTTTCTAAATGGAGATTTAGATCTCAGATTTGAAACTCAAATTTCTAAATGCATCTAAGCGGATTTAAACAAAAGAACATCCCTGGGGCTCCCACACTTCTGACTTGTAGTAAATGAACAGGATTTCACATGCAATAGGATACTATTTTGAAATACCATTTATGTTTTCTCCTGGTATTTCCCTTCCTCCTTGGGTCTTCTCTACATTTAGGCACCTAGGTTCTATATGGCTTTTGAGTTCCGAAATCTGACTCTCTGGGGAACAGAAAGGTTTTGGCATAGATAAATGATGGTGAAAATGTGTAAGCCTTCATCCAGATAAGAAAGGAGATTGCCAGCTTGAGGATAAGCGAGGGAAGTCAGAAGGAAAGGGAGAACGGGTAGACATTAGTGAGTGCTGCACAAAGGGTCTCTGGGCCCCCCGTTCATAGGCAGAGGCTGGGGGACAGGGATTAAAGAGCAGTGGGGACCTGTACCCCTCTACTCAGGTAGAGATGGGAGAGCAGAGCAGAATGGCTGTGTGGTTGTGTCCAGCAGATAGGGATTCACATCCCAGCGGCACTGCGATCTCCACCCACCCAAAAGGGGCATAAGTGAAGCAGGGGGTGTCCCAGATGTATCAGCAAATAGGTGACTTCACGAACTAAAGAGACTTCCGTCCCTCTCCCCGTGCCCTGAAGAACACGGATGAAATCCCAGGAAGACTGAAGAGGCACCTGATTTGACTTGAGCTTAAGCTTCAGCTCTCCTGCTAGAATGAGGTTCAAAATAAAAACTAAGTTATTGAGACAAATGGAAACTCAGTTCTTCTGACACCCAACCCAGGGCCCATTCTGGGCCCTACACAACCTTCCTCTGGCCAGGCCATCTCCTCCCTGACACATGAACTCCTGACTAATGTCCCCTGACCCAGACGAGACCTGGATTATGATGCTCTGCAGCTGGGTGAGTGGTTCTTGCAGTACAGGGACCAGGGAGGGACACGCCCCAAAGAGAGAGCATCAGAGACACAGAAGGTATGGGTGTTCACGGTCTGCGTTACCTGGGGAAGGAAGCTGACATGACTGACCTGGAGTAGAAGGTGGGACTCTGCATCCCAAGGTCAACATGATTGATGTGTCCATGTGCCCACCTTCTAACACCCCACACTCTACCGACACCCACACCCCCCTGCACACCAAATGAGAACACCAGAGGGAGAGTGCGTGCTGTCTTCACTCACTTGCCTTCTTCCCTTCCCATCCTCACACCTGCTTCCCTCCCAGGCAGAAACTCTTATCTGATCTTGAAGAGTCTACGATGCAGATTCCAGGAACGGGCAGACAACAGAGCTGCAGAGGTTGTAGGACTTGGATTGCTACATTGAGCTACGTAATAACAGAGTTGGGGATTACAGAAGAAAAGAGTTGGGAAAAAGCAGGGGATGCTACAAGAGTGAAGCTAGAAAGAATGTTTTTGTGGAGAGTTTGGGGATGTAAGTCCTTGGGGAAGTGCAAGGTGCAAGAGAATTAAGAGAGAAGCAAAATGAGATTCAAGAACTGTTACCAGGAGGTGTTCATTTAATCTTCTTTCATTATCTTAAGAGAGGCCAGTTAAAGACTGAATCTTTTTTATCATTCTTGGCTGTTTGGACCATGTTTCATTCCATGCAGAGACTGGATCATAAGGGTAAAGAGACATTAAGGGTTAAACTAGCTCCAATAGTGTCTTGGTTTAATGAAGGCAAGAAAATCTGTCCCACTCCTCTCTCTCCAGCTCCCTGTCCTTCTAGCTCTGGCCTGAGGCACCAGGGCAGGGACACAGCTTTAAGACTTTCTTCCAGCCCCAGACCCTAAGTCTAGCCTTCCTTGGTTGTCTTTAGAGACACAGATGCCACGCCCCGCATCACCCTAACATCAAGGGCAGAAAGGGCTGCAGCTCGCATTTCTTTGATGCTGGGAAGAACAAATGGAGGAGATGGAGGTAAGAGGACCAGACAAAGGGAGAAGCAGGCTGCTGGAGTCCCTCTTCCCCTCTAGGACGCTTCGGCATTCATGGAGATAGGTCTCTGGAGTGAAGTAAGGTCAAAGCCAATGATGCCAAGGAAAGCCCGAAATACTAGCCCTCCAGCATACCTTCTGTGTGCATGTGCTCTGTGAACATGCACTTGTGCCTCAAATCTGCACAAATAAGAAGAAGGATGCTTCATCTTGAAAAAAGGTATTCACTGCAAACTTCAGCTGTGAAGTGGGCAGCTGTGTCTTGTACAAACACCTCAGCTGTCCCGTGGCTGGGCAGTGCAGCACCTGGACCCTGTTTCAGAGCTCGGTCAGAGCTGCCCAGAGACACAAGCAAAGTGTCCTGGGGACACGGAATAAGCTCCCTGCTGTTGGAGGTGTGCAAGCAGAGACTGGACAGTAACTTGGTAGGCATTGGCACCTGAGATCAGGGGACCTCTGGGTCCCTGCCAGATGCTGCTTCCTTTCTAATCTCAGTCTGTTATGCCAAACACAGAAAAGGTGAGGCAGTTAAATCCACAAGCTGGATCTGCAACACAATGGTTTTTAAGGGAATCCCATCACTCCTGTCAAAGCCATGATGTATTTTTTTGTAAACTAACCCTAGTTTTCAGATCCAGCAGACCTTTTAAATAATAATAAATAATCATATTTTGCTCATGCTGTACCTTCTGCGTAGAATGCTTTGGTCCACTTCCTCCATCTGGCAAACTCCTACTCATACCTTAAAACCCTAGCAACATGAAGCCTTCTTTTTCCTAGTGCCCCCAGACAGGGTTAGGCACAGGGTCCCACAGCAGTAGCAGTTTACACAGACTCTCTTAGAGTGTTTGAAACACAGCCCTTCTTCCAGGCATTGCTCTTCTCTAAAATGGCAAGTTCCCTAAAGAGGAGTCCAGATTTAGTTCAATTAGATGCAAAGGGCACCAGAGAAAGAGCCAGAACATCTGGGCTCCAGCTCCAGCTTGGTCCCTGGGTGATTACCCCACTCTGGGACTCAGTTTCCCAATCTGGGCAAAGGGGCGATGAGGTGTTTCTGGGTTACCCTATCTTGGCAATCTGTCTAACAAAAAGGCCATGAATAACCAGCTCCATTTACTTGAGCATGGGAAGGAAGTAACTCTGCAGGTCCCCGAGCTGGGTGTTGCCCACTGTCAGTTCTCAATCAGTTTATCTGAAGGCACTGACTCGAAGCTCTCAGACTGTACCAGCTCTCCAGAAGAGAGGTATAGTTGCATAAATCACAGATGATTTCCTTGTGCTAGCTGAGGCAGGAGCAGTGATCATTCCTAAAGCCTGGACAGCATTTTGCCTCATTTGTCCCCTCTTGAAAGCCTTCCAGAAATCCTTCCCATCCACCACACCCTTGTCCAGGGAGCCAGTCCTGAATGACTCCCACTTCTGGCTTCTCCCCAAGCATCTTCCACACGTCTCTCCTGTTGATCCTGACCCTTTACCAACCTGAGCCCCCTCCAGCCTCTAGCTGCCCTATCCATTCCCAGAGCCTCGTACGCAGCCAGGCGCAGAGTAAGTTCTCAGGAGACAGTTTTTGACTTGGCTCACGTTTTGACTCACATGCCACATTCGTGCACCATGATTTATGCTCCAGTATACTTGGGTATTAGGCTGAGCCCAACCTAAGATACATCCAATTTTGCCTGTGTCATCTAATCACGTTTATAATATCTTATACACATTTATGGTGCTTTATATGTGGGGCTCTCTCTCTCATGTGATCCTTACAATACTCTTAGGCAGACAGGGCAAACAACGACATCCTCATTTGACAGAAGATGGGGCAGCAACTACCCAATGACAAGGCTCTTAAGGTGAAGCGCGGAGAGTGGAGCCAGGTCTGGCCTGCATGACTCCTGGCTCAGTGCTCCCTTCCCTGAAAGGGCTTCCCACCTGCAGGCATCCCATCCTGAAGGAGAGACCTCTATGCAGAGGATGGAGGATGGTAGGGAGGCACGAGGGGCCTAGAAACCTAGGTGAGGCCTTGAGCTGGTACTCTAGGCTGGAGCATGCTGTTGCAAGAGACAGCAAGAGATGTCCCAGGGCGGGCATGCATGGTGGGCATGCAGCCCAGGAAGCCAAGAAGCCGAGACTGAAGCACGGAGGAGCAGCAGACAGGCAGGGTGGGGCCCCTGCAGCCACCCTCAGAGGACAGGGAGCACAGCCCTCCCTCGGGGGCTCTGTGCGGTGGAAGGACCCGTGATGCCTGAACCCTGGAAGAAAGCTGATCCCTGAGCCTCCAGGCTGTGCGCAGGACAAGAGGAAGAGCCTTCCCAGCAGCAATGCCCACCTCTGTCCATCCGTCCCACTGCCAAGGTGTTTCTATGGTCTGTGGCTTTTCTGGTTTTAGCAAAATGGGAAGTTTACCAGAGGAGTGGCTTCTGTGAAATCCATCAGCAGATCACCCGGCTCCAAGGTAAAGGCACCTCCTCGGTCAGAGGGGCTCTACAAAGGCAGACAAAAATATCCCAGTTAGCGCCGGCTCTGGACTGACAGTGGAATTTCAACAGAAGATACAGACGGTCCTGACCTCTCTCCTCTTCCCCTTTTCTAACACTGAACTCATTATCATGCCAACCCCCACCAGAGTTCTCTTAACTCAGTAGTGTACAAAATGTTGACACCAAACCCTGAGTTTTTCTGAAATCTTAATGGGTAGAAGTAGGGTATAGGGTGGAGAACTGTCTTTTTTGAAGCTGCAAACAATTTTTCTTAAATGCTTTGACTGCTCTTTGACTGGCCTTTGGGGGGAAAACACTTCAAAGAGTGCTTTGAATATATAAACAGAGAGTAAAGACCTCAACCTGGATCAAGACCTCAAGGAGCTGAACTCATCTGCACAATAACGGGGAAGAGCTTTATGGTAGGAGAGTGATTTTCAGATGGTACCTCTGAAAATCACGTTCATTTTTTGGGAAAATTTCTTTTTCGCCTTGCCTTGGGGGTATCTCAGCAGCATGGAGGGCCTTGAAACCCTCTATGGGAAAAAATAAGTCACATTTACTTGGTGCAAGCAGGGCCCTAAGGAGAGAGATGGCCAGAAGAGGGAGCCTTGTGGCTTCTGGTACGATGTTGCCTGCATCTCCACTGAATTCCCTTCTGTTTTGTAAATGTTTTTGCGTGGTTTTAACCATGGCCTGGGATATACAAAGGAGCCTGTGTCCACACTTGGGACAAAGCAGTGCTAGGGACTCAGCACAGTGGAGGGGAACCCAACTCCAGTTCCCAGGAGGTGATCTACAGAAAAGTGGGGAGCCTCAGTCTGGGCCAGTCACTGGCTGAGGGATCCAGCCGGATCCTGTTGGACACACAGAGGTTTTCCCAGAAACCCCGGGAAGGGACCCTGTGAAAGACTGGCCTCAGTCATACACGATGCGGCCCGGACTATCGTTACTTAGATGTTACCAGGAATCATGATCCCTGGACTACAGAAGCCTCGGGCATCCTGTTTGCACAAGCACTTTAATCTCTGCTGGACCCATGAGCTGGGCATCGTAGCAGATCTTATTCTCTTTTTTGGGAAGAGGAAACTGAGGCTCGGAGAAACAAGGGCTGCGGAGTGACTACTTGTTTCAAGCAGCCATAGGTGTTTGAAAGGAGCAGTTGGGCCCCAAGTCTTGGCCCCCAAGACTCTAAGGTTCCCATCTTGCATTAGGGGCCCCACCTCATGCACACAGTGTTCCTCAGCGGGGTCCACAGACCAAGCAACCTTTGACTCAGCATCTGCTTGGAGAGCAAGACATGTGACCGCCTTTGGACCAATTGCTGAAGAGTGACCACAGCTAAGCGTCACTCAAAGGAAACCAAGAGAAATGTCTTGTGCCTTAGTCACAGCCCATTCACATCACTGGCAACTTCCTGAAATTTCAGAGTGACAAATAGAATAATATTTCCCGCTTTCAAACCGTTAACACAGGCTATCCCATAAAAGGAATGGGATAGGGATACCTCTATGTTTTTACTCCTCCAAATTTTCCATTATGGGGGATAAAAACCCATTTCTTGCTTTCTGTCTTCACAGTAGAGTAACAGCTTTTGCAGGGATGATATTCTAAACCTAAAATTGCCCTCAAAAATCTCTTAAATTTCCCTTCAAGTACAAAGTACATGCTTTTATATTATACCATTTGTCTCTCATACGTGGTTATCTTTCAGGGACAGGTTATATAAAACACATGCTTTGGTGGTTATTACTGTAGCTTTACAAGTGCACAGACTTGATGATGCAAAGTTTAAATGCATACAGATGCCACACACAATTTATGCAGAGTTCTCGGCAAGTATAGCTACTCCTCAGGGCTTTTCCGCCGTACCTTGGCCCCTGGGGACAGCTGGCCCTTGCCTTCTGAATTCTGAGGCGAGCTCAGTTTGTGGACCTTGGGGGATGCCAGCGGCACTGAGACTTGTGTGGTGGTGGCCATGGTGGTGGCCATGGCTGGAGTTGTGGTCGCTCCCGCTGCCTCGGCCAGGTCTGGAGGGAGGTCGTCTTCATCACTGCGGTTACTAGAAGCACATGAAGCTCTGCTCATTACAATAATAAACAGGCTGAGGGGAGTGGAGGGAGGTGGGGAGGGCTGGGACAGCTAGGGTGGGGATTGGGGGCTTCCCAAACAGATGTCTACCAGATGTCCAGCTTACAGGGGCCGATATATTGACCTTCAGCTAAAGCAAGTCTGGGCTGGATTTTCTGTCACTTGCCCGGGGATTAAAACAATGTTTTATTATGAGAAAATATGTATAACGTAATATTTATCATTTTATCCATTTGTCAGTTTACAATCCAGGGGCTCAAACACATTCACAATGTTGTATAACAAGGACTTTATCTATACGCCAAACTTTTTTTATCATCCCAACAGCAACTCTGCACTCACTGAACGACAGCTCCTCGTGGCCCCCTCTCCGCGGACCCTGGTAACATTTGCTCTGCTGTTGAGGCTCAAGGTGGGCCACCCCCAAATATGCCACAATGGCATATTGATTCTTTTTTATTAGGATAGAGTTGTTTTTATTTTAATAAAATTACATGGAGAAAAAGCTTAATATGTTTTTTATATAGCATTTTTTTGAAGACCCTGAAGGAAAGATTGAATTACCATCATCATCGAAAGTTTATTCCTGGAAACATCTGCAGGATTCTATTTTTTCGTATTTTCAAAATTGTAATTAGGTATCACCAAATAAAGTAATAAACAACTTTTAACTCAGAGTGCAAAATGAAAGCACCTTGTTATTTTAAAGGTGCAAAAGCAAGAAAATACGACATAAACTTATCCATTTTTAAATAGTCGTCCGTGTGATGGGTAAATGCCATTTAAAAACATTTTCAATAGAAAAATGATTTATAAATCAGTTTTCAGAAGATCAAAAAAATCAATGTTTAATACCAACCTTAACTATAAATAAAAAGAATATTGTCATCTCTCCTGTTTTTGCTTCAACATTTATGTCTTCTGCTCTTTGCCTTTCAGAGAAAATATTGCATGGTAAGGCTGCCGTCTTTTTGGACGAGGAGAAGGATCAAGATCTTCTTCAATGTAACCTCTTTCCATACAAGTCTGAGTGGAAGGAAAACCAACTTCCCAGAAATTCTCTGGTGTGTTGGGTGGAATGTAGCGAAATCGGTGGCTTGAGCAGGAAACCAACTTCTTTTCTCTTTCTTCTGCTGGAAAATCTGCATAAAAAATTTCACATTACTTACACGTGTGTCCAAGCAATTTTCTTCTTTCTTCTTTTTTCCGGACCACCTCAATATGAGGAAAATTTTGTAAGCTAGTCTCCCTTTCATCATCTTTAAAATATGGCTCCACAAATGCTTTCTGTTTGACTTTATCTTGTTTATCACCAGGAGAGTTTGGTTTCTTTGTAGCAGTTGACAACTCTTCATCTGCTAGTTGGGGGAAGCTATCCACCAAACAGGATTCATATTCTTCATGTGTAGTCCGATCAAACATATCTTCCAAGCTATCATTCATTTTTCTTTCTCCATTTGGACTTTTTTCTCCCTTCTGCTCTTGATTCTTCTTTTTTTTTTTTTTTTTTTTTGTGGCACACGGGCCTGTCACTGTTGTGGCCTCTCCCGCTGCAGAGCACAGGCTCCGGACGCGCAGGCTCAGCAGCCATGGCTCACGGGCCCAGCCGCTCCGCGGCATGTGGGATCTTCCCGGACCGGGGCACGAACCCGCATCTCCTGCATCGGCAGGCTGACTCCCAACCACTGCGCCACCAGGGAAGCCCTTGATTCTTCATTTTTAAAAGCATACTTTCACTAACCAATGTACAGTCCATGTCCACTGTCTCTCCTCCTGCTAATCTTGACTGACTGCCATCCTTTGTATCTACTACAGTGATATCCATTTTATACTGAGAAAGGTCTGCTCCTGGATCTATACTCCCCTGGATGTTTTCAAAGGATACATCTTGGTTGTTTTGTAGAGACTTTGTTTTAGCAATTCTACATGGATTTAACTGAAGAACTGATGCAAGTTCACATGCTCCATGGACTGACCTGGTTTTTATTTTTAGAGGCTCACGAGAACCAGCACCCTTCGTGTCATCAAAAAGATTCTCTGTCTCCAAACTTTCACGTGGATGTAGAGGAATTTTAAAGATAGAATTTTCTTCCTTTATTTGTAACAGTGTTTTATTATCTGGAGATTTACTCAAGGACTGGAGGAGGGACTCCTGTAAACTGCTGGGCTCTTCTGGGGAATCTTTGGTTAACCCACAGCTCCCACTCAAGGCCTTACGGCTTGAGGAAGAGCCCTTTGGAACAGGCTTCAAAACCTCATAGAGAGTCACTTGCCTAAACCCGACTTTAGAGTTCTCACTTCCTTGGCTTTTCTCTTGACGCTGAATAGGTGAAAATCGATCAGACAGATCCAGAGGTTTATCCATCACATAGTCTCCATTCATGTAAGAATGACTATCTGGTGGAAAAGGAAAAGCATTTTCTTTATCAAAGGAGGCTTGGGGGCAGCTTACTTCATCTTCACTTTCTTCCTTGATTTTCTTCCTTTTGATTCGGCCTCCCAGTGATTTCATGTTTATCAGTAACAGTATCTTTAACAGTAACAGTATCTTTAATGTGATCAATACTATCCTGTTCACTTGTATTTTTATTTATAAGCACCTGCTTATTAGAAGATGACTGGTTAGTGATCTTCTTCACTTCAGCCCCGATATTATGATGTGTGAAAAGGGCACCATCTTCAGATTTTGATCTAGGTTTCTCTGGTCTAGAATTAGAAGTGTTGCTGAAAGGCGTTGTTTACAGATGGTGTTTTTCCCAGTCTCTAAAAGAGAAGGGGACAAACTTGTATTCAAACCTAAATTACTTTTCACATTAGGGGTAGCGCCAAATACAGGAGATGATACCCAAGTAGTCAATTCTTCTTGAGGAGGAGTCTTTGAATTCGAATCTAAAAATCTTAAACTATCTTCACTATTTCTTCTAGATTCCTCAAAAGGTTTTTTGTGATCTCCTTCCAGACAGTGGTAGAGCTCATCACCAAGAAGGCTCATAGGACCTCGAGATTCAGACTCATCTTGAACACTAAGTCCAAGTGTTTCAGCAACAACTGCAGCTAAATCATCAGGAGGATAACTGCTTTTTCCATGTGTGTTGGCCACTGGAGCTTGACTCTGATCACGTGTCAGCCACTAGAATTTCATGTTCATTATGTTTATGTTGTGAATGAGTTGAAGACTGTGGTACTTTTCTCCATTCACGTGCACACCCAGAGTGCTCCAGTTTAGTATGTGTTGGTTCTACGTGTCGGACGTGGAGGTTCTCCTTCCTTCGTAGTCGGTTAGCGCCAGAAAATGAAACGGTTGTTATTGGTGAATCTGGAAAAACATCTTCCTCAGATTCAAGACCAGGTGCTTGACATGGTTGATCATGCTCAATTTTCTGCTGCAGCTGTTCAGAAAGATTTTTATTTTCTTCCTGCATTCTTTTCATTCATAAGCTCTGTGATAAGTTTAAGATTCTGCTGTCGAATATTTTCAAACTCTTGCTGTTTCTTCCGCATATGTTCTTCAGTTACCGCACAGCGATCACATAATCCTGCTCTGAATCGATCTTCTAAAACTTTAATGGTGTCATGAAGGACTTTCCGTGGCTCTCTCAGCTGTTGATTTTTGGTGAAGAATTCTTCTAGTCTCTGTGCAACTAAACTTCGTTCCTTTTTCAGTTTGGTTACTTTTACTTGTAGACCTTGTACTTCTTTATCATGATACTCCTTTAGTTTTGTCCAAAGATCCTTAAAGTCATTAGATACATCTGCAGAACTGGGGCCTCCGCAACTGCTTCCCGAGACGTTCATCTTACTTAATATGCTCACACTTCTACTGCCTAATGTTTTCTGACCTTTTCTGTTACATTATACAGGTCTGAAGTTGTCTTTGGCCAATTCAAATACGGCTTGCAAGATTGCCTCGAGATTCTCGAAAGCCCCAGCAGGAACGCAAGCACGCTCTGGAGCGGGGAAGAGACGGCCGTTTGCTTTTCTCCTCGTTCCCTCCCTAATCTGCCACACCGCCAGCAGCCAAGCTGCCCCCTTGGGGCAGCCAGTGTCTTCCAGGGCTGGGGGACGGCCCGAGGGCCCAGGATTTTTTAATTAATCCAGTAAGAGATAGTTTTACTATTAAGCAACATATGTATTAACTATGAGATGTAATATCCTAGTTATGAAAATTTGCATTTTTAAAACAACTTAGGGTAATTTTTTCCTGTGGTAGTAAGAAAAAGTAATTACTTTTGGCATTTAAATTAGAAATAAATATTTATCAATATAGTTTGTACTGGTCTCCAAGAGAATATTGAAACTTTGTTTAGGGCCTCAAGTTTTCTTCTCCTCTTCATGATGTTAAATTGTAACCTAAAATGTTGTAAAAAGTTATTCCTTAATTTCTTTTTTTTAAAATAAATTTATTTATTTTATTTATGTATTTTTGGCTGTGTTGGGTCTTTGCTGCACGCAGGCTTTCTCTAGTTGCGGTGAGCAGGGACTACTCTTTGTTGCGGTGCACGGGCTTCTCAGTGCAGTGGCTTCTCTTGTTGCAGAGCATGGGCTCTAGGCGTGCGGGCTTCAGGAGCTGTGGCATGTGGGCTCGGTAGTTGTGGCTCATGGGCTCTAGAGCGCAGGCTCAGTAGTCGTAGCCCACGGGCTTAGCTGCTCCACGGCATGTGGGATCTTCCTGGACCAGGGCTCGAACCTGTGTCCCCTGAATTGGCAGGCAGATTCTTAACCGCTGTGCCACCAGGGAAGTCCCAGTTATTCCTTAATTTCTGACAGACTTTCTCCTTTCTGCTTGTTACGTGGTGTAAAGGTCTGTCATATTGATTATTTTGAATTAAAGTTACTTAAGAAATGGCCAACACTCTGACCCTCCTTTCTGTCTCCCTGAAAGCAGGAAATAAATCTCTCGTGTGAAAGGTGTACTCCCTGCACCTGAAGATAGAAGGACCCCTTTATCATCAGAGTCGGGGATTTGGGCCTAGAGGCCTGTATAAACAAACCCTGTTACTTCTTTAAGTTACTACCCCAAGCCCAAACTCTGTCTAGATTCTTCACTAAATGAGCACCCAAAAACTAAGTTTCTTTGTCCTGTCAAATCCTCACAACTTTATTGTTTCTTTGTCTAAAAAGTAGAAAAGCTGCCTGCTTTGGGCACTTCTTAGGTTCCATTTCTATGAGACCTCCATGTGCATGAATTAAAATTTCTTTCTTTTTAACCTTTTCAGTTTATTATTAGTCCAGCCACAAGAACTCAAAAAGGGTAAAGGGGAAATTCCACACCCCTCCCCTACGATGCTTTCTGTCCGGATGAATTTGACTACTCTAGGTACCTCGTATAAGTGGAATCATACAGCAAATGTTCTTCTGTATCAGGCTTGTTTGAACATAATGTTTTCAAGGTCCATCCATGTCATCACATAAGTCAAAATGTCATTCCTTTTTATGGCTGAGTAACATTCCATTGTATGGACAGACTGTATTTTGTTTATCCCTTCATCTGTTGATGGACAATTGGGTTGTTTCCACCTTTTAGCTATTGTGAATAGTGCCGTTATGAACACTGGTGTTCAAACATTTGTTTGAGTCTCTGCTTTCAACTCTTTTGAACTGAAATTCCACATAGGAGTGGAATTGCTGAGTTGTATGGTAGTTCTATGTTTAATGTTTTGAGGAACCACCAAACCAAGGGATGTTATTCTGAGGAGCCTCCCTTAGGAGGGTAAGCATAAGACTTGTAGGAACCTCCTGTTCTGAGCGAAGGGTGTAATGACTCCTTTCGTGGCCTAACAGCAACTGTCTCTTCGGTGTGATAAACTGATTATAGAGAAGGAGTTGCACACAATTGTTCTGGGGCCAAGCAGCTCTGGTCTTCGACCCTCTCTGATCGAGTGGGATGAGCCAGGATGGAAAGGACACTAGACAGGAAGTCACCATGTGGGAGAAGTCTCCCTCACGGCAGCTGGGGCTTATCTCCAGGACTTGGCTTTGT
This sequence comes from Pseudorca crassidens, assembly GCF_039906515.1. Taxonomy (NCBI): domain Eukaryota; kingdom Metazoa; phylum Chordata; class Mammalia; order Artiodactyla; family Delphinidae; genus Pseudorca; species Pseudorca crassidens. The sequence continues at coordinate 24,208,045 of NC_090302.1, read as the reverse complement.
TGGGAAGGCCTGACTTCCCACAAGGTACGTCAAGGCTGGAAGCTCTTCTGATCTGATCATCCCAGCACAGAGCAGCACCATCAATCCCCCACCCTTAGCATGGACAGTATTTTCTCAAATTTATAGAAATAGACAAGTTCCCTCTCCCCTGCTGCCAGCCAGATTGCTGCCTGCACAGGAAAGGGCTAACTCAGCAGGCCCCAGATGCTCAAACCCTGTACATTCCAAAGGAACCATTGGCCACTGACAAGCTCCTGAGAGAACCTCTGGACCCTTGGAATATCCTGCTGGATAAGTGTGTCTTTGCACACCTAAGACCTTGAGCTGTGCCAGATAGCTTATGCTATCAATGTGATTTATGATGAACACCTGGTGTCTAAGGTAGATTCATGAAACATTTTAATAAGTAAAATTTTATGTAGTAGTATGAGTCTTTTCTTTGAAATGATTTCTATTTTAACAATATATGCATAGAAAAATGTCTAGAGTAATAGTCATAAATGTGAACATTGGTTATTTTTGACGGTGTGATTCTAGGGAATTAGTTACTTTTCTCTTTGGACTTTTCTGTCTTGCCTGAATACCTTTAGATTTTTACACTATGTTTAAATACATAGTTAAGTTATATATCTGGGTAAAAATTAAGCAGCTCATCATTTTCTAAACATACCAGCTGACATCAATATAAAGATGATGCTTTGACCTGCCTTCAACTGTTTGCAGAGTTTGCTTCTCCTTTCACTCTGCACACAGCAGCCACACCTTTCCCCCCTATGCCGTATTTCAAGAAAAGAACACAGCTGAGATTTTTGTTTATATCCTAAAAAGCAGCAGTTTGAAAACTTTTTCAGAGCACGTGAATATCATGATGCTTTGATGGAGTACCCTAAAACCCAAACAAGCACACATAATTCTGGCCTAGGAACTAGGAATACTGTAACAGCTAAAAAGGGCACACACATCCCTGCATCTCAAAACTAATGATGCAGAATTATTTTTTAGGAAATGGGACATCTGAGGTTTTCCAATCTGTATCCCCAACCAAGTGTTTATTAACTTTATCAATCTCTGTGAGTGGAAGAGATGAGTAAAGAAGTGGTAACGAGTGTCAACAGTACCATTACTATTTATGGGATGAAAACTTAAAACTGGGAAAATCTTATCCATCGATTTTGCTATTTACTACTAATGGGAAAAATGCTGCCATTCTTTGATTTTCAAAGCAGAATACTTTGGGGTATCTTAAGAAATACACATGAAGTTAGAGGTTTGACAATGGCTTCCTTAAAAGAGGCAATTTGGTGAGTTAGCTAAATTTTCTTTCCTTCCAGGTCATGTGTTAGTCATTGCTTCCAAAGTGATTACATATCCCGAATGGGTGATAATAACATTTTGAGTTCTGAAATGTGAAAGGTTAATCCTGCCAGCTTTATCCTCAGGGGAGCAGATTTTTCATGGTTTAATTTGTCCCCCAGAGATCATTAGGACTGCTAATTATTTGAATCTTACTCGTTTTGGCTTCCCTAGGAAATACAGCTGCTATACTGTCAAGAAACTTCTATTAACGCTAATGAGGTGGGATGTGTCTGCCCTGAAACTGCACTCCCCTTTCTTCTCCTTTTCACAAGGTGCAAGTGGCAGGCCTGAGCTGGCTGTTTGAGAACTGCATCTGGAGTTACACTCCTTGTCCTATACTCTGTACTCTCAGTACCTCCTAAACTTGACCTCTTCAGAGGCTTCAGGTCCATAAGAAAAAGGAAGGGGAACTAACTCATCTTTCAGCCAGGGCTAGGCTGAAAGCTAGGGCTTTACCCACACTATCTCATGTTTACCCTCACAAAATCCTTACCCATTTTACAGACGAAGGAGACGTTCAAAGAGTAATTTTCCCAAGAGCTTGTAACAGTAAACTAGAAGCCTTTCTAACTCCAGAGCCCCACGCTTTCCACTGCACCCAAAGATCCCCCTGCAGCTCTCTGACCAATTATACATCCAGGCACGATACCTGGGCCACAGCCAAGGTCAAGAAATTCTAACTACCATTGTGATTATGCTAATATACCACCACCCTTACTGTAGCATTTGCCTGTCTTCTTTGGATTATAATTAAAATTTATTAGAGGGAAATCTGTCTCTCCCTCTAATAAATTATGAGTCCTTGCATGGGAATTGTCAAAGTCACTTTGTTCTTCCCCCACAGTGCCTAGAATATCCCTGTGCACATGGTAGCCAAAACAACTTTTGTTAAGCTGCACAGAACTGGGCAGGTCCTGGCGGTTCTGGGACACTTTGGACTATGGCTCTTCCTACAGGACTATGGCTCTTCCTTCCTATAGCTCAGGGATCAGCTTTGGCTCTGTGGACAGAAAATGCTACTGTTCCACTACAGCACCATGGAGGCAGTATCCGATATGGCTCCCCCGATCCCCTTCTGCTACTTGTGCCCCTGAAGAAGCCTGTCTCCTTGAGTGTGGGCTGGATCTAGGGACTTGCTTCAAATGAACAGAATAGGGCAAAAGTGATGGGATGTCATTTCCGAGATGAGGTTATAGAAGACTGTGATGGCACCTTCTTAGCGCTCTCTCTGGCTCTTCTTGTGTGTTTTCTCCTATGGAGAAAGCGGCAGAGGTCCACATGACTAGGAACTAAGGGCAACCTCCAGCCAACAGTCAGCAACGAATGATGTCCTCAGTCCAGCAGCCCTCAAGGAACTGAATCCTGTCCCACACGGCATGAATGAGACTTCAGATGAGACTGCAGCCCTTGCCAACACCTTGAAGGCAGCCTTAAGAGACACTCTAACCCAGAAGAGCCAGCTAAGCCATGCCTGGATTCCCAACCCACAGAAACTGTGAGGTAATAAATGTGGATTGTTTTAAGCCACTAAATCTTGGAGTAATTTGTTACACAGCAATCAATGATGAATACATATGCCAATCATGTCATGTTTTCGGGGAGAAAGATCCAGTCCCACTATGACTTAAATTGGAAACAGACTCTATTTTTGGGATAGCTCTTTGGGAATGGTGTGAAGGGTTAAGAAGCATTTACAACTGGACATTTAGCATCACCTTTGTTGTTATAATTGAAAAACCTGCAGCACAGAACTCACAAGCTGTATTGTCTCGTTAACTTCCGCACTCGGGGAGGCTTGATTTCCGGCTTTTCCGCAGCTGGTTGGGTAGTTTCCACACGTATAGGAATAGGACTTCTAGAGACACACCAGAAAAGCAGAACACCACCAATAAAAAGGTTTATGGTCTGATTTTGGCTATAGGGACTGCTTTCTCAGTTAATTTATACCTTAATAACATTGACAGTCAAGATATCCTTTTTTTTTCCTCCTCTTTACTTATTACATAAAATTATTTTAAAATACCACAGAAAAGCCAAAACCAAAAAAATCATAGGGAAGAAAATACAGCAAGCAGGAACTGAACATAATTGGGGTACCACATAAAATTTCCCTGCCAAAAACACCCACTCCTAATTTTAGGTTTTGGTTCATAACCAGGTTTTGCCAGTAAAATGAGTAAAGAGAAACCTGTGGATAACCCGTTTTTACTCCAAGTAATCTGGTAGCTATGTTATTTTAAACGTAGCACAGAATATATTTTTTAAAAAGAGAGATAAATAACGATTAGAGTGTTTCATGTGAAAATGCATAATCAGAAGACCTTTAAGACTTACTCTGAAACATTTTAATTCTATGTCTAGGTGAAAATGTTAAAAATTAAGTTTCATTTTTATATTTCCTCAAGAAAATATGCCAGATAACCAATGGGCTTACTCAAAACCAGTGATTTTAAGGTAAAGCTTTTACACATTTTTGTACGTGACTGATTTCACTTAAAACACCAGAAATTACTTTCAGGGACCAACAGGCATCAAAACAAATTGAGGTTCTCAGCAAGGGACCTCTAGCAAGTCAGTTAACACTTCTGGACCTCCATCTTCCCTTCTATTCAATGCCTAATATGGCGATAGGTAGGTGGCCAGTGCCCAGGAAATGTTTGTTAAAGAAACATGTGAATGAGCAAATACGAAATTGGAGTCAACATACTTTAGGTTCATGATTTCCTCAAGTTGGGACCCCAGAGTCAACGGAACGTGGTCCCCGGAAGAACACATAGGGGAGCACATAACTTTGCTTGGGTGAAATGGTTGGTGTACGGAAAGCTTCAAGGAGGGATTTACGCTCAACCAGATGGAGGTAAGACTTCCAAGGTGGGAGACAGAGTGGAGACCCGGAACTGCTGATGGGTAAGGTCCCATTGGAAGAGCAGGGGATTGTGACTAGAGTGGAAAGCAGGGGCCAGGGCCTGAGGCACCTCAGGATGAGCTGTTTACGCCGAAGGCAAAGGCAGTCACTGAAGGTTTTAGGCAAGGGAGTGGCAAGGTCAGACTTGCATTTTAGAAAGGCCCTTAGAGCATCAAAGGATGCTGGTGAGAGCAGGCCAGTCGGGAGCATCTTAGAAGACTGCAGTAGTGGTTATCCAGGATGAGAAATGGTGAGGCCCGGGGGTAGGCCGGGAAGAGGGTCCTGAAGAGGAGAGGATGGATGTGGGTGATAATATGAAAGTCAAATTGGCAGGACTTGGGGACTAATTAGATGAGGGCATGAGGTAGGTAACGGTCAAGGACTCCCCGGCCTCAGGTCTGGATCACAGGTAGGTAACGATGCTACTGACCAAGATAGGAAAACTGGTGAAGGGACAGTAGGGTAGGGTGGGAAGAGATGAATTAAGGTTTTGAAAAGTCCAAGAGGCAGCTGGGTATGGGTCTCTGGAGGAAGACAAATTTATACCAAGAACATGGGCCAGGCATCATGAGATGACATAGAGAAATATTAGTCTTTATTTTTAGCATCAAGTATTCCCCAGGGTAGTGGTTCCTATGTCACCTTGGGTGTTTTTGAAATTCTTATTCCTGGCCTCCCCTACCACAACCACGCTCCCCTCCCCCCCCCTCCCCCCCCCCAACAACACCCACCCCGTCTTCCACCAAAGGATCTGAAGGGTCTGGAGTAGGACCTGAGTCTTTGGTTTTAACAAAATATGGTTGCAGTGCTCCTTGGACCCATTTTAGGAAACTCTATCCTAGGGAGACCCCCACCAATGTTAGCAGGCTGCCAAGGTGTCAGTGGGGCTGCCATGATCTACAGGTTGTTACTCACTTGGGCTGGGAGGGGAAGAGTGTCTGCTTTCTATGAGATCAGGAAAGGGAGGTTTTCCTCTGGGTTTGGGTTGGTGGTAGCCTGGAGGCTTTAAAGAACATTTGTGGTTCTAGTACTTCAAGGAGCTCAGATAAGGAGCGTGTGAATGGACCTCGGGAAGAGGGATGAACTGAGCTGGGACAGGGAGCAGAAGCCAGGTCATAAAGGTCACCCGATGCTCTGTTAAGGAGTCCGGACTCCACCGTGACTTTAAGCAGGGGAATGACAAGGTCAGATCTACATGCCTGAGAAGCATCTCAAAAGTGATTTCTTTTTTGGTACATCAGGTAGAAATATTAAAACAGAATAAGTGGCATTTCTGAGGCATAAAGGAAGTTGTTTATGACAGTCCTCTTCTCTTGCTTCAGGCTCACATTCTCTCTGTTTTCTTTTTCCTCTTTATTTTATTAGCAAATGCCCTCATGAGTAATGTTTTGAGGATAATGCTGAAGGTACTATTGTTTCCCCATTCAAACAAGAAGCAACAGACCTTACGTTAGCGTCCTGAAGACTGGATTTCTTATTGATATTTACAAACGTTGATTCCTCTTTTCCAACCTGCTAAAGAAAACAGGAAGGTTTGTCAAAACTGGACATCTTGGCATGCAAAAATGTTTCCAAGTCTCCTACATTCAAAGGATTACAGAGATGTGAAGGTGTATCAAAGAGGTAGATCATCAAGTACTCAGTCAATAACAAAATTTTCCGGTGTTTATTTAACAAAAAATGTTTTCTTGAGTCATTCCCCATCGCAGGGATTAACACGTAATCATTCAAATAAAATCAATGCTTGCATTCACACTCATATTGAGCACCTGCTACGTGCCAGCTCCTGATGGAATGAGAAGAGGATGGTGTGAGAAAAGCCAAACCCACAGTTTAATCCCCCACTTCACATTTTAGATCAGGAATAATAAGCAGCTCTATGCTCACACAGCACTTACAGCTGACAAAAGAGTTTAGAAGCTGTCCTTTCACATCAGTGTACCGAGCCTGGGAGGAATTATGTCATAGGATTTTGATAGAAGCCTTGTCCTCTTCCCTCTGGCGAGTCCCATAAAGAATGGTGGGGAAGAAAAGGACACCCACTCAGCCAGCCAGGCCAGCTGAACACACACTGGAGGTCAACAGGAGATGCAGCAGCCTGTGGTCCTCAGACCCACCACAGCGTACAGAGCTGGCCCTTTCACTTACCCAGTTATAGCTATACCAGTTAATAACTCTTTATATTAAAAACTCTGTGCACATAACAGGTGTGGTTCCTATCTCCTGGCTGCACCCTGACTGACACAGCGTCTCAGTCCTAGAATGCCTCTTTCTTCTACGTGGCACAGAGGAAATCCCGCAACGTGAAATCAAAGGCTTGCATGCATGGTACGCACCTGGGCGCTCGCTCGGGAAGCATTCTCCAGCTGGGCTTTTAAAATGTTACACTTAACGTGATCAGCCACGGGGGAAGGCAAAAGTGGGGTCTGAAGAGTCTTCTCAGAAACCTTTTTTTCTTCAGCCTGAGATGAACCAAAATACACGCAACAGACTGTAAACAAAGAACTAAGAAAACACATACATTAATCTTTCCCATCAATCATCACTGCAAATAACCCAAAGACATAAACATACAGAAAAGTGTGTCACTAACTCCTTATGTTTGTACCAGTGCTTTTACTATTTGCAAAGGATTCACAAGCACATCCTCTCAATCCTCTCATTCTCACGTGAAGCAGGGAGAGGTTGTATTAGGAAGCCCATGAGTCAGAAGATGGGGAAGGTCCAAAGAGAAGAGACTCTTCCAGTATTCATGCAGGTAAAGCCAGGACTCAAGCTCCGAGTTTCCTACACCCAGCTGCAGTGCTATTTCCCCCATAACTGCTACTTCTTACATATAAATACCCAATTCTGTGACTTGCTGGGTTAAGGGAAAGAGTACAAAATACTAATTGGTATTTTTACAATAATCTTGCTGAAAATTGTGATTCTCAATGAGAAATTTGTATCTATGTTGCCTCATTTTAGAGTGTCTCAGACTTCAATAATCTGGTACCACCTTTGCTATTTTTGCCATTTCTCATGTATTAACTAAACATGTACCTATAATTCGTACAATCCGGTTAAGGTGGATTACGCTGGGACCACCAATTTTAAGTGTGTCCTAAGCAATAGTATCTTTGACATCATAGACTTGGTGGTTATTATATTTATTATGACATAAATTATGATAATTATGTAACTATTAAAAAATACTCATCCATGTATAGAACCTGAAATCGTCTCTGAGGGTACACACATCATACTCTGGGAAATAATGTCATATTGTTAAGCATGCCTATTGTGGCCATTGTATATCCCAGCGCTAATATGGTGCTCGGCACACAGCACGTGCTTAATACATGTCTACTGAAGACGATTATAATAATATATGGTTATTATTGGAAGATATGTGTTTAATAAGAAAGATACAAGACCATATGATTTCTAAAAGTCAATTTAGTGACTTAATACGGCACATTAGCCACAATGTACCAGGGCAAGAACAAAATGTTCTAAAGGCCTCCAATTCTGCCATTTCCAAAATTAATCTAATTCACTAATTCAAAAGTCCTATTGAGCACCTGGATACACATAGTAGGGGTTTTATGAAAGCTCCAGAGGAAGCATAGGGCAACTGGCTGGTTGACATCATTGAATAAAGAAAAGAGGGCCGAGAATGCAGTTTCCCAGCAGGACCTCCAAACATATGGAGGGAATGTGGTAGAACAAGCTGAACCCAGCAATTTCACAAAACAGTAAGATAAGCAGAGACAGAAGACCTGGATTTGAATCTCCGCTCTTTCCCTTACTAGCACCATAAACAAGATGATGATGATGGTGGTGGTGATGGAGATGAAGGACAAGGAGGGTAAGGGGCGGGCAGGGGGCGGATTTCATATGCACATCTCATTGAATCCTCTCATTTAACCATCCCATTTGAAGGTAGATACTATCACCATCCCCATTTTATAGATGAGAAAAACAAAGCAGAGAGATGGCAAGTCACTTGCCCAAGGTCACACAGGAAGTACACAGAAGAGCCAAGATTCACACCCAGACTGGGTGACTCCGAAGCTAGAGCCCCTGACCACCAGCCACACTGGCACCCCTTAACCTCTCTGAGGCTGTTTCTTTCTTCATAAGATTATCATGACAATCACATGGGAAAAAGGATATGAATGGCACTCTCACATTAGAATCTTTGGTTAGAAAACAATACATAACTACAAAGAGAGCATCGGATATGAGGACACTAATGGTCCTAAGATCAAGCTGAGTATAAAGACAATAGACTGTTTTGAATGGAGTCAGGATCCTAAGAGACGTAGCGTTCTCTGAAACAAAACAGTAACTTGTTTATTAGTTACAGTATAGTTTTAGTAGAATTTATCTTGTACATGTAAATCCTGTTACATTAAGATAATTGTTGAAAAGATATGTAAAAGATAATACTAGCATGGGTGTTTTCACTGGTGTATGATGAGTTAATTTTTTAATTAGATCTAATTTTTTGGAATGATATGCCGGAATACAAGAATTGAACTGGTCCTAAAGCCCATTTGAGATTTTTGACAATTGCTTCAGGGGATATGGTTATACTGACAGTAATGACCGAAGACCTACTTTAAAAAAAAAAAATTGAATGCTGCTAAAATAAGAGTGAGAATTTAGCATTGATTTTCCCCTTGAATTTATTAATTCTAAACTGCTTTTTGGATATAAATTCAAGCTGGCTTGTTCTGAAAAGAAGGAGCTACCTTTCAGCTCTATAACTTGACTCAGGTGAAGACCAATATAAATTTTGGAAAATCTGAGTGTTATTACATGAATATGTTTGCAACAAAGGCATCTCTATGAGGGATAAACATGTGGATTACAACAAGACCATAATTACAGCCTGGAGGACGGCACCCAGAATGCTGTGCTTTCTCTCTTTTGCATGGCCATATTTTGTATTTTACATTCAATTTGAATTGAGAAAAGAGGCTTTATCGTTCAATATGGAAAAACAGATTTCAAAACATACAAATGAATGATAATTGGGCTTTGATACTATTATAATTGGAAATGGTCTTCTGTTTGAGGATGTCATTTGGGGATAAAGAAATGATCAGATGCAGTTTTCACTTGTTGATACAAACTGTTTACACATTTGAAATCTGATGAGATTTAAATTCCTGTGATAATTTTGGGTATGCTTTTGGAATTGGGCAACCAAACGTCTTCTCACCATTAACATATCCAAACCTTAGACAAATCAGAGGATTCTTCAGACCGCAAAAAACCTTAAAAGCCATCAAAACCATTGGTTCCCAATTGTGGTATCATGATGAGTTGTGAGGATTGTTTTATTAATGATAAAGAATCATAGTATGGGGCTTCCCTGGTGGCGCAGTGGTTGAGAGTCCGCCTGCTGATGCAGGGGACACGGGTTCGTGCCCCGGTCCGGGAGGATCCCACATGCTGCGAAGCGGCTGGGCCCGTGAGCCATGGCCACTGAGCCTGCGCGTCGGAGCCTGTGCTCCGCAATGGGAGAGGCCACACAGTGAGAGGCCCGCACACCACAAAAAAAAAAAAAAAAAAAAAGAATCATAGTATGAAGTAATATACTTTGCTTATGCATTAGGACAAAGTCAAGGTTATCTGACATCACTCTAGCCTACTTGCTCACTGATGCATTTCTTCAAGTGGAGGAGAAAAGAGGGGTATTGTTGCTTGAGCGCCAGGGAAATGCTCAGTAACTCACAGCTGTCTCAGCTACATCTTAACCCAGAGCAAGCCATTATTGGTGATGTCCCACCAATATTCGTGCAACTACTAATTACCTGGAGCTTGTGAGTTCTCTGCTACTGTATGCTATACTTCCCTGCAAAATATTTTTGGATTTTGCCAAACTCCAGGTAAGTTCTTGTTAAAACAATTTATTGTGTGGGCTGCAGAAGAAAAGTTGACAGTCAGGATACTAAGAGAGAGAAGACAAATCCAGGGGCACACAATCCATCAGGCTGACTCCCAACACCTGGCAGAGGCCTGCTCAATAAAGATTTATTGACTGAAAGAATATAAGTGCCATCCTGCAGGAGGAATTTTTTTCCAGCTGGCTATCAGGGAGGGTAGTATCAAAGAAAAAGTGGGTGAACAGGGTGTCCTGAAGTTGGGGCCCTTTAGTGATCAGAGGGACTTTAGGCTGCCCCGCTGGGGTGTGGGATTGCAAGGGAGTGGAGGGTCTTCTGAGAAATGCTGGAAGTGTAGTGCAGGCTAGAGGGATGTCTGGGGTGGAGGAACAGTCCTGATAGGAGGTATAACCTTCCCACGTTCACCAGCGCAGGTAAGGAGGGGGAGCTTTCCAGGCCAGATCTCCCAAATTCCTCCTATTCCCTCTTATAAAGGGGCAAAGCTAAGCATTAGGGTGGAAAAAAATGACCCATGAGTAAAGAATACTATTCCTATAGGGATTTTAAAAATTAAAATATGTGTGCAACAGTGGATCTCGACCAGGGGCAATCCTGCCCTTCAGGGGCCATTTGGCAATGTCTGGAGACAATTTTAGTTGTCACACCTGGATGGGGGTTCTACTAGCATCGAGTGGAGAGGCCAGGGGTGCTGTAAAACATCCTACAACGCACAGGTGAGCCCCCCACACAACATTATCAGGCCAATATGCCACTAGGGCCTATGCTGAGAAATCCTGGTGTAGAAAATGAAGAAGCATGTTGGAGTGCAAAGGGCACTGGACCAGGAGTCGGGAGCCCAAGGCTTCACCACTGCTCTGTGACCTTGGGAAAGCCATTACCTTTCCTCTGGTCTCAGACGTTGAAAAGGCTGAACTAAATGACAGATTGAATTCAGCACCAGCTTTCTACAGTTCTAAGATAAAACTTGGCTTTTATAAGGCTACCCATTTGGATATAAGAACAGGTCTAGCCAAAAGAGAGCTTGGTTTCTGCCCTGTCCCTTCCTCCGCCTGCCCTCCCTACTTTCATCCCTCCCTTCCTTCCATTAGCAAACAGTTACTGAACATCTACGATGTGCCAGGTACTGTCTGAGTGAGATAGAGGGTGCTATGGACTGAACTGTGTTCTCTCCAAATTTATATGTCGAAACCCGAACCACCATTGTGATGGTATTTGGCACGGGGCCTTTGAGAAGTAATTAGATTTAGATGAAGTCATGAGGGTGGGGCCCTCATGATGGGATTAGTGGCTTTCTACGAAGAGGAAGAAAGAAAGATCCCTCTCTTCTGGCAAGTGAAAACACAGTGAGAAGGGGACCAGCTCCAAGACAGGAGGAGAGCTCTCACCAGGGAACCAAGTCATCTGGCACCTTGATCTTAGACTTCCCAGCCTCCAGATCAGTGAGAAATAAATACCTGTTGTTTCAGCCACCGGGTCTATGGTAATTTGTTATAGTAGCCAATGCAGACTAATACAGGGGGGTAAAAAACGGAAAGAGGTAAATGTGGATGCTTCTCTCATGGAACTTTCAGTTAGAAGGATGGAGAGACCACTAACAGATCCAGCCTGTTGGGCCTCAGCACTGGGGGCAGCCCCTAGTGCTGTAATCCACCCCAAAAGAATGTAAGTGAATTTCTGCTCCTAAGAGACATGCTGAGCAGAAAAAGATTGAGTAGAAATCCCTCCAAGACAAAGGCACATAGTTTAGGAGGCAGGCAGGGTAATAATGAGAGGTATGAGTGAACCCCAGGTCCATGCTCATTGCCCAGCTCCAGTCCTTGGCACCTTATTTATGTTGATGTGCAGAGCAGGCCAGGGTCCAGCAGCCTTCACAGTTTCCAGTTCCAGCTTCTTTAGATGGGCAGCGGCTTCGCTGAACAGGGCAGGTGTTCCTGGACTCAGTTCTGCAAGTGAATAAGGAAAGGTTGAAAGGGCAGAGAGATATAGGTGATAAAAGATGCTTGCCAGAGCCCGACTCCCAGTGCCTTTCTGTCTGGCTTCTCCTCTGGCAGCTTGAATCTCTCGGGAATGCACTAGCAGATGGGATGTGAGAACATTTAAGGTCGAGGTGTCAAGGCCTAACTCTCCCAAATATGAGCAGTGGCCCTGGGCAGGTTACTTTACCTCTCTGAGCCTCTCAGCCATTTTCAAATGAAAATAAAATTACTTACCTTGCAGGGCTGCTGTGAATATTAAGTGAGGTAATTCATGTGCCAATGCTTTATTAATGGAAAAGCACTATGCAAATGGGAAAGATTAGTGTTCAGGCTAACAGACAGATGAATGTGCCCTTAAAAACCATGCTATGGGCTTCCCTGGTGGCGCAGTGGTTGAGAGTCCGCCTGCCAATGCAGGGGACACGGGTTCGTGCCCCGGTCCAGGAAGATCCCACATGCCGTAGAGCGGCTGTGCCCGTGAGCCATGGCCGCTGAGCCTGCGCGTCCGGAGCCTGTTGCTCCGCAACGGGAGAGGCACAACAGTGAGAGGCCCGCGTACCGCAAAAGAAAAAAAAAACAACAAAAAAAACCCCATGTTATGCTTCTAAAACCAAATTCACTGATTTTGATTTCTGAAAGTTGGATTAGTTCACCACCACTCCTCCCACTAGCTTGTTTTTATCCATTAATACATTAAATATTCAGTATTCATTACGTATTAAAGTTTGTGCCAAGTACTCATAGCAATTGGGATCTGGGAAGCTAGAATAAAGAGATGAATGAGATACAATTCTAGCCCAGTGGGGGAGACAGATGCCTGTGCAGATACCCCCAATAAGAGCGACCAAAGATTTATTTAATTATATAGAGCAAGAGGGAGGGCACTCCAAAGCCAGGAATTGGGGAGGGGTGTAAAGAGAAAGTTTCACTGACGACCTTTGAGCTGGTTCCTGAAGGATGTGTAGGAGTTCATTAGGGTGGAGAAAAGCATTCCAGGCAGAGGGAACAGCAGGTGCAAATGACAGAGCTGGGACGTGGCACAGTGTTTCATGAGAGGAGAGGAGTTCCACGTAGCTAGAGTGTAGTGAGGAGTGTGGGGGAAGGCTGGAGACCTTGGCAGGGGCCAGGCTGTGAAGGTCTGTGTGTGGCCATGCTCAGAAGTGCTGGCTTTATCCCAGGACAGTGAAGTACCATGGAAAGGTCTTAAGGCATTTGGTCAGAGCTCTTTGGTGAGTGCTCTCGCTCTAGCAGCTATAATTTGGAGACTCCACTGGAGGAGGTGCCCGTAGAGGCCTGTTATAGCTGTCCAGATACAAAAGGATGAGGCCTGGCCCAGGGCCGGGGCAGTGCGGATAGTGATGAGGGACTGATTTTTCAACACCAAGTGGATGATGAGTTCCCATTTCTAGCTCCGCCAACCCAGAATTGCTACCTGTGATCTACAGGTAAAGGCTCAATGGCTCATCCTCTTCACCAGCCCACAGACTTATGAAATATCAGACCTGGAAGACTCCTTGGTCATCTTCTCAACACCCTCCACCACATTCCACAGACGAGAAAACCAAGGATCCAAGTGGGGACTTGGCTCAACAGTGAGAACTAGAATCGAAGCCTCTTGACTCTTGCCTCTACCTTGGCACTTTTTCAAACCATATGTGATAAAGAACAAGTTCTTCCCCCACCGCCTATCACAGACCGATTCTTTGGTAAAATATAATAAAAGTGATTTTCTAGAAAAAGAAAAGAACAGTCATACAAAATCCAAGCCCACATTTTTAATTAGTTTTAACACATATAAAATTGCTCTGTCAAGTTGCTAGAAACGTTTCTAATTTGCTTACTCTCCATTTCCGTAATTTCTCTAGCTGGGACCTTTAACAGTATGCACTAGATCTACTTGACACCTTGCTCTCAGAAAAGTGGGATGCCAGAAATGGGACAGAATGGGCTTTCTTGTGGTTGGGAATGAGAGATTCCAGCCACCTCACTCCCGTGTGTCCCTGTTCCATTGCTTGAGCCAGTGCTGGATACGGCAGAAGCAGAGAACCGGCATGAAATGAGGTGGAGAGACGTTTGCTCTCTTGTAACGAAATCAGTTTGCTGGTAAATCATAATTTTTAAGTGGCCCCTGCCTAATGCACAAGGCTCTTGTCAGCTCTTGCCCAGACCTGGTAACCCAGCACAGACATTACCACTGTTCCGAGCTGCACTGCAAGGGGCTGTCTTGAGCATCTAGGAAAGCCGCACACACCCTGCAGCATCACTCCCCCACCCTGCCCCCTACACTCCTACTCACTTGTAAGCGATTTACTGCTGGAGTTGGGGGACCTCAAAGGCCCCTCCTTGTTCTCCAGGGTCAGCGAGAGGCCATAGTTAGTGTGGTGCTGGTGCTGGTGGTGGTGATGGTGGTGCCTTCCCGAAGCTTTGGTGGCAAACGGTGTGCCCCCATTCTCCTCGAGGCCAAAAGGCAGCCGGTCCGAGCTGCTGAGCCCTGGGGAAGGGAGCGGGTAGCTGCAGAGGGTGTAAAAGTCAGGATTTAGAAAAGCAGAGAGTCTTGATATTCCTGTCCGTACTTTAAAAGATGTTCTCCAAGCATTGAAAACCAGGAGAAATAGGTTCAACAAACAGATCCACAGGGTTATTGTAGAACAGGACACAAAGGCAACACTGCACTCAAAGGAAAAGCAGAAAGTGGAAATTTGTATATATCAGAGATGTTAACCCTTAAAAAAATCCTTAAGTTTCAAATGAAATAATTTCTATTTTAAAAAAGACATCATGGGACTTCCCTGGTGGCGCAGTGGTGGAGAATCCGCCTGCCAATGCAGGGGACACGGGTTCAAGCCCTGGTCAAGGAAGATCCCACATGTCACGGAGCAACTAAGCCCGTGCGCCACAACGACTGAGCCTGCACTCTAGAACCCATGAGCCACAACTACTGAGCCCACGTGCCACAACTGCTGAAGCCCGTGTGCCTAGAGCCCGTGCTCCACAACAAAAGAAGCCACCGCAATGAGAAGCCCGCGCACCGCAACAAAGAGTAGCCCCCACTCGCTGCAACTAGAGAAAGCTCGTGTGCAGCAATGAAGACCCAACGCAGCCAAAAAAAAAAAAAAAAAGACATCGTCTAAGTGGGAGGAGGAAGTCAAAGGCAATCATCAAATTAAAAACTAACTTGTTAAGCATCCTACGACAAGATCATGATAGAAACTGGAAGTCTTGGAATCACTTTCTCCTCCTCTCCATCACCCCCACCAGGCAGAAAGCACCTATTAATGGTACTGCTACGACATCTTCTAATTCCAACTGCTCCTCCGGTTATTACTGCCCTAAGGCTCTTGAAACAGATTCCCAAAGCTCTCCCAGCCTCTACTCCTCCTTCAGCCCATCCTCCACAGAGCACTAGCCGGAGAGCTGTTCTGATTACGTTCTAGAGTGTGGCACTCCTCACTCCAGGAGCTGGAATACCTCTCTGTTACTAGTGATTCCTAACCATTTTAAGATAGAGAACCCTTTGGAAATCTAGAAAACTACGGAACTTCTCTGCAGAAAAAGGCACCAAGATGCAACATTTTACACTCAATTTCAGCCCTCTGTAGACGCTCCGTGGAAAAAATCCAAATTCCTTTCCTCACGGACCCCTGTGATCTTGTCCCATTCTCTTTTCAGCTCATCTCCTGCTGTATTCTTCTCTGCACCCTAGTCCTTCCCATCCTTGTGCCTTTCACCTCTTTCTGTCCCCTGGAGTCCTTCCTCATCCCTAAACCCAGCTAAAACACCCCTTCCTCCAGGAAGACTTCCAGCCTTTAAGACCCAGATCAAAGGTCTCCTCCTCACACCCCTAAGCAGAGCTAACCCCTCTTTCTGCTCATTCCCATAGACCAGATTTCTACTGCCCACTCCTTCACTCTGTCTTCAAGGAGCTCACACCTCAGCGTAGGAAATTCTGTCATTCAATCAGTTACAATCACCCTAGAACAAGCCGCTAGGTGAGCATAGAGGTAAAGGCAACTCGTTTTTCTGGGGCTGGTGAAGGTGTTGGGAAAGGAATCATAAGGGCAGGATCAACTGGGAGAGAGTCAAATTTTGGTAGACATTCTTGAAACAGAATCCTTCTTCTTACAGAAAACCACACTTCTTGTGTTTGTATGAGGTTGATATTTCCCCTCAGAGTGGGCCAATCAGACTTTTCCCTCCTTCCAGGTAGAGTGACTTTTTCTGGGATATGATCCAATCAGGGACAGAGTTTCCTATAGGTTTAACATATGGAAACGGAGAGAAAGTGTCTCTCTTCCTTTTTAGAGTCAAACAGGGCCTTATTGTGACTTTTGTGGGTCCTAAGCACTTTGGCTTTCACCTCTTCTCCATAAAAAATTTAAAATTATATTTTATGACTGCCTTTGTATAAAAATGAATATATTATCGGATATTAAACCATTTTCCTCAACTAAAAGTTCATTTTTTTTCTTCTGACTTCAAAGAAATGAAACCATTTTTGTGGGCCCCTAAAAGTATTGTGAGCCCAAGGCACTGCATCTACTGTGACACACAGATAAGTCAGATCTGGCTATGAGGATGATATAAGTGGAGGCTACTTTATGACCATATTCCCTGGACACAAAGGAGTATCTGTGGGAAGTGGCCAATGTACAAAGGAAGACAAGATGAGCAGAGGGTAAAGCTAGATGGAAAGAAAGAAAACACCCCAATGGTATCATCTGAACCCCTGGTTCCAGCCCTGCCTGAGGCTGGTTCTACCACTGACCTTTTTAATTACAAGGTCCAATAAATTCTATTTATTTATTTTTGTTTGATGTGGTTGATTTTCTCTCATTTATAACTCACATGCTCTAAAGCAGTGAAGGTGTGTTACCTTGTTACTGTTTTTTATTTGTTTTGTGGAATGTCTTTCAAGTGAAAAGGTAGAAATGGCTATTACAGGCCTAAGGAACAGTCTGAGCAAAGGAATGATGGTTGAAAGCGCAGGATGGCTGGAGCGGAAGTGAGGAGTGGAAAGGGTTTAAGCAAAGGCAAGACATGACTGGAGTTCCATTTTAGAAAGTTCGTGCTGAGGGCTGCGTGGAGGACAGACACCCCAGTCTGTTCATTAGGAGACTGTGACGGGGTGGGGCTAGACAACTCACTGGATGGAAGAGTAGCCCTCTGAGCTGTTTCTGAAGCAGGGCAGGCAGGGCTTGCAGGCCTGGCATGTGGGCGCTGCGGGAAGGAGGTACGGAGGAGGCCTCTGCTGCAGATGCAGGATGCTTTCCGGAAGAAACAGCACCATTGTCCCCACGTTGTCCCGTGAGCTGGGTCTTTGGTCCACCCCGGCTGCCTTCTGGAGACTTGGCTCAGGACAGTCTCACATCGTGTGTGTGTGTGTGTGTGTGTGTGTGTGTGTGTGTGTTTGCACGCGTGTGTGCGTGTGCGCGTGCGTAAGAATGTGGAAGAAGGCGTGACTTTGGCTTCTGGGTTCAGAGTCCAGCTTCACCTCTCCAATCTGAAACATAACCAAGGGTATCCACCCCCCTCGTGGAGGCAGTAATGGTGGCAGCAAAACGTGCACCAAGTTGTCATCGAGACGCCTGGCTTCTTGTCTTAGTTCTGCCCACCTTTGTGCAGGAACCTCGGACAGCTGCTCTGGGCCTCAGCTTCCTCCTCTGTGACGTGACAGGGTCAGGTGATTTCTGGTGCACTTCCAGGTCTGAGAATCAGCCCTTCCCCCACCTATTTATCCAGTACTTGCTCTATCCCAGGCACTGGGCTAGCTATTTTACATTAAATATCCCATTGTATACATGTAGAGACTTTGACTAGCACATAATTGGTGCTCCATAAATATATGATGAAAGGAAGGAATGGAAGGCGGGAGGGCGAAAAGGAAAGAAGCAGCGAGAGAGGGAGGAAGGATGAATGGAAGCTGTGGAGCTGGGATGTGATGACAAAGGTGTGAACTGCAAATCCCATGGGCATCATTTTCCCGTGTCTCAAATATGTTGAAAATAATATCTGTCCTAAGGAGGCACAGAGACTGGGAGCTCAGAACAGAGAAAATTCCCTACAGCCTGGGACACTTTACACCTCAAGGCTCATCTTCCACCCTGCCCTCCTTCCACACGGCAGCCAGCCTATAAAAGGTCTGAATGGGGACTATAATGGTCTACGCAGCAGAGACAAACCAGAGAAACACTGAAAGGAAGAGAGTGACAGGATGGGGGGTATTGGCAGGATTTGAGAAGGGGAGAACACAGAGACATGGAGGGGTCAGAAATTTTTGAATTTTTTAGCCTGGAGGACCAGGCAAATGGCATGCCATTAATTGAAAAAAGGATGCTGGGAGTGAAGGCTGCTTGGAGGAGGGAAAACTATGATTGAGCTTCAAATGGGTTTCACTGAATGTAAGAATGAACACCCAAGGAACAAGATGTCCTATAGTAGAGATCTGGGGTACATTCAGGGCTGTACGTAGTGGTGCAAAGTTCTGAGCAAGAATTTCTGAGGACTGGTAAATAGACATCATCTCCCATGCCATCTCCAACTGATGCTCACTCTCTGCTTGGAATGTAAGGTGAAAAAGGATTCTGAGGTTGTGCCAGCTCAGGAGGAAAGAGTGCTGTGACTGATGAGTGATGTCTGCCGCAGACCTGGAATGAAGCTGTAGTCTCACGTACCTGCTTGTCTTTCCAAGTTAAAAGTGAGTGTGTGTGTGTGTGTGTGTGTGCGTGTTTTATTTCCAGGAAACCCAGAGTGAAAAGTTAAACAGGGAAATAAATATATGTGCAGAGAGTGATAAATTGTATTTAATAACGTGTGATTTTCACTTTACCATGACTTTTGGGGAAGACTGAGAAAGAGACAAATGGGAAGAGAAATAGAGGGTCAGAGAAGCTGCCTGGATCTCTGAGAGTAAGTTTCTAGAAGAGCAAAGATTCATAAGCAGGCGTGGTATGACCTGGGTGTTTTCTCAGCTCATACACACGGAGGACCATCCTGGAGATCCTAACTTATGGCACTGTGTGGGGTTATGGGTCTGTTAAGGAAATCACTGTTCCTGGCCTCGTGGACTGTTCCCTGCAGAACTCCAGGAGGTGATATTCACATCAACTATGATGTAAATGGCATCCACTGGGGTCGTGCAGCTGTCCTGTCCACAGGGACCTCAGAGAAGGTCAAGCCCACCCAGAGGGTCCGGCAGCACTCAGCAGCCCACAAGCCTCGGGGCCCAGTGGCTAAGGTTTAGGAGATGAGGCCAGCTCTGTGCTCACCATCAATAGAGACTGAGATTCACCAGGCTTCTGGCATTCTGGAAAGGAGGTCACAAGTCCTGGTTTTCAGAGGGTGATGGACGAGCGGTATGTACACATCAGCTCCTGCTTCCATGAGGTGGCAATTGAAAGGATCTGGTGTGGAAGAAGGGGGCTGCTATGTGCCTAGCATGTGCTAGGCGCTTTAATGCTTTTCTTTTACAGTTACCCTGCAAGGAAGCTGCTGCCACCTCCTTTTACAGCGGGACTTAGTGAAGGTGAGTAACGTGCCCTGTTCGTAGATGTGAAGTGAGAAGTTGAACCAGATCTAGTTTCTTCTCCTCCCTTCTCTTGGGGGAAGCCCCTACTCCCATTCTACTTCCAACTCTAGAAAAGTTAGTGTTCCTACTCGGTGGGACTGTGTCCTATGGGATGTCCTTGACTGCATTAGGGGTGGACACGGCTCTGCAGATGCATGGCTGGGGGACTTTTACAGCCCTGCCTAATCCCACCAGAGTCTCTCCCCTGCCTGACTCTGGGATCCCAGCAGGCCAGACATGCGGTACTCAATCAAAACGCGTTGCATACTGAAAAATGGGATAATTATTGAGGTTTATAATATTATAACATTATAATCATTATAATATTATTATACCATTGTTATATTAATTATTATATTATAATAGTTACAGTATTTAGTATAATAACAGTATGATTATTCAGAATAATCCTCCAGAATCCATCGCCAGAACTATGACCTGCGCAGGGCAGGGATGGGGGAGGGTCCTGAGCTGGAACACAGAACTTAACGGCTTTCTCTTAAAACTAATGCTGGGAGTTATCAGGGTGCTCTGAGGAACCAATCATACACTATAGCTCAGCCACGTCTGGGTGACGTGGGCTTCTGTGGGCAGCCCTGGGGATCTAATCTTGGATCAAAAAAAAAAATCATAGCATTGTAGAAACAGGGCCACTCAGATATCATCCAGTTAGGTGGTTTTAAATTCTGGATGAATATGAAAAGCACCAGAGGAAACCCTCTGCACTGCTGGTGGGAACGTAAAATGGCACAGCTGCTTTGGAAATCAGCCTGGCAGTTTCTCAGAAAGGTTAAGCATAGACTTACCATACGCCTCAGAAATTCCATTCCCAGGTATATACCCAAGAGAAATAAAAACATGTCTATACAAAGACTTGCACATGAATATTCCCAGCAGCATTATTCACAAGAGCCAAAAGGTAGAAACAACCCAAATGTCCACCAACTGATGAACAGATAAATAAAATCTGGTATAGCCATACAACAGAATATTATTCAGTTATAAAATGGAATGAAATATTGATCCATGCTATGACATGAATAAACCTTGAAAACATAATTCCATTTATATGAATGGAATAGGTATGGAATGGAATAGGATTTACCAGAATAGGTAAATGCATAGAGATAGAAAGTAGATTAGTGGTTAACTAGGACTGGGGAGGATGGGCAGAAATAGGAAGTGACCGCTAATGGCTTTGGGGTCTCTTTTAGGAGAAGTTAAAATACTCTAAGATTAGACTGTAGTGACTGTACTGCTTTGTGAAAACGCTAAAACTATTAAATTGTACAATTTGAATTGGTGAATTGCATGGTATCTAATTTATATCTTAATAGAGCTGATTAAAAAATCAACCAAGGGAGATTTTGTAAACTATCAGTGTACAACCCTTACCCTGGCTAATTACATCATCTATCTCTAAATCCAATGTGCAGCCAGGGCTGAGACACAAGGCCCTAGTCCAACCTCCTCACTTTGCATATGGGGAAACGGGGAGCCACTGGGGGGATGAGGTGACCAGGTCACACAGTGGGTAACTGGCTGAGTCTGGGACACAATCCAGGACTCGCACCTCTCTGCTTGCCAAGTGCCCCAAGTGCCGTCCATCTGCTACATCTTCCCATCTGCCTCGGCTTCTATTTAAGGCAGCAAATGCACTCATCAGGAAAATCCCAAGACCTCCTTAGAACCCCACTGCCTCAGACATCTTTGTGTACACATCTTGTCTTCCCAATGATAGAGACTGTCATATCACATGTTTTCATGTCCTTGGGTGATGTTAAGACAACTGGTTCTTCATTTCAGGAAAAAAGAGACCTTTGCCTCACAATATCTAAATAAATTCTTCTTTATTGGCTCCTCCCCAGGCTGGGTTGGACACCTCTCTCCTTACCTTTACCTTACCCTCCCTGAGTGCTCCTGACCTGCTGTATTTCCAAGGAAATGCATTTCCCAGTTTCCCTGCCCTTGGGTTTCTATGTAGGTTTGACCAATGGGAGGCACTGACAGAGACTGGAGGGTAGGAAAAGGAGCTAAGTATTTCTCCCTCATATCTTTCTACCTCAGGGGATGTTTTCGGCAGTAGTTGAGTCCCCTAGGGCTTCAGCTTTCACTAGACTGACTCCCTGTGGCTCCAGCTCCTGGGCTCTGGAATACTGCCATATTTCTTTGTCTCTTTGTCTCTCCAGCTCTAGGAGTGATAAGCAGGTTCTACTGTTGCTAATTTCTGGGTTGCCTCACTGGTCACTTTAGCTACTTAGTTCTTCATCCCTTATGCAATCAATTCCCTGTATCAAATTCCCTCTGTAAGAAACCTGCCAAGAGTGATTTCAGTTCTGATTGTCCATGACTGATACACAATTATCTACCTGTATCTATTTCTGGATTCTTCATATTTTTTTTAATGATTTTTAAAATTTTTTATTTATTTATTTTTGGCTGCGTTGGGTCTTCGTTGCTGCACGCGGGCTTTCTCTAGTTGGTGGTGAACGGGGGCTACTCTTCGTTGCGGTGCACGGTCTTTTCATTGCAGTGGCTTCTTTTGTTGCAGAGCATGGGCTCTAGGCACATGGGCTCAGCAGTTGTGGCTCACGGGCTCTAGAGCGTAAGCTCAGTAGTGTGGCGCATGGGCTTACCTACTCTGCAGCATGTGGGATCTTCCCAGACCATGGCTCGAACCCATGCCCCCTGCATTGGCAGGTGGATTCTTAACCACTGCGCCACCAGAGAAGCCCTGGATTCTTCATATTTTTATTGAACTATTTATTTATTGCTAAACCAGCACCAGACTGTCTTAATTACTTTTGTGCTAATATTTGGGCTTTTTAATAACTGATAGTACAAATCCTGTTTCCTTTCACACATCGTTTTTCTTTTTCTTTTGTTTTTTCTTGGCTATTATCATGCACTCAGTCTTCCAGATTACTTTACAATTCAAGTCACTACCAAAAAAATCCCATTGGAATTATGATTTGCAGCATTAAATATAATGGATTAATTTGGGAGAATGTATTCATAAGGTATTTCTCACCATTTATTTAGATCTTCTTAAATGTCCTTCAGTCAGAATTTTTAACTTTTCCATAAAGGTATGGAACATATCTTATTAACTTTATTCCTATCCATATATCAGTTTTGTCACAATTGAAAATGGGATCTCACGAATTATTACATTTTCTCTAATTTTTTTTTTACTACTAGATATATGAAACTACTGACTTTAAGGTATTTCTACCTCTGGTCACCTTGCTGAACTCTTATTAATTGGAATTCACTTGTATTTTAGGATAATCACATGAATTTTGTTTCTTCCTTCCCAGCATTTATTCTTTATTTTGTTTTCCTGGCTTATTGCATTGGTAAGGTCTCTAGAATGATACTGAATATTAGCAATCATCTTTGCCTTATTTCTGAAGCATGTAGATTATCTTAAATCTACAATCTAAATTAAATGTTGATTTGTGACAAATTCTACTTATTAGGTAGAGACAGTCCTTCTACTGTTAGCCTACTAAGAATCTTGAAAGATTAGCATGACTTACTCTGAACAAATCCATTCTGTTCCTAAGTGAACATTACTTTACTAAGTGCTTAAAAAAGAATCTGTTCTCAAACTTTTCTTGGTATTACCATCAAGCTTATCACTCCAGGTTTTAGAATTCATTTTTCAAGAATCTGTATGACATTTCCCTGTCTATTCTTCTGGCATTTCCCCAAGACTCCATAGTTTTTCAAAGTGTGCTGGTGCTGGCTCAGCAATGACACATGCAAATTTTCTTCAAGGCCATTTTTCTCAACTTGAAGACTAACTGTAAAGCAGTAAAATATTTCCTGACTACTCTCTCTCTTATCTTGGACTTCAGTTTCATTCTCTTTGTTCTTTTCACCTTTCTGCAGTTAGTATACTGACTGGCTTCCTTGTTGAAAAAGAGAAGAACAAAACAGAAATTGAGCAGCTCTTCTTCTGTCCTGTTAATCTCACATATCATCCTCAAGATGGCTCTGCTATTAAATTGTTCATCATTTTGCTCTGACCAAAATGTGCATCTACAGAAGTCCTTTTAAAAAAAAAGGTCTCTGGGCTTCCCTGGTGGTGCAGTGGTTGAGAGTCCCCCTGCCGATGCAGGGGATGCGGGTTCGTGCCCCGGTCCGGGAAGATCCCACATGCCGCAGAGTGGCTGGGCCCGTAAGCCATGGCCGCTGAGCCTGCGCGTCCGGAGCCTGCACATCCGGAGCCTGTGCTCCGCAACGGGAGAGGCCACAACAGTGAGAGGCCCGCGTACCACAAAAAAAAAAAAAAAAAAAAGGTCTCTGCCCCTTTGTTTTTGGTCATATGTTCTACCTTCCTTCTCTTTAAAATACTGTTTTAAATTGTGGGCTCTGAATGCCTTCATCTTTCAGACTATCTGATATATTCATAGTCCATGTGAAAAATATTCCCTTTTAGATCTACCCTTGTTTAACATTTTTGAAATCTGATCTTCTAAAGATTAGAATACATGGAAGATTAAACCCTGAATTCCACTCATTTCATATTAATGATTCTAAGACACCAGGGTCATTTTCTTCCAAGGGTCTTGTCACTTATACACTTCCAACCCAGTCTTCCTTGCTGACCGGCAGGGCAGTGTTTCTTCTACCTTCCAAACAACCAAATCATCAGCTAGAAAGGCCAAGGCCTCAACAGATGCTCTGCTTTTAACGGAACTCCACTGTCTGGATGGCCAAGAAGTCCCCCATATGTGATGTGCCAGCTTGAAGTCTCTTAGGAGGACACAGGGAACATCCTCTCTGTCCAAAGTCGTCTGGCATCTTCTCTGGATTGCTCAGTTCACCCTTAGGTGCTACCTGTACTCAGTTACTCTTTTACCTATCCTGGCACATGTCTCAACTTCATAGCAGGCTTCCTGGAGGCAAGAAGAGCTTCTGTGCAGCCCACACAGCAGCACATAAGTTCTCTAAACACCTTCCAGAAGAGCCTGGTTGGGGCAAACTGGCACCTAATTTATTTTTAGCCTAAGTGGGGACACCTCCATGTTCCGAATCAGAACTAAAGCATCAGGGAGTTGCTGACACACAGTAAAGCTTCCCAACTGATAGGCCTCAGAAGGTGGTAAGTGGGATGAACCGTTCATTCTCTCAGTTGCTGGAGCAAGGGGACAGGACCAGGGGCGCCGGGAGCCTCAAGCACCCTTGTCTGCTTACCCCAGTGTGCTATACAACAACACATTTCCTATGGGTGCCAAGGACAAAAAAAGCTGGGAAGCAGGGGCTTCCCTGGTGGCACAGTGGTTAAGAATCTGCCTGCCAATGCAAGGGACATGGGTTCGAGCCCTGGCCTGGGAAGATCCCACATGTCGCGGAGCAACTAAGCCCACGCACCACAACTACTGAGCCTGTGTTCAAGAGCCTGCAAGCCACAACTACTGAGCCCATGTGCCACAACTACTGAGCCTGTGCTCTAGAGGCCATGTGCCACAACTACTGAGCCCATGTGCCCCAACTACTGAAGCCTGCGTGCCTAGAGCCCATGCTCCGCAACAAAAGAAGCCACCGCAATGAGAAGCCCGCACACTGCAACAAAGAGTAGCCCCTGCTCACCACAACTAGAGAAAGCCCGTGCACAGCAATGATGACCCAACACAGCCAAAAAACAAATTAATTAATTAATTTAAAAAAATAAAGCTGGGAAGCATCATTACTAGTTCATAATTAAGCCCATTAGCCTGGAACTGTGACTCTTGATTGGGACTCTCTTAGCAGAATCCCCTCAAGTACCATGTTATCACAGCAGATGGTGTCAGCCAGAATCATACCTGCTGACTGAACACTAGTGCATTAATGCCCTCAGAGGAGAAAAAAAAGTGCTCACACTTCTGAGTGCCCAGCACTATGCCATCTCTGAATTTACTTAATCTTCCAACATTTGAAGAAGGAACAATTATTACTCTCCTTATTTTACAGATAAGGAAACAGGAACAGAGAGACTAATTAACTTTCCCAAAGACACACAACCAGTAAATGGCAGAGCTGGAATTTGAACCCAGGCAACCTGACTATAGAGCCCTGTGCTCTCTTCAGTGCCAAGAGACACTGCTTTGCCACGTGGATGGTGAAAGCAGCAGTATAATGACATTAAAAGAATGCTGGTTGGCACTTAGCTTTGGTTGTGCTGCCCCTTAGCTATGACCTTAGGTAACTGATTTCACTTATCTGCCCAGACACCGCATTTTCAGACAGTCATTTATTAAGCATTTATACCTCAGGAACTACAGATCAATGAAATCATTTGATCTCTGCCATGTCCAGATGAGAGACAGGAGAAGGTGCATTTACCCATCCTGGTTTCCAGGATACCTGTCACTCATTTCCATTTTAATTTAGCAGAGACTAAACAGAGTAGGCATTACACCAACATGTTGCTACAAGTTCTTACTGAATTTAGCGCAAACATACTATCTGACGGTAAGAGTATAATTGAAAAACTGTACCTTTTTCATAATGGGTTTGAGAAGAAAATTGCACCAACATCTTAGAAATGTGACACATTACGAATGTTAGGTCTATTAATTTGGGATGATTTCTTACACTAACTTAGTGGTTTTATTTTTTTAAAAGCGACTAGAGAGAAACGATGCCCCTACCTCATTTTTCTCTTCTTTGAAAAGGTCAGAATTATGTTTTTTGGCATTATTTACTCTTTTATATGGATTACTAACTGACAGAAATTTTTTTTTCCCAATTTGTATTTCTTTCAACATTTTCCAGGCAATCAACTCGGAACTGTCCAGTTAGTGTTAGCACAGGTGCTATCTGAATCCACAGTAGACTGGGAGCTCTTGTTTTCATTAGTTTACTAGGTGCCTGGAGCCAAAGACGGTGTCTTCCTCAATAGCAATTCCCAGCATCTATACAGTACCTGGCACAGTGAGGCAGCGGAGTAAATATTTGTTGGATGAATGGTGTAGTGCATTAAAATTGAACTCTCCCTAGGTAATTTATCAAGTGTCAGTTCATAAAAGCTTCACTCTGGTCACGAATTCCCCAGTTGTTCTTAACAATACATGATGGTCTCGGCAAAACTGCAGAGTAAAACATTCCACATCTTAAGGAATGATGAGAGCCTTTACGATTTGTTCGGTGGTAACGGGGTCTCTGTCCCGTGTGAGCTACAGTAGGATGTGTACCTCCATCTCTGAGTCTGGAGTTTTCCTTTGGTGAAACTGGTATCCATTGGTGTCGATGAATGGCTGTAAGCAGACAAGCAGGCCTTGAACATTTTCTGCCGGAAAATCCATTTTACCTTGATATTGTTCTTGCTAAGTTTTACGATGTCTTATTCTAATTGTCTGTGTAGGAGACAGCAAGAAGCTGTGAGGAAGGGCTCTGTAACTTTGCGGTGAGATCTAGGACTTTAGCAATTCCAGATAAATTTCAGGATCTGAGTCCAAAGAATAAATATTTCATGAGTTCACTTTTGCACAGAGGCTCATGACTAAGAATGTACTCAGTCTTTTTCCTGCCTTAAGGAAAAAAATACTGACATAAATATTGCTGTTTTCCTTCACAGCATTCACTTCTAACAAATCCAACACTGTTTTCCCTTGGTTTCTTACAGATTTTCTTTTTGCCTCTCATTTCTGCATATCAGTGCTCACTCTCTGCCTTAAAAGAAGATTCATTTTCTTTTCTTTCTTTCTTCAGGTGGGGAACAGCATTAACGGATTTGCCCCTAGCCACTGCTTTAAATGCATACCCCAATAGCATCACACGGGAGCCCTCAAGGAACAGTAAGACAAAATTATCGTTGCCATGGAAGCACAGCTGCTAGTGTGTAAAATAATGTCGAAAGAGCCCGTTCTTTATCACCCTTTGCACTCTGCAAGAGTTATGGCAGAATCAGACATGAGCTGCGAGTGTTATTTTTTTCCACTCGGCAGACACCATCCAACTCACCCAAATGAATGAAATGATGATTCATTCCAGAAAGAAGTTCAAGTTGGATGAATAAAATGCAGACTCTGTTCAGGGCAGGTCCTGGACATTCTAATTGCACAAGACCAAGTGTGAGCAGGAGCTGAATGTGGGGTACGAGGTCCTGAGGGGATACAGATGAGGATTAATCTATTTTGGTTTTCATTCGTGCTTAAAAATCTCTTCAAATGGTCCTCTCGCTGTTCCCCAATTCTTGTAGGTTCTTCAGAAGCTTCTATTACAAACTCCCCTAGTTAGCCTCTGAAGCCATACACTGGGCCTAATTTTAAGGGCTTTTAAAATTGCCTTAAATATAGTTACAGCGTCTTTATCCAGTCACGGAATGCAACTGGCTAGTGGAGCCGTTAGCATAGCAACACCTCTTGCTTTTGAGGTCTCAGCGGTACAAAGTGGATGTTTAAACCATTCCCTATTCAGTAGGGGAGGATTAGGTAGGTTTCTGCAGGTTTCTTGTAACATGAGCCTACGGGGATGTTCCTCTAATTATTCTAACCCTTTTTAGTGGATTGCCTCGACTAAGCCGTTTGGTATTTTAAATTCTGCAGCCTTTCCCCAATAAAACCACTGGCGAGTCCTGCGATGTTGCTGTGATTTTAGATTCCATATATTAGAATGTTAATTGTAATTAAATGTAAATCCGTCCTTCCCTGATCAAATACACCAGGGAAATTCACAGTGTCTGAGTGTACAGTTCTTAATCAACTCCCAAAATGGAAAGGAAACATGGATATTAGAAATCAATTCCTTCATCCTGGCTATTATCATGCTGCCCCTTTTCCTTTTTCAGACCTCCAGGGCATGCAGGTATCATGCTGACTGTTACCTGAACTTCTGGAAAGCTGCTTTCACAGAATGTCTGGTAAAGATCGACTCTTCCCAGGCTTCCCGTTCTTCACTATAAAAAGGCTAAGATGACGGATTTTACTTCATCAGTCTGATCTTTATTAAAGGGTACGACTCAAGATTAGGGCCTCCAGATGTTCCACAGTAAACAAGGAACAAATGGCATTCAAAGTGATAAAAAGGTGTGCCACCTTGCTTACAGAGAAATACAACGGAAACAGAAATTCTGATTTTTACCCATCAGACTAGCAAGGTTTTAAAAAAGTTAGCGAAGGCTAGGCGCATGTCTCCTGTGGGATCACAGAGGCCCTGTCAAATAGCTGTTGTGTGTATAGTGTCGAGAGGCGTAATCAGGTAGGATATCTTTGGAGGGAAACTTCATTAGGCAATATCTAAATTAAATACGTGCATTCCTTTTGGCCCAGCATCTCTACTTGTAAGGAATTTATTCTGCAGATGGATTTGCTCAAGTGCACGACGTGTATAAGGATGGCGGCAAAGCTGTCATTTTAGAGATGCAGGGCAGCCTAAATGTCCATCAGTATCGATTGGTTAAATAAATATGTGCCTGTTTAAACACAGAATAGCTCTAGATTGACAAGAAATGCTAACAATGTTTGTCTCTGGGGAAAACTAGGGAATAAGAGGGTGGAAAGGAAAAGTAACTTTTGGATAGTTTTGAATTTTTACCACTGTCTGTATTACTTCCTAAAAAAGGTTGAATAGCACAGCAGTTCTCTTTATTACTTTCTCCTTAGTCTCCAAATAGTTAAAAGCTCCCTCTGCTTTGTGTAAGATGAAATCTCAAGTTGGGACAGGCTGGGAACTGAGCAGATCTGTTTCAATTCTCTCAACTTCTGAGTCCCAAATGTCCCAGCAGAATGGATTCTCTGTGGTCTCACCAATTCCTTCCCTAGGGCCATTCTCCCACTTGCAGGTCGGAAAGCATTGCCCACATTCTGCCTGGACAGTTATTTCTTGGTATTCTCAGACAGAAATATCATTTCTATTTCCTTTTATCTCCTCTGAAAACATCCCCATGCTGTTTCTGCTTTTCACTTGTTAGAGTTTCAGAGCTGTGTCTTTACCTATTGTGTGAACTCTCTTCCATGTGACCTTTCCTTTGGAATGAAGCACCCCTTTCTGTTGCTAAACTTAGACCATACATCTTAACCCATCAACCTAGGAGATACACCATTCCTTGAGCTAGACTTTGAATCCCCTTGTCCTGCTTCTCACTACATGGACTGCTAAGGCCTTAAATCTCAAAAACTGCTAAAAATTGCTACCAGCTAGCATCAAACATTGTGCAAAGCACCTTACACATACAGTGCCATTTAATTCTCATAACAGTGAGACATTGTTAAATTCCATTTTGGGATGAGGAAAATGAGGCACAGAGAAGATAAGAAACTGGCCAAAGGTCACACGGCTAGTGAGGGGCAAAGCTGGGATTCAAACTACCTGAGATTCCAAAGCATGTCCAAAGTGCTCCAACAAAATCACCACTCCACACTGGATTCTGCAGTCTTCTCTCATGAGCCTGCAACATCCTGCCATTTTGCTTCCGTAAACTTCCACCTGTTACCCACTGTGGGCTCTAATCTTGGCACGGGTCCTTAGATTGGGGTGTGCTATGCCCTCTCCTCCTTGAGTGGTTGGAATTCACTAGCCTCTCAATTCAGCAGGAGGGCCCAACAATGACCTAAGTCTTGGTTTGACAGATTTTGGGGGAGGGAGGCTGTGATGAAATTAAAGCCATATAAAGAACCACTAGAATTCTTACATTCTTCTGCTTCACCATGAGCCCAAGGAAGTGCAAAGCTATGCTGAGGAGACAGATGTAGCTGATTATGATGTATCCGTCTGTTTACTTTTTTTTAAATTTATTTTTGGCTGCGTTGGGTCTTCGTTGCTGCGCGTAGGCTTTCTCTAGTTGCTGCGAGCCGGGGCTACTCTTCGTTGCAGTGCACAGGCTTCTCATTGTGGTGGCTTCTCTTGTTGTGGAGCACGAGCTCTCGGCGCGCAGGCTTCAGTAGTTGTGGCGCACGGGCTCAGTAGTTGTGGCTCACGGGCTCTAAAGCGCAGGCTCAGTAGTTGTGGTGCACGGGCTTAGTTGCTCTGCGGCATGTGGGATCTTCCCGGACCAGGGCTCGAACCCGTGTCCCCTGCATCAACAGGCGGATTCTTAACCACTGCGCCACCAGGGAAGTTCCCGTCCATTTACTTTTGAACATCATGCCTCTTTAAGAAAAAGAATATGTACATGTATAACTGATTCACTTTGTTAGAAAGCAGAAACTAACACACCATTGTAAAGCAATTATACTCCAATAAAGATGTTTAAAAAAAAAAAGAAAAAGAGTTGGTCTCTAATTAGTTAAAAATGGAGCCACTAAAATAAGGGCAAACATAACAAGACAGGAAGCTGTGCTTTTCCAAAGTGTGGTCCTGCGCCTGCCCACCTCAGACTCTCCTTGGAGTGACCACTAAAAGGAAGGTTCTTAGGTCTCACCCTGACCCCCTAAATAGAGCCTCACAATCTCCATTTTTAACAAGCTGTCCAAGCGATTATTTGGCTTCCTAATTTGGGGGGAAATGGGCCTTTTTGCAGAATTGTTGAGGATTGCTTCTTTAGTGGAGTCTCAGCTGAATGTCAATTTCACATCTATTTCACCTTTTAGATAACGCTGGGGCTTCTTAAAACGTGCCACCTTTCATGTGCGAAGGGACTTTCCTTTCTTTAGCTGCAGTTTGCTTTTTCTCTATCTCTGCCCCCTTATACCTTGCCTACGCATTTGTTGCCTCCTACAGCAAAATGGTGGAAGCAAATCATTCTAGGGCTATTTAGGGTATTTACCTGGTACTTTTGGAAGATTCAGTCAGTCAGGGAATTCACTTAGAGCCGGGTGGGAAATACTCATCCAAATGGATCAATGCGGCTGCTCAAGGAGCTCTTTGATGAGCTCAGATCTTAAAAGACTAGTTAAAAGCTGGAAAAATTAAGGGCAACAAAAAGGATCTATCATTTGTTGTGCTCAGAGCAGGGCCCAGGAGGCTGGAGTCACTGACCTGGAAGCATGGTGGGATATTAACAGGCATGAAAAACAAAGCACTCCTGTACTGTCCTTACTCCTTCATCTTCACTGTTAAGGAGGACCATTTTCAGTGGAAGTGGTAGACCAAGAAATGAAACAAGCAAGAGGGTTTTGAAGGCCAAGGTAATTACCTGACATGATTTCAAGACTTCCAGTCCACATGAATTACATCAATGTGACGATACTGTCAATTCACTGTTAGATATTCTCAGGGGATCACAGAAAAACAGTGGATGATCAAGACCAGTAAGTAACTGAGTTTCAAAAATGCAAAGACCTAATCCCGTCAGTTTATGGAATACTGAGTTTGGTTTTGCTGGCAGGTAATATTCCAGAAGAAATGACCAGTTTGTGAGCTCTCGGGAAGGAAGAAGGGGATCATATCAAATGAGTGGCTCACTAAGAAAATAACGCTCAGTCTCCGCTCCTTTGAAAAGGGGGCTGTTGGTACACGAATGCCTGCATGGACAGGGTGACTAGACTGCTGGAGGAGGGGTGAGGGGACGGGCGGGGTATTGGGAAGGGTTGCTAGCTCACTGGTGATGGTGATGAGCAAGGTTACAGACCACTGGTGTGGAGGAGAGACAGACAGTCACTACACTGATAGTGGTGGAAGGTGGCTTTCTGGTAGTTCTGGATTTCAGTGGAGTGAACTCTTCAACATCATCTAGTAACAGCCTCCTGGAGATGTGGATGGACAGGGTCCCAAATGGTGGAATAATTAGTGGTGAGAGGCCTTAAAGCACAGGAGCGGAGAACACAGACTTTGAAGTCAGAATTCTGAGTGACCATGGGCAAGCTGCTTGGTTAGACCCTAAGCCTGAACTTCCCCACGTGTGAAAAGAATATCACCCACCTCACAGAGCAGTTGGGAAGATCAAGTGAAGTGACACGTGCAGAGTTTGAAGCGCACATCTGGCTACTAGCCCCTGTACGTTTCTGTGGATCAGTGTCAACCTACCGGCGTTTCCAGTATCACATGGCTGGACCGTCGTCTGCCCCACTCAAAATTATAGCGAAGCCTCCCATGAGAACGCCGTGGGCACAGTGAATAATATTCACATTTAGCAGATGAATCCAGAACGCACGTGGTGGGCAAAGTCCTGCTCAAAAGATGATGCTCCCAGCTGGATACAGTTGTTCAGATACCTTCAGACCAGCTCAGAAGTGATGTGTTCCTGCCTGCCATCTGGTTAGATGTTTCCTTTAGAATGAATGCAGAATAATTCATCTGCTGAGCAGACATTCATTGAGCACCTGCTACTCATCAGGCACCGGGGAACAAAGGAGAGTGTGACACAAAGCTTACACTTAAGGAACGTACAGCCTCCAAGATGAGATGAATAAGAAAGGCAGTTTTAACACAAAATAGTGAATACATCATAGATACACACGGGGGCTGGGGAAGTAGAGGAGCAGAGCACAGGAACTAGCCCAATTTGCAGAGGCGGGTGGAGGCAGTCAGAGTCCCTGGGAGAAGATAGCCAGCGTCTGAGCAGAGGCTTAAGGGATGAGCAGGAGTTGGGTAAAGAGGATGGGAGTGACAGCATTTTCGGCAGAAGGAACAGTATTTGCAAAGGCACAGATGGGAGTAACAGCAGGGTATGGTGAATGCCAGGAACTACAAGCAGTTTGGTGTTGTAGGAGTTTAAACAGGAGGGTGAGAAATGGGGGAAAAATACGCTAGCTAGAGCAACAGGACAGGAGCAGATAGCTGGGGAATTCCAGAGAAGGCCTTGGACTTCATCTTGTGGGTCATGGAGAACCCCGGCAGATATCAAGCACTGCAAGGACGCAATCAGACGGTGTTCTAGAAAGATCACTCCAGTGATTGCGAGGAGAATGAGCTCGTCGGGAGACTGGAGTCAGAGAGATCAGTGCCAGACAGAAGATGCTACTCCAAGATCAGTGTTGATAAGGAGGGAGGAAGGGCTACATACAAATACTAAGGAGGCAAGCAGAACAGACCTGAGGACTGCCTGGACATGGGCGGCAAAAGGGAGAGGAGCTGTGGATGATGTATAAATGCTTACCCTGGTGAGAAAGAAGAGAATTCAAGTGAAGTTATTGTGGTTTGTTTTTTTCAGTAAAAGAGGATGAATTTAAGTTTTGCCATGTGACGTCTGAGGTGTACAAGGATATAGAGGTTGAAATGTCAGTATAAAACCTCACAGAGTAGTTTGCATTAGAGATAATAGCTTCAGAGTCAACAGTACTTATAAAATCTTGACAAGATGAGAAGGGCAGGTAGACTGTGATCAGGGAGAAAAGCAGTGGGCAGAGGAAGAACCCTGGGAGAACACCAATATTTAACAGGAAGACAGAAGAGGCTGTGACAAAGACAGAAGAAAAAGTCCAAGGGCTAGAGAAGCAGAGATCACAGAAATCAAGAGATTAGTTTCAAGAAGCTGTGAGTGAGTGGTCACCGCTGTCAAATGCAGTAGAGAAAGGTCCGCCAAGTTGAAGGATGAAAACCGTACGCTTCCTTTAACAATTAACATGTATGCACACTGGTTAGACCTCTTGGTTGCAGACAATTGAATCCACTCAGGGTACTTCAGGCAGAAAGGTATTTATTAGAGGTTATTAGATAAGCGTACACAATCTCCAGGAGGCCACAGACACAGGTTTGGAGGTCTCTCTCCCGGGACAGCAGCAATCACCAGGGCAAACACCCACCCTCACCACAGGACTGTTACAGCGGGAGCCCCACTGCCACCTGTGATCAGAACCTTCACCAAAGCTGCCCCAGATGAATAAACACCTCAGCCACGGAGTCTACAAAAAGGGCCACCCTTCCTAAGAGCAACCTCATTCCAGGATGAGTTTGCTCCATGCCACCTAACTGAATGTTCACCTTCAGACTTCCAAAGTCCCATCACCTACTTCATCCACAAATGATACCTCTTGTGCAGCATAAAAGGAAGATGGAGTCAAAAAAAAAAAAAAAAGTAAGACTAATCTTTATTCCTCACAAACACATTTGTAAAAATGTATCAATGAAATCAAAAGATTCAGAACACAATTATCTGTATGCAGCACGTAAACTGAGGACCAAAACATCTGCTAAAAGGAAATACACCTGTAAACATGTATCTTAGGGAGCATTTATAGGTGATCAACTCCACTGTGCACGGTGTGCAGCTGATTCCCTCCTTCTGGATAGATTTTTGTGGTAACCAAAAAAAAAAAAAAAAAGGTCAGATTTTGGCAATAAGGGAGGGAAACACATTTTTTTTAAAAAAGGCTTAAAAGGGCCAAATTACAATTATATATATAAAAAATGGCACAAGAATTGATTTCACAAAAATACTAAGGAAAGTATCTCAGGCCTACCTAACAGGAGGAAAAAAAGGTCTTACTCGGGGGCTTGAAATGGGGGCGGGAAAGAAAGAGTTTGGTACGAGTTCTACCCTAAAAGGCAACGTACTGATTTCTGGTTCTACAGAAAGACTGTGCAACACCCTCCTATCCTCTTGCACGGGATGCTTTGGCACAACTTCACTAAAATTTTACACGCTTCAATTTGAGCCATAAATGCATCTCATATTGCATGTTGCTTCTTAAAAGAATGAAGCCTAGGATAAAAACCAACCCTTGAACTCTATATATTGACAGTGTGCATTCATAATTATGTCTTCTGAAAGCACGCAAGTTAGCAGCACCAATCGTTAAGACATTAAAAAATTATTCTTGTACTTGAGCAGCAACTTCTATAAAAATAAAGGCTATGTGATTTCTGATTAATAAACCTGCGAGAATTCAAAATGACTAAACTGCTTTAAGATAGGAAATTCAAAATCTCCCTGTATTGATATAACCTTTAACATGTTATATACTTTATTCAGCTTTTGAAAGAGGTAACCCTCTGTTAAAGAAGGTGTGAATGTTATGTCCTCAGCCTAAGAATATGAAACGTTGATAGATCACAGAACTGTAGAGCTAGAGAGGACCTTGTGATCGTTTAGTCCAACTTGCTCTTTTCAGACGGGGAAAATGAGGCCAACAGAGGGGAGATGGTCTGTCCAAGATCACACAATGGCAGAGGCTGGGCCCCCAGTGACCTCAATTCCCACCACTGTACTATATATGGTACTCTCTACGGAGCGATCTTCCCAAGTTTTTCTGGTTTTCTTTGGTCCCATTCATTAAATAACAAAGAAACAACAGGTACACAGCAATACGATAAACACAGACTTATACTCCAATTTTAAAATCACAATATCAGAACGATTCCTGAGCCTTTAACTACCTTCATTTTTTGAGAATGCAGTCAGTAAGTTAGGGCTACCTACTGGGGTTATTTTCAAATATTTACACAGACACGGAAAACACCTTTCAGAACTATTCCTAGAAGACATTTCTACAAACACGTCCACGGGATGCCAAGACACTTTCCATGGGATGTAACGAAACTATGACGGTGAATGGAAGTAAGACGCTTCAGTCTCTCAAAGTGCAGTCATGAGTTTATCTCGATACATCATACTTTGCATTCCTCCTAAGTTCTTCTGGTTCTGGTCGTGGACATAATCGAAATGGCTGTCATCTCCACTGGCCGATGCTTTCCAATGCGGCCTGTCATCCTGAAAGGATGGCCTGTTTTGTTCGCAGAGTGAGTGGTCAGTGGGGGTATGAAGACAATGCAGAGAGGTGAGTGAAACAACACAAGCACAAAGGAAACGGACAAGAAAAACCATGAACCACATAAATGGGGATGGCTTTCAGATGGAAATGAATGGGTTTCCTACTTTCAAGTATTTAAAAAATTCAGATGTGGGTCCTCTATCAACTTCCAAGTTGAGAACAGCTCTGCCCTTGGCTGTACCATCATCCCTCAAAGGGTGTCTGATGATCAAGTCGGTCTGGGGAAAGCGAGGCGGTGGTGAAAACGGTTCCTTTTCTACGGGAATTCTCAAGAACTGTTGCCATGTGAACGGACACTGCGAACGCCTCAAGCAGCATTTTCCAAAAGTGCTGGACCAAATAATTCTCCTTTCCTGGAGAGTCTGATAAAGCACAATATGCTGGGAACCACCCCCAGAGATTCTGATGCAGCAGGTCTGGGGTGGGGCTGGGACTCTGCATGAACAAGTTTGCAGGTGACACTGATACTGCCAGGCAGCAGGGCCACCTGCGAGCAGCACCGGTCCAGCCTCCCTAGCATTCCCAGCCAGGTCTGCCTCACAAGGAAACCAATATGGTAAAACAGGCAAAAATAAGTGTTCAATTTTGTAAACACAAGGTTAAATTGAAAAGCATTTCTATAGATCTCTCTGTGTCTCATGTCTGGAAAAGAAACGGCCTTTGCAACACAGAAACATTTAGAAGTATTACTTCACTAGTTTTACTTGCTTTTAAATGTTACATGAATATCAAGTGCTTATGATCAAACTGCACTGTTGTCCTACAGGATCCCCAGCAAACTTGGTAGGAACTATCAAGAACTAACTGCTCTCATTTGCCCTGTTCTCAATGGATTTATTCCCATCACTCCATTCGCCGCACTTTCTCGAGGAGCAAGGCTAGCAATCTCGCTAAGAAATAACTTTCTGCAAACTGAATTCACCAACTATGTTTCTGAAAGAGCTTCACACATAAACACCAATTAAGACTGATCTGAAATTCAAATCATGAAAGGAACGTTTGCCTTTACAAAGCTGGCATTAAAAACAATCTCAAGCTTAACCGTAAATGCAACAAGGCAGGTGCCAGTTTACTTAGGAAGGGCTGTGGTAGGTTAGGGCAGAGGTGGGTAAACACGGCCCTCAGCCTAAATCCCACACTGTCTATTTTCATAAATAAGCTTTATGGGAACACAATCAGGCCCATTCACTTCTGTATCGCCTGTGGCTGCTTTCAAGCTACCATGGCAGAGTTGAGTAGCTGTGACAGAGACCACAAAGCTGAAAATATTGACTATCTGGCCCTTTACAGAAAGTTTACCGACCCCTAGGTTTAGAAAAAGATCCGTCACCACAAAAAGCAACCCTCCACCCCATCCCTGAAAAAAAAAAAAATCCCACAACCAAAAAAAAAAAAAAAAAAATCCCACAACCAAAAAAAAAAATAATCCCACAACAAAAGTCCCTGAGCCTTAGTCTTATTTTTAGTAAATGAATTCTCAGGACAGGAAAACGTTACTTCGAAATTTTAAGTAACATTTCAAACATAAAACCAAACCCAAAATATCTGAGGTTAGAGTGACTAAAACAAAACAAAACAAAAAACCCCACCCAGTTCATTTTTATTTCGTCAAGCATAACTTTAGTAAATCCAGACCCATCACCGGCTTATTTTGCTTTGCAAGTTATTCATCTCTTCCGGGACAAGACAACTCTTTAACAGTTGTTTCTGATACAGAATTTCAATTCATAACTAAGTAGAAAAGGAGAGCTTGGGAAAGGACGGCTCTGTGAGCTCAGGTACTTACCTGATGTTTGGAGAGTGCGGGTGCCACCGAGGCTGGCTGGGGTGAAGATTGGGGTGATACTGAGGCTAGAAATAAAACACCAAACTCGATTATTAGATGCCCTTTGCTTTCAATGGTCTTCACCGGCTGTGAATGGAGAGGCTCTTACTGAACCCTGGCTGGGGGAGCGCACGTTTCCCAGGATATCACGTTTCCCCCATGACAAAGGCTGGGGGCTGCCCTCCAAGAAGAAAGCGGAAGGCATCTGCCTTGAAAGGGTGCCCTAGGGCGCCCAGGCAAGGCAATATTCATCTCTCCCAAGGGAACCCACGGAAGGGGCCAGAGAGACGGAGAGAATGACGGTAATTTATTCCTTAGAAACAATTTCTGTCGTTGCTGAAAATGACAACAACTGTGTGTAAACAGTTACATCTGCCAACAGACAAGGACTGAACAGAGGATGCCAAGGCAGCAGGACTCCGGGCGAACTCTTTCTCTCTTGTTAAAAAAATTTTTTCTAAAATGTGATCCAAAACAAAACACACCCCCCACACCCCCCACACCCCCGCCCGGCCCCGGAAACAAACAAACAAAACCCCAAACCATCCAGGGCACCATTATCCTGATAAAACAGAAGGAAAGAAGTAGTCTGCCCATTTTAACATGAGAAAATGGATCCAGACTGATGACTCACAAAACGGCCCGGGGTGAAGATATAAGGCTGGCCTGGGTGGGTGGCAGGCTGCCTGCCAGTCCACTTCTGGCCTGCAGAGGGCAGCGGTCCCAGACTGTGTCAGAAGCCCTGGGGCTCTTCAAGGCTAAATTTTCTATGGGGCAAATTAGGTTCTCCTGACATTTAAGTCACCACAGGCTTGCCACCATTATTCTTTTAATTATTTCTTCCCCTTCTTCTTCTTCCCTGCTGTTCTGGTTAAGAAGCAGAAGTCCATTCTCTATTATGAAAAATTCTCAGCAATTCTGTTCATTCCATTTTCATGGACCTGAGATGCCCTCACTGACTCTTCTGTATTCCAGTGACCCCTCTCCTTCAAGGATGCCTGTCGGCAATTCCGCAGCCCCCAGAGGACATCCTACTGGAAAGAGGAACCTGGAGAAAACATTTCAGTGGCAGAATCTGAAAGCTGACTAGGGCTTTAGAATCTCCTGGAAATAGTCGCTTCATATTTCTCTCTCTTAGGGGATACAGAAACCCAGAGG
The DNA here is from genome assembly GCF_039906515.1 of Pseudorca crassidens. NCBI lineage: Eukaryota > Metazoa > Chordata > Mammalia > Artiodactyla > Delphinidae > Pseudorca > Pseudorca crassidens. The sequence continues at coordinate 24,168,781 of NC_090302.1, read as the reverse complement.
TGATAGATGATTTGCCCAAAGCTGAACCGTTTCAGGCGTTTTGGCCATACAGCCAAGGCCCCAAAAGAGGCTCCACCAACTGGCTCTTGAACAAAAGAGAGTAATCTAGCATAGAAGTGGACCTTCTATTCTATATACCTTGTCTTCAAACACAACCAAATCAGATGCATTGGAGAGAGGTGGGCACCTTATCCATAGAGACTTGGAAGGAGGATATTCCAGAACCTTCCCTGGTCTCCTTTGGTAATTTATACACCCTCTAAAGCTGTCAAGGAGTATTTTTTAATGTTAACCCACATGGTTCTCAACCAGGACCGTTACATCCCCCTGGGGACAACTGGAAATGAGTATGTGCAGTTTTGCTAGTCACAATGACTGGAGGGTTACCTGTAACTCTTGGGCAGAGAAGAGGGAAGCTAAACCTCCTGTAACTCTAAGGACAGTCGCAAGCAATGAAGAACTGCCCCTCTCCAAATGCCAATAGTGCTCCCATCAAGGACACAGCAATCCGTCCTTTGCATTCGGTTAAGCTTGCTGAGCTCACAGTAACACCAAGGATGCAATACCACCTTCCTGGAAACCTTTCTCAGCGCTCAGATGCTTACCGGGCCACCTATCAGGATGTTCTCTTCCTGGTCAATGTACTCCCATCATGGCACCTCTAAAGGCTGGCAAGGAGCAGAGGGCCAGTGGTTGCCAAAGATGTTAAGAGAAGAACAACATCCAGGTGACAGTTGTCATGGATTTGATTTCAACGAACAATCGCCTCGACGTTCCCTCTACCTGCGAGGCTGCTGGGGCAACGGCAGCGCTGAGCTGGGAATGTTTTGCTTCGTTTATTTTATTTTTTTTTCTCCCCTTCAAGCACTAATCACCCATCAACAACATTCTAGCCACTCACACCTGAAAGTCCGACCAAAAAAAAAAAAAAAAAACAAAAACTCTGACTAAGAAGATTCAAGAACCCAAAGGCAGCAGCAAGGAGATCAGGAAAGCTGGCCTTTCCCCTTCCAGGTGCAAAGCACTTTTTACACTCATTCCCTACAACTCGGAAGTCACGTCCAGGCTCTGCGCATTGGGAATAAGACTTCATGTACAGAAGACGATTTCACAAAATTCTTCGGAAACATAATTTGGAGGTCTCATAGAGATAATGTACACTGGGATCCCTGCCCCCAACTAAGGAGTTAATATCTACAGTAATGAGACTGATTAGATCCAGAAAGAGACGGATTAGAATAAGGCTCCAAAGTGAACTCATCATGGAGTAGTTTTATTGTGACATTCAAAACCAGACTGGCGATAGGGCAGAGAAACTCAGGGGAGGAGTGTCCCTTGGACATTCACACCCACCCAGGACAAGAAAGCTGGCCACCATGTTAGGGGGTCATCAGACATGGGTGCTGCCTCTCAGCACACGATAACCCGGGAAGCCAGGGACACATCATTAGCTCAGGGCCCCCACCTGGCCACTCATCAGAACCACCTTAGAGAGGCACTGCAGCTTGCCAATACCCAGATCCCACCCACCCTAGAGTTTCTGATTCAACCAGTCCAGGCTGAGGCCCAAGCACCAATTATTTTTTTAAAGCTTGCCAGATGGTTCTAACATGCAGCAGGGCTGAGAACCACTGGTGCTGGTGATTTCTAATCAAGGGGCTGAGAGAAGGCTTTGTGGAGGTGACAGCTTCCCAGCAGACAAGTGTGGGCCAAGGAACAGTGGGAAAAAATTATGGGGCAACAGTGATGTGATTCTCCCTAAAGATGCTACCAGAAAACTACTAGAGCTAAACAATGAATTTGGTAAAGTAGCAGGATACAAAATTAATGCACAGAAATCTCTTGCATTCCTATATACCTAATGATGAAAAATGTGAAAGAGAAATTAAGGAAACACTCCCATTTACCACTGCAACAAAAAGAATAAAATATCTAGGAATAAACCTACTTAAGGAGACAAAAGACCTGTATGCAGAAAACTATAAGACACTGATGAAAGAAATTAAAGATGATACAAATAGATGGAGAGATATACCATGTTCTTGGGTTGGAAGAATCAACATTGTGAAAATGACTCTACTACCCAAAGCAATCTACAGATTCAGTGCAATCCCTATCAAACTACCAATGGCATTTTTCACAGAAGTAGAACAAAAATTTTCACAATTTGTATGGAAACACAAAAGACCCCGAATAGCCAAAGCAATCCTGAGAGAGAAAAATGGAGCTGGAGGAATCAGGCTCCCTGACTTCAGACTATACTACAAAGCTACAGTAATCAAGACAGTATGGTATTGGCACAAAAACAGAAATATAGATCAATGGAACAGGACAGAAAGCCCAGAGATAAACCCACGTACATATGGTCACCTTATTTTTGATAAAGGAGGCAAGAGTACACAGTGGAGAAAAGACAGCCTCTTCAATAAGTGGTGCTGGGAAAACTGGACAGCTACATGTAAAAGAATGAAAACTCCCTAACACCCTACACAAAAATAAAATCAAAATGGATTAAAGACCTAAATGTAAGGCCAGACACTATAAAACTCGTAGAGGAAAACATAGGCAGAACACTCTATGACATAAATCACAGCAAGATCCTTTTTGACCCACCTCCCAGAGAAATGGAAATAAAAACAAAAATAAACAAATGGGACCTAATGAAACTTCAAAGCTTTTGCACAGCAAAGGAAACCATAAACAAGACAAAAAGACAACCCTCAGAATAGGAGAAAATATTTGCAAATGAAGCAACTGACAAAGGATTAATCTCCAAAATATGCAAGCAGCTCATGCAGCTCAATATCAAAAAGAACAAACAACCCAATCCAAAAATAGGCAGAAGACCTAAATAGACATTTCTGCAAAGAAGATATACAGATTGCCAACAAACACAAGAAAGGATGCTCAACATCATTAATCATTAGAGAAATGCAAATCAAAACTACAATGAGGTATCACTTCACACCGGTCAGAATGGCCATCATCAAAAAATCTACAAACAATAAATGCTGGAGAGGGTGTGGAGAAAAGGGAACCCTCCTACACTGTTGGTGGGAATGTAAATTGATACAGCCACTATGGAGAATGGTATGGAGGTTCCTTAAAAAACTAAAAATAGAACTACCATATGACCTAGCAATCCCACTACTGGGCATACACTCTGAGAAAACCATAATTCAAAAAGAATCATAGGGCTTCCCTGGTGGCGCAGTGGTTGGGAGTCCGCCTGCCGATGCAGGGGACATGGGTTCGTGCCCCAGTCCGGGAAGATCCCACATGCCGTGGAGCGGCTGGGCCCGTGAGCCATGGCCGCTGGGCCTGCACGTCCGGAGCCTGTGCTCAGCAATGGGAGAGGCCACAACAGTGAGAGGCCCACGTACCGCAAAAAAAAAAAAAAAAAAAGAGTCATGTACCACAATGTTCATTGCAGCTCTATTTACAATAGCCAGGACATGGAAGCAACCTAAGTGTCCATCAACAGATGGATGGATAAAGAAGATGTGGCACATGTATACAATGGAATATTACTCAGCCATAGAAAGAAACAAAATTGAGTTATTTGTAGTGAGGTGGATGGACCTAGAGTCTGTCATACAGAGTGAAGTAAGTCAGAAAGAGAAAAACAAATACCATATGCTAACACATATATATGGAATCTAAAAAAAATGGTCATGAAGAACCTAGGGGCAAGACGGGAATAAAGACACAGACCTACTAGAAAATGGACTTGAGGATACGGGGAGGGGGAAGGGTAAGCTGGGACAAACTGAGAGAGTGGCATGGACATATATACACTACCAAATGTAAAACAGATAGCTAGTGGGAAGCAGCCGCATAGCACAGGGAGATCAGCTCAGTGCTTTGTGACCACCTAGAGGGATGGGATAGGGAAGGTGGGAGAGACACGCAAGAGGGAGGGGATATGGGGATATATGTATACCTATAGCTGATTCACTTTGTTATACAGCAGAAACTAACACAACAATGTAAAGCAATTAAACTCCAATAAAGATGTTTTTAAAAAAATGATGTGATTCTCTAAGAACTGAACACATGATGTATGCTAAGGAGCAGGGACAATAAGCGTAGAAAAGTTAAGCTGGACCCAGGTTACAGAAGGCTGCGAACAGCCAGCGAGAGCTACCACAGCAGTGGCTGGTGGGCAGGCAGGGGGTTCGGGCCTTGATGGTCATCCTGTGAAAGAGCAGAACACCAGCCATGGACACCCACCTCCACTCCTTCTGCAGCCAACAGGCCTTAGCACAGTGCTTTACAAAGCAGGTTCTAGAAACCACTATTCCACTGATGGAAATGAACACACCACCAACAGAAGTGGTGGGGGAAGCCACATTTTCTTATGGGGGGAAGGTTGTCCAACAGTCAAATGATTTGCGGAAACACTGGATTTAAAAAAATAAAACATGTGTCTTCCTTGAAGGATTTTTCAGCACTTTTGGCATCCCAGCGGGCACCATAAGATCCAAGAAGGGAATGAAGGACGCAGCATTTGCCAAACATGTGACCAAGACATCCTTCTCCTGGGGGCACACCTCCAGGGACTCATGTTCCCTGGGCCTAGAACACACTTGGACAAAAAATGGCCTCACTTGAGTGCCCCCGAGAGGCTGTGTTTGACCACCCAGAAACTTAGAACATATATCCCTGCCGCTTGCCAGTGTACAGGGTTAAGAAAAACAGGCAGCTCAGATGACCAAGAGGAAGCAGGGGTCAGGGGAGAAGGCTCTCCTCTTACTGTTTTCTCAAAAAAACATGTACTGCTGTTATTTCTTCCAAACCTGATTATAAGTGCAATGACTGCTCAGTGTGGAAAATTTAGACACTTTAAGACGTATGACATGAAAACCTTTAAAAGCAATAGCTCACCTGGTAATTATGGACTTCAGGATTTGTTTTAGAGCTAAAAAAAAGAAAAGAAAAATTGTAATGTAACAGGTTGTAAAGCGGCATTATTACTGATTTATTTAACAGTTGTAAACTAATCCTAGGTGCTAGCTACTCTGTTAGCAACTTTTACAAATACTATTTCTATTTGGTTACTAGCAGCTTAAATGAACATATAACTGGGGAAACCAAACAGCAGCCCTCATTCGTCACTTTAGAGTTCGCAAATAGAAACACGTAGGTAATATTCCAGACCCGTGCTTATAATGTTATATTTTGGTGGCAAAAAGGAGGTCCTTTCAGTTGGGCAAACTAAATAATTTTAGCTCCCATTCCAGGCCTGCCCTGGCATTGCTGGGTGGCCCATGGTACTGGGCAGCTCCAGTGATGCCCAGGGCTTTCTCCAGCTCAAGGGAGGGCCACCAGCCACTTCTGAGCATACACCACTGTGGGTCCCACCGCTCTCAACAATGCTGCCATGACGTGGCCACCACTCTGGAATGTTCATTCCACATAAGGCTCTGTACTGGGAACTTCACATCTGTTATTATTTAATCCACACAACAAGGCTATGAGGTCAATAAATGTTACCACCTCATTTTATAGATAAAGGAACGGTTGCCTAACAGAGAAGTTAGGACACTCGCTAGCTAGCCCATGGCTGCACCGTGACCGGAATTGACATTTGCAAAACCCCTAGGCCAGTATCCTTTCCGCCAAGCCACGCTGGCTCTCTGAGAACCTGCAGAAAGGTTCCAGGCTCCTCATGCATGATCCTATTTTGATAGAATCTGAAGTATAACTACTCTGGTCAAAAGTATGGGCGGAGACGGTTGGTGCAAAACACAATGTATTTAATATGCAAGCTCGGCATCTGCCAGAAAAACCAGACCAACCCAGCACCATCATCGGGCTCGGCTGCTAGGGTGGCGTGTTCAAAATCAAGGTTTACTGCTCCTCCAGAAATGAGAGGAAAACATTTCATGGTTATGAGCCTTGCTTAGGGTCTAAATAACCCTGTGTTCCAGTGTTCTTAGAGGGCCAGTGCACAGAGCCAGGTTCTGGGCCAGATTCACCCCCGGCTGCATTTCACCAGGAGGGCGAAGTGTTCTGCAAGGTGCTATTTTCCTGGCATCACCTCTGCGCCCAGAGCACAGTTTCGTCCCCGGCTCCCATAGAAACCCTCCCCACCCCCAGGACCCCACAGGCTATGAAGAGCAACTGAACAGCTGCGAACAATGGTTATTAGCTCATTTGTTCCTAAAGGGTATATTTACTGGGTGGTTTTTTGTGGGTGTGGTGGAGGTTTGTTGTTTTAGTTTATTTTGGTTCTCAATATATATAATCTCTCCTAGACGCTAAGAGGAAAATGTAATTTTATTAGGGGAAAACAAACAAGCAAAAGAATCACTTCCTTAGAGAGCAAAGGAAAGAAACGTAACTCACAAGCCCCTGAGAATTAAAAACAAGACATGCTGACAGGCATACTTTCAGCAACCCAGACGGAAGAGCCAGACATCTGACGCCCAGTGAATGGCACTGCAAGCAGCGTCTGCCATCAGAGGGCCAGGCTGAGCTTCCAGCCATGATACAACGGCCAGCTACGTTCTCCAGGACCTCAGGGTCCTTGGAGGTGTCTTGGGGCTGCCTGTGGGATGCGGGGGGTGGGTGAGCAGCAGGCGCCAGCCCTGCCCTCCCTGCTCGGTGTCACCCAGAGCAGTCCCGCTTTGGTCTGTTCTCTGTACTGGGCTTCCATGGCAGGTTTCTCCTAGTGGGCCAAAATCAAAAGCTACAAAATTTCGAAAAACACTTGATCTAGCCCGACCTCTTTGTTTTCAGATGAGAAAAAGGCCGCCCCAGAGCTGAGTTAAGAGAAATGCCAGGGCTGGGCGGGAGGCCTCCTGATGCCTCATCACTAACCCACTCCTCCACACGCCGCACTCTACCAACTGCCCAGGGCGTACAGCGCACCAAGATAGGCTGACCTCAAAGACCACCCTCCCCGGTAGCCTGAGACCTGTGCCTGGGATGACCAGAGACTAACCAGATGGGGCTACCAGTGGCTGGAGCTTGGACACAAGGGCCGAAACAATTACATAGTCTGGGATTCTCTAGCATGACAGCTGTCCACTGAGGTCGAAACTCACATAAGAAAACAACCGTTTCAGGGAGAGAAAGAGAAGTACACACCAGGTGGGACAGTGTCCTCTTGGGCAGCACACGAGACTCACCTGGGAGCTTTAAAACCACAGATGCCCAGGTCCTCACCCGGAGACTGATTCGATTAGCCTGGGGTGTGGCCTGGCTGAGGGTTTCAAAGCTCAACAGGTGATTCCAATGTCCAGGAAATATCAAGGCCACCTGTGCTGGAGAAGGGGGCGGCCAACCACGCCCCATGGGCCGAACCTGGCCCACCTGCTTTTGTGAGTAAAGTTTAATCAGAACACGCCAGGAGTCGCTCATTTACATACTGTCTATGCTGCTTGCATGCTCCGGGGGCAGAGTGGAATGGTCCTGAGAGAGAGAGCAGAGCCTGCGATGTCTAAAATATTTACGACCAGGCACTTTACAAAAAAAGTTTGTTGACACCGGTGCTAGAGTTTCAGTCTTGTGACAAGTTCTCTTCCTACAGGAATTTCACTGGGCATTGATAAAGGTCTTCTACGTTGTATGACATGAAACCCGCACATCACTGAGCGGATCCAGTTTTTGTTCTCGGGGAGCTTTTGCTCAAGAGCACGGCCTTTCTTTCCCATCACTGCCTGCAGTGCCGTTAGCACACTGTGCCACACACATTCCTATCACCTTTATCACCCACTGTTACAATACACAAAGCACAAAGCCACTCAAACAAAGCATCTGTGTTTTCCAAAAAAACAAACTGTCTTGGAACATTCTACTGTGTACTTATTGAAAGCCAGGCGGACGGTATAGCCAGGCAGCAGAAAAAGGGGGTGGAGAGGAAACCATCAGGTGCTTCACTCTGTGATTTAACTGTATTAAGGAAAAAGTCAACATTGCAAACAAATACAGTAATTCGAGAGCAGAGCCATACCCGGACTCTGGGGGCGCTTACCAGAACTGAGCTGCTATCATCGGGTTGCTTGCTTTAAGGGAAAAACAGAAAAGTATGACACCTTAGAGAGCTTTACCACTTTTTACCATTTTTACCACTTGTTACCAATGCTCAGGTTAGAGGTTCCTGTGATCTCAGAGCAGTCCCAACCCCAGGAGGCAGAATCTTCATCTTGGCTACCTCTCCTTTCTGGAGGAAAAGTAAATCACCTCCCGCTGTGCCCCACCCTCCAATTCACTCAGAACATGCTCACTGAGCTAGTTCCCAGGGCCAGGAGTCCTAGGAGGCAGAGACAGACAGTCCCTGCTCTCAAGGAGCTCACAGTCTTGACACAGACAGAGACAGAGGCGTGAAAGATCGAAGACAGGCTGAAATACAAGCAGTAACCTGTGCAGGGGAGCTCGGGGCAGACACCTCCGACTGGGTTCGGGGTGTGAGTCTGCGGAAGGGGCCATGGACAGAGGTAGAGCTTGTGTACCTAGACACCATTTTGTTTTTTGAAAAATGGAGCATGGAAAATCATTAATGGTTTCACAAAGATGCTGGAACTCTGGCTGGAGAAAATGTCAGTAAAATAAAGGCGGGAAAGAGGATGAAGACCAGGAAGGGAAGTGGAGGAGAAGCACGGAGCCTGGAGTCTGGAAGAGCTCTAAGGCCACCTCGGGGCATCAAGCACCCTCCCCTCGGCAGCAGCCATACCGCGGCGCCTTTCCCTTGGTGCCTGTACCCCTCCAAGGACTGGGCGCTCACTCTGTCAAGAGGGGGCACTATCTTTGGACGGCCCCACCAGCAAGTTCTTCCTTCGACTGGGGTGTTTCTGGGCAACTTTGACCCAACTGGCTACGTGCACAAGCATAATGATGCTCACCAGGGAGGTGAACACAGCCCTTGGGACAGAGAGCTTTCTCATCCCCCCACACCCCGGCCCCGCCCCATCACTCATCACTCCCAGTTCCTGCAACCAATCACCCTTCACGGACCTGTCACCCTCCCTGGACCCAGCCCCACCCTCTCAACCTCTGGTCTTTCTTGAAAGTGAGGCCACATTCCTTGGGCTCTGGGCAATTTTTTCCCCACGAAAGCAGCCAAGAATGGCTTTGGAGAGTTTCTGGCTGCCACGCTATTGTACCTTTGGTTCAAAAAGGAAGGAAACAGTGGGGAACACAAGGTTAAAGATTCTAGATGGGAAAGCACAGGTGCCAGGTCCCACAAAGGCCCACTAAGTCCTGAGTTATACAAGAAAAACATATGAAATGGCCAGTACAATGATATATGGGAGGGAACAAGAGTGGGGTGGGGAGGTGCAGAGGTCCTGCTATGAAAGAACAAGATAGTCCTGAATGGAGGAGCAATCAAGTGTGGACAAAGGAGAGCTAGGAGATGGGATCTGGAGGCCGGGTTTAAACAGAAACGAGCCCAGCTTGCTCATCTGCTGACTGAACCTGTAACTGGGTACCAGGCCTCATGCAGGTGTGAGGCCACAGTAGTAAATGACAGACGAAGCTCGGGGAGTTCGGGAAAGGGGCGGGGTGGGGAGGGCAAGCATCCTGGGGCCTGGCTAAATTCAAGGACACGGTGTGCTTGGATTGACTCTGGGCCCCGAGTCCAGTCTTTAATTACTTCTGGTTCTGCTCTTAAGTGGTCAGAATTCTGGTTAGCGCAAGACTGATGTCCCCAATTGAAACTGGAAGATGGAGGGGAGAAGGGACTGTTCTTCCCTTCGAGACATGTTATCGTCTTCCACGGGCAAGAAACATGTTTACCTATGATATCCCTAAGGTCCCAGGCCCAACAGAAGCAAAGAGGTACAAGAAAAGAAATATGGAAAAGGGGGATAAGGAAATGAACACATCCAATGGGAAAGACTAAAGACAGCTGGATGGTGAGAGTAGCCTGATTCCCACCAAGAGAAGCCCACTGGGGTTTTGTCAAAAGCTTCAGAATGACAGAGAACAGCAGACAGTTCCTTCACAAACCGCTTCGCCAAACTCCTTGGGGCTTATTAACCAACTTAACCGTGATGTAAAATTCCAAGACAGAACGAAAAGCACACCACCTTTGAATGTCGAATGTCTCCGGGACGGATAGCGTTTACTAGGCTTCCTCTCGAAGGTGCTGGTTCTCCGTAACCTGGCGCCATGTGTAGCCTGGTATTCCGTCCGGCCACTGGAAAGCAAACATTTCACTGCATGCTACCAATATCAGAATGTCAGTACATTATACGTATTTGGAAGTGAACTTGTATTTCCAAGAGCTCCAATGTAAATTTCAACTTATCTCAAACTCGTTTGGCAAAGACACACACTAAATTTAGCCTTCCGCTTGAAAATAAAATCACTGTTGCCAGATCCAGGCGGTATTATATTTCCGCCAAAGGACAAAACCTGCAATTTAGGTACCAGCCACTTGACTGCACAAAGCAAGCAGGTCTGAGTACTTGGAATATTTGACTAAGGACACTGATTCACACATAAAATACCTTTCCTAAAACGTATTAGGTAGGCATTTAACTCTTTTAAAAGGCTGTTATCAATGACCACTTAACTAAACCTTGGCTTTCCCTGCTATGCCAAGAAAAACACTGCTGCTTTCACCAAGGCTCTCCATCAACCCAACGTCCAGCTACAGCTTCCAGGAGGCAATGCTGTCTCTGTCTGATCTATCACTGCCTCATTCCAGCCACCCTCAGCTTATGATTTATCACATGGAAGGAGCCACTTGCCACCTGCTTTGACTGCCTCCAAGGGGCAAACTCATCTCCAAACTCCCTTCCTTCTCACGCTGGGCTGGACCAAGTCCCACAGGAAACCCTGCCTGGGCAACCTCAACAGTGCGGTCCTGCTCACTTGGAGCACAGCAGACGTCAGCACACCGTGCAACGTCTCTGCCAGGCTTCGCAGTTATGACATCTTCCTTCCGTCCTTCCTTCGCAGGACCCATGAGTCGATTCTTTCTCAGAAAGGACTTGGTCCCCCCCACTCCCCTCTGCAGCATTTAAAAATACATTCAAACCAAGCGATTCTTTAAACACAAGTGCACAGACGTTTCCGTGCACAGCAGAAAAATGTGAAATGAACAAATCGTTTGGCATCTTAAACAGAGTTCAAGGACGTGCCATGTGTGAGAAGAGGTTATGAAACCATGTGAAGTTTTAGATCTTGTAACAGCAATTCTCAGATCTGTAAACACGCCTCAGGAATCGACCCTGGGAGTGCATTTTAAATGCACATCCCCAGGCCTTGTTCATACAGCCACACGTGAGCCCCCATAGATTCTGATTACAAAGGCCTGAGATGTAGGTCCTAAATCCGCATTTTAAAAAAACACCCAGGGAGGTCTCGTGCACTTTGAGAGACATGGTCTTAGAAACGTAAGTAGAAATATATCGGAATAAACCTCTCTTTCTTCAGGGTCTTTTCAGATTCAAATATTCCTGAGCCCAGCCTGGGTCACTCACACACACAGTGACATCCGCTCTCATTCTTAATTGTCACCAAATTTCTTCATGTTGGCGTGTGACAGGCGATAGAGTAGTGGTTGAAATATAAGACATAAGACCCAGACAGCCTGGGGTTGAATCTCAGCTCTACCACTGACTGGCTGTGACTTTGGACAGATTCTATACCCGCCCCCGGACCTAGTTCCCTTATTTGTACAATGGGTATAATCTGAGGACCCATCTCATTAAGGCCATGGGGAGGATGACGAGTTGGTACATGAAAAGCCCTAGGGCAGTGTGGTCGACAGAGCTTTCCAAAACGACGCTCATGTTCTACATCAGCACGGCCCAATGTGGCAGCCCCCCATCTCACTTGTACCGGGCACCTGAAGCATGGTTAGTGAGACCAAGGAGCCACATTTTTAAATGTACTGAACATGAATTAATTTAGATAGCCACATGTAGCTCGCACCTACTGTATGAGACAGCACAGTTCCAGCTAAATGTCAGCTGTTAATAATTTTGTGATTATTAGCTTCATCTTATCCGTGAGGATGCGGAGGCTAGAAGAGCTCCGGCGACTCCACGAAAGGTCAGATGCTAAGAAAGAAGCAGGGGCAGGACGTCCAACCCAAGCCTCCAGATGCAGGTCCACTGCTCCTTTCACCAAAACATCACAGCTCCCCTCCTTCAAGACACATGACCGTGTTGTAAAGACGGTGCCTACCTGAACCTGAAGCGAGAGCCCAGTCTGATAAAGTCCGATCTGTTGGACTTGCTGTTTCCCGGCGTCCGCAGCCGGAAGAAGGCATGGTGCTCCACGGCGCACTTCCACAGATGCTTGCAGGTCCGGGCGCTGTCCAGGCGGAACACGAACGTGTGCTCCTGTTCCCGGCCCTCGGAGGTGAAGCACAGGGGTCCCAGTGAGCAGGGATTTGTAACACTGACTCAGGATGACTCACAGCAAGGCGGAGGGACGGAGGCAAGGCTTACCTGGTCATCGTCCTCCACCACCACCAGCGTCAATTTGCTCTTTTTAAAATCCATTTTGGTAATTTTGGGCCTGGCCAGAAAGAAAGCATTTTCAAAGCACAGTCTGCAGCAGCGCCGTCTACCCATCACACCGCCGTTTCCTTTCTACCGTTTAAACTCAGATTTGCTCAAGGAATCACTCATTCACGTTAAGTGTGATTATCCAGAAGCGCCACTGCCATTTGTCAGACACCCACAAATGCAAGAGTACGTGTGCTTTAAAAATGAATCTGGGTGTTGCAAATATCCCTCGATAATCACCCATCACATATAATTCCACCACAAAATAGGAAAAGACATTTTTAATATAGGACAAAACTAAATTACCAAAAGAATAAGCCTATTTTGTTAGCTCCTTCAAAGATTAAAATGCCTGTCGGGGTCAGTCCAAGAGAATATTCACAGCCATCTCTTCCCTACAAATAAACGAAGGCACAGTCGGTAGAGGGTTCTAACAGGTCGTCACAGAGCAGAATGCAAAACAGTTTCCTCACCGCATTACTTAGTTTGCACATGTTTACACGTTTTTCAGTCACCGGGAAAACCAATTACTTAAACGCACACGGTTCTTACCCTCACAACGTGCATGTCTACCCCATACATTTCCAGCCACTTCGCTTTATTCAGATAGGAGAGTTCCGCCTGGGCAGGGCTCTTTCCCCTTAGAAAAACCAACGAGACACATGTGAACTGCAACGCGTACACCCACACAAGCCTGAAGGGCACGGCCACATGAAGGGGTGCTTGGGGCAATTAAAGGGATGAGGGCTACCGATTTACATCAACATGACACGACCTCCAAGAACAGACTGTTCACTGAGCGGAAAGAGGACAGAACAGGGCTTCTAATAGGAACGCTTAGGGAGACGCCTCTGTGTGTGTAGATTCGTGCATGCGTGCGCGAAGGAGAAAGGCTGGAAGGATACACAGCCGGCTGCTCACCGCGGCTTCGTGCAGGAGGGAGCGTGGGTGGGGTGTGACAGGGACTGGGGCAAGACTCTACGCCCGCCCGCCCGTTTCTACGTTGTTGTTTCAATGGGATACGAGAATGTGCTACTGTCATCTTCCATCTGCAAAGGAGCCAGAATGGCTGCGGGACCACGGGAAACCATGCTCGGTTTCTGAGTCAAGAGTGACTGGGCACAGGCAGCGTTTCGGGAAGATGGGCCGGGCGGGAGGAGAGGCGGTGGCCCTGTTATCCAGGCATAAAACTGCTAGACTAGGGTGACTAAGGGAGGAAAGAGGACAAAGCAAGAGAGAAGTGGCAGGGCTGGATTTAGCTGTGGTGACCACGTGTCCTGAAATACAACTCTGTACAACACATGGTCTCAAACATGAGTGTCCCTGTAAGCAACCCCAGGACACATTTCTAAAGGGTTTGCCCTAGCAGTCCAGGCCACGGACACAGCCCCAGGTGTGTGGGACCGGGTGGGTCAAGGCAGCACCCCTCTGCCTTGGTTAGGAGGCTGGGATGGCCATGGCGTCCCTGGCTATGCGACGAGCAAATCGGGACCAGGCCCTGTACTTCAGCGGAAGAAACAGGAGTATGGCTTGGTTTTTACTGTACATCTCTGGAAAGAGAGATGTCCTGTGGGCCTTTCAAAAACAGGACTGAAGCACGGGAGGGAAAGAAGTGAAGAGCTGGAGCTGCGATTTTATAGTCATCAACAGAGCCACTCTGCCGTGAGATAAAAGAGTCTGACAAATGCTTACAAATGACCAAATGCATACATCAGAATGTTAGATGGTAGCATCAAGGTACCTGCACTCTTTCCATCTCTGGAAGATATCAAATTCCATCGCTTCTGTCTGATTTGGAATGAACCGAAACTCAGACACAAGCTCTGGTGTATGTTCTGGAAGCTCGCACTCCCCAAGCTCGGCTGCAGGTTTCATAAAAGGGAGAAAACAGGAGACAGTGAATGCTTTTGGTTATTGCAGCACCAGGTCCAAAGGCACTTTGCCTACTGTAAACAGCACAGGTACCCCCTCCTGTATAACCAACTCCCCGCTTTCAGGAGGACTTAACTCCCACTCGGTCCCCACATGTACGTTCAGAGTTCCCATGAATCACTCCAGTGCGCTCCCCACTGGGCCATACACCATCATCTCAGTTATGACTGTCCCTCTCCCGACTATTTCTCTGGCCCAGGGAGGCCCTGATTACATTTCCCCCACAAAATTGTAGTGCCTGAATTTGCAATAAAAGGCAACTGCAGGCAATGGGGACCCACCCAGAAACTCCATGTAACAAGGCTCTCGTCAAGGGTAGGTCTGAACAGCACTCCAGAGTCTGCAGTGCTGGAGAGGACCAATCAAGAATTCGGTACAGGCAGAAATCAGGGAGAAAAAATCAGGCAGGAGGGAGAAGGAAGGAGTGAGGAGTGAGGGAGGAGGGGGTGAGAAGGCCCCGGGAGCAACTGCGGCAACTCAGGCAGAAGCTGGGAGGGAGCCGGCTGTGCAGAAAGGAGCAGCGGCCACGCAGGCGATCCCAGCAAAAAGCCCGAAGCCGCCGCTTGGTCCTGGCTCTTGCCCAGTGCCCCTGGGAATGCAGGGCCCGAGGACACAGGGGGCCCATTCCTCCAGGACATGAATGAGAAAGCTCACTCTCTCCACTCCCCCCACCCTGGCAGTGCAGGAGGCAGACCTCAGAAGGAAAAGGAATCCTCCAGGGGTTCCTCTGTACCTTGTTTGCTATGAACTCTAATTACCTCTGATACCTTGCCGCACAAAGTGTGGTCCGCAGACCAGCGGCGTGGGCCTGCTCACCATGCACAATCGCAGGCCCCACCCTGGATCTGCTGGAGCAAACCCACCACGTCCCCAGGAGGGTGGTGCACACGTTACTTTGAAAAGCACTGGTTTTCCGAATGCGCCAGAATTGCCTGGAGGGCTCGTTCGAACACACGTTGCTGGCCCCCATCCCCGGAGGTTCTAAATCCATAGGTCTGGAATAAGGCCTGAAAACCTGCATTTCTAACAAGTTCCCAGGGGATGCTGACGCAGCCGATGCAGTATGTTCCCAGGGAACACACTCTGAGAATCACTGCTTAACACGACATCCCACCGACCAGCCAGCAAATGACCGAACACCCCCAGTGACAGCAACTCACTATGGACCCAGCAGCCCTTTCCAGTGGCTTCTGAGCCCCAATCCCAGAGCCCACCTTTCAGGAAAGGGACTCCAGTTGGCTCGCAGGAGAAGAGGTTAAAATGTTCCTGTCCACACAGAGGAAGCGGCAATACCATACTCGGAGGGGTGGTGGGAGGACTGCAGGAGACGGTGTCTGACACAGGGCGGGGACCTAGTGACTGTCCCCTCACCTGACTGCAGCCCCTCATCTGCAGCTCTCAACTGGACGGCACCCCTGATACCACCAGGTGGTCTGGGTCAGGATGTGCAGCTGCTTGGCGCCTTGGGCAAAGTCACAGATGAAGATGGTGACATATTTGCCCAGAAAAGGTGAGAGCTGGGCTCCCAAGGCTGGGGGCCACGACTGACCTCTGACCAAGATGTCACCCTGAAGCTAGGGACCTAGCAAAGCTAGAAGGGCAGTCTGGGAAGAGATCTCCTGGATGTGAACCACATTGCACCCATGGGCCAAAGTGAGCCCTGTGTTTACTGGTGTGTCTGCACAAGACTGGGTTAATTGTGCATCTGACATCATCAAGCACAGGAGGGAGAAGCCAATGACGAGGTTCCCCCGAGACCAGGCAAAGGGGACACTTTGCTGCCTGCCTTCCAAGAACCTGCCGGCAAGAGGACACTTTGCTCAGTCTTTGAACTCTGCAGCCAGAGTCCCAGCTGTGAAGGGTGTGGGGCGTGGTGGAAACAGCTCAGAGGCAGGAGGGCTTGACTACCAACTTGACCATATACTACCTGTGTGACCTGGGCAAGTCACTTCACTGTCCTGGGTCTCTGATGCCTTATCCACAAAAGGGAGACTGACAAAGATGAAACAAGATCATGGACACACAACAAATGACTATCCCATTCTTCTCCTCCCTTCTTCTTCTTTGTGCCTGAAATAATTCCCAAAGCAACCATAAAATTAGTTCTCAAAGAGCAGAGCCTCCAAGCAGGGCCACTGCAACACAACTCATGAGGCATCAATTCAAGGACAACTGCCGCAAGACACGTATTCAAGGCTCAAGCACGGGAAGAAGTACACAAGCTTTCACTGTGCAAACCCACAGAGGCTCTTAGCGATCATAGTCCAAGGCAAACCGGCTTCTTTGCGGCTGAACTAGAAGCATTTACTGATGGGCTGGGGGGAGGAGGGGACACGGAGAGACAATGTGACAAAAACTTCCCCATTTCTGTGTCCACATCTTCAGTTTGTCTTTGTACCTGACATAATGACTGCATCTTAAATTACACTAATGTTGTGGTTCCAACTCAGATAGGTAATTTCTCCAAGAAGGGCTCAAATGACAGCTGGTATTCTTGTCTGCCTCGGCGGCAGGGCAAGGCAAATGGTTCTCCTAGAGCTGGGTGATGCCTTCACCACTTGGGGGCAGGCAGGTGGTGACATCTGTGCCTCATCGTCGTCTAATCATTTAGGACGTGTGCCAATGGCCTTAGGAAGAACCTCTCAGGTGGACTGACAGCCCCAGGTCTGACATGGATGCTTTCATCCCATTAACTGCACCCTGCCATCTACTGCTGGGCCACCAAGCCTGACAGTATGACCTCCTGGCAGCTCAGAAACTCTAGGGTGGATGCAACTTGGCAAGCTGGTGAAATACAGATTGGTCAAAGTGGACAGTCCATTTCCAAGTTCCCCAAAGCCATAAGGACCATAAGGACCACTGTATCAGGAAAATATGGATGTGAAGCACTTAGCATTGTATTTAGCACAGACGGTTACCTCCAACACAAGTACCTTCAGACCACATGGGCAGACTGCCCTTCAGCCAAAGTCCATTGGGGGGGGGGGCTCTTCAATTTCATTCTGCACTTACTGAGCACCTATTATATGCCAAGCCCCCACTAGATAATAAGTACTAAAGTGGTAGATGGACCTAGAGTCTGTCATACACAGTGAAGTAAGTCAGGAAGAGAAAAACAAATACAGCATGCTAACGCATATATATGGAATGTAAAAAAAAAAAATGGTTCTGAAGAACCTAGGGGCAGGACAGGAATAAAGGTGCAGATGTAGAGAATGGACTTGAGGACATGGGGCAGGGTTGGGGGTGGAAGGGTAAGCTGGGACGAAGTGAAAGAATAGCATGGACATATATACACTACCAAATGTAAAATAGATAGCTAGTGGGAAGCAGCTGCATCGCACAGGGAGATCAGCTCGGTGCTCTGTGACCACCTAGAGGGGTGGGATAGGGAGGGTGGGAGGGAGACACAAGAGGGAGGGGATATGGGGATATATGTATACATATAGCTGATTCACTTTGTTATACAGCAGCAACTAACAAAACAACGTAAAGCAATTATACTCCAATAAAGATGTGTATATATATATATATATATATATATATATATAAATGAAAAAAAATAAGCAGTAAAGGTGACTAAGGAATGGAAGTATCAGGGAATGGGAGTAACCTGGTCACTAAAAACCTTCTTTATAAGTACAAACATGACAGAAAGAATATATGTACTAAAATTACCAAGTAGAAAATCATACAAAAAAATTTGTGTATGAGTCTGATCAGAACTACATTTTAAAAACTCAAACTCATAGACAGAAACTCTGCTTGTCTGTGGGTAGGACCGTAGGTTACTTTCTTCCTTCTACTTGTCTGATTGCTGTCCTGATATTCTATAATAAGCCTGTACTGATTTTATAATTTGAAAAGACTTAGATCAACTTTTAAAACTTGGTAAATACAAAAGTCAGAAGCCAAATCTTACTATGGCACTCAAAAATAGTTAGTAGTTATAAATGAATACATCATAATTCATTATCCCATAGAAGCCCTGATAAACGAGTCTGCAATATATGTCTATCCGACGCGCCGATGAAATTCCTTATATGCAGTTACACATTAGTATCCTTTTAATTAGTGCTGGCAACTTGAACAAGTGTTTCTTGCACATGTTAAACTAAAAATCCACCAGTGCATCAGACAGATGGAACAGTCAACGCTGAGACACAGGCAACCCTCTTACCGTCCAATTCCCACCCACATGCTGATGACTCTCCCCTGTCAGTGCTTCCAGCCTGACCTGTCTGGTGGAGCCAGATCTCTACAGACTCAAGAAGCTCCCAGAGGCCCCACTGGCCCCTCTCAGCCAAGAGACCCTACACAGATGTCCCCCCACGGGAGCCCAACTCTTCTTCTAACCATTCACTGTCACCACCTCCCATCCTTGGTAGCAGCCTACGAGTCATCTCTGTCTCCTCTCTCAACACTGAGCCTAATGACCAGGTCCTTCTCCTTGTACCGCTGATGATACTTTGGGGTGTGTGTTTAACGCCCAGCCTTAGTTTCGTTTTGTTACAGCTACACCTCCTCACTTCACCCCCAGCCCCAGTCTTGGTCTTGCCCCCATCCCTTCTCCCCATCACAATCACTGTGGCCTTTCTAAAATGCACGTCTGACCAGGCCTGCCTCCCGCTCAAGAGCCTTCAAAGACGCCGTGTTGACAGCACGAAGTTCATGCACTTTAAATGGGGTCGAGGTCACCCGCCGCTCCAGGTTTTTGAACTTGGCCCTCTGACACCAATCAACTGCTAGTGCCTCTCCACACTTTTCTACTTTGTGCCTTGGTTCCTCTGTTCATCTCCATCTACCCTTCCCCCGACAGGCCTCCACCTTCCAAGCCTCCTGCAGGGCTCTCTTCCTGAAGGAACCACAGTGTACTCTGTACGTACACACGGAGTATGTGATCCGGCCACGAGGCCCTCATGGGACTGAAAGCTACTTGGGGACGGAGACCAAACCAGAGCACTGTGCCTGGTACACAGGAGACCCTCATTTGTTGAAATGAAAAGCAACAACTTTAAAATGCTAATTACCACTAAGGAATAATGTACCTTGTAGGCAGAGAGCGGCTAACTCCACAGCTGTTTCATATGGGCATTTCAACCTTGGAAGGGAAAAAAACAAAAGAAATTAACTGTAAATACGAACTTTAATATTCATAACTATACAAAATGTCAGTAACATCATTTCTCAGGAGGTAGTGATATTCAGATAATGATTTTTGTTCTCGGTGGTTTCTACTTTTGCTGTCTACATTAAAAACTGCGAACAAGCTGACTTACACTCCCTGTTTCCCAAAGTCAGCTCTCATCATATGGTGAAATAACCCCATCTAGGTATAGCTCCTCTCAACTCTAAGTAGAGTGGGCAATTTTACTGAATCTGGCAAGAACTGGGAAGTTTGGGAAACTGAATGAAAAGCCTTCCCTTTGCCTTATTATTTTTCAACTTATTTTATCTTGGTCTAGTACATGCATCTTTTGAAGCTGCCTTCACTCTCTCTTGAAACGAGGTCATAGTGTTACAAATAAACAGAAACCATATCTAAGATGGCCAGGACAGCTGGATACACTCAAGCAATCGAATAACTGAGGCACCGCCACAGAGGTGTATTACTACAAATCCAGTGATCTCATTCATATTTACTATTACAAATTTAGTTAGAAAAATAATAATGACACACATTGGCCTAGCACTTCATAGTTTTCAAAGCCTTTTCATATATGTATATTATCCAGTTTGGTCAATGCATCAAGTGTGTCAACCCCCTAGGATGGGGGTTGCCTGTGCTCCCCATTCCCACCTCAGAAATGAGGAACTGAGTGTTCAAGTGTCCTGGCCACAGATGGCCAGCTGGTAGAGGCAACGCTGGGGCCGCCAGAACACCATTCTGCTAGGAATGCAGTAAACCAGGCTGACGTGCACGTAAACTGCAAAGTACTGTACAAACGCGAGGCATCGCCACTAATGTGTTTCCAGACCAAAGACAATCACCAGTTAAGAGGCTCTTAGTATGAGAAGCACAGTATGGAGAGAGAGAGAGAGAAATACACACACAATCAAAGATCCGTATTGCATGGCTGAATAAGGCAAATGTATACACTGTACAATCTACTTGTTCTATAGTGTACATTCCACTAGGATTCTCATAGCACATGTTCTACAGAGAGCTTCCAAATTCGGAAATCACATTTTGAATCTCCTTCAGATTATATTCAAAATCAAAATGTATTCCTGTCAGTAATAGCAGGTATTGCTTTTTAGATTCAGTATATCTTAGTTTTTCATGTAACGGAAAATAGTCAATATGGCTGGTGAAAAAATGACACAACTGTAAAAGTTATGACTGCTGAAATCTCATATCCTTAGAATACATACTGCCTGTGAAACCAACCATTTCAGTGCCAGTGGTTCTTGCGCTCAACAATCGTTGTATAGCCAGAGGCCTAGTGTTTAAAGACCGTTTTTAAGAGAGGAAAAGGAAATGAGATGAGATGTCTAAACCTCTTTCTACTAGAATCAGAACATAAACCTCTTTACATGACTTAAATGCAGATGGTGATGAGTGAGACTTTTGGATGGTCCAAAAACTTGTCAGTGTATACATACTAATAACGTATCTTGCTTACAAATACGACAAAAGCCGTTATGAATGGGGCAGTGATGTGATCAGGGAGAGAATTATTCCCAGATACACATCACTTAAGATATTAAATGCTCTTGGAAATGCTTCAAGCCATATAGTAATCACGTGAAATAAGATGATGATGACTGTGATCCAAGTATTAGACTCACTTTACAATGCCTGGTGTACTTTTTTTGAATTTTGAAAAGGGAACAAGCGTAAAGAGTTAAAAAAAAACACACACGGTGAACTATTTAGAAAATATACTATGATCTATCCTGAATTAAGAGTTAGAACAAAAACATACTTACTTTCCTGAAAGAATGTCATGCCTGAGTTGTAAAACAAACAGGTACCTGACAAACATATACAAAAGTCAAAAGAGGGTAACTCTTCCCCAGCCGCTTCCAGTCCCCAACTTCCCATCACAAATCCCACCCCACACACAGCCCGGAATTCTGCATTGTAAAAAGGGAGTCCAAATCAAATGAGAACTTGGGTGGAAGCATCTCCTCCTGTCTCCAGGAAGGCAGCCCAGAATCTAGCTAGGAAGGTGAGCGCATGGAGGAATTCGCAAGATACTTGGAGGATGGAACATGGAGCACTGCACAGTCCAATGACACCTCCACACACCCTTGGGGCTCCAGGAGAGAGAGAGACACACACACACACATGCACACGCACGCAGGGCTCACACGCAGCATGCAACATGTCCAATCCAACAGGCAGGGTAGAGCCACTGCATTGGGCCCTCAGCCTGCCCACCAGCAGATTCCAGAAAGGCTGCAGCTGATTGTATCAAAAAATTTACAGCTGACTGTAGTTAGCAACCACTGGAGGCTTTTTTTCTGATGCAGTTTAACTGCAGACTCTGCCTTTGAAAAAACAAAGTACACGTGTGCGCGCGCACACACACACACACACACACACACACACACACACACACACACACGAAACAAAAGTCCTGGAATTGTATGGCAGCTGGTCACAGGGGTAACGGAAAATGGGGAGGAGGGCAGCAAATAACACAAGTGCAGTTCACTGAAGTAAAAGATTAAGTAAGTGTTCTTTTTACCAGGAAGACGTGGGCATCAGAACCACTTACAGTGCTTTGTAAAAACCAAAGCTGCCCACGCTCCACTCCATACCTACAGAATGAGAAGCTTACACACAAGAGTGGTCCCCAGGAATCTGATTTGTTCAAAAGCCTCCCAGGTGTTTCTGATTCACAAACCCTGGTTAAGAATCACTGGCTCTGATGACAGCTAGAAGCAGCACACTTCATAAAGGACTCTAAAGAGAAACACTAGGATAATGTAATTTGTTTGAACTTTGAAAACAATGCACACGGTCACTCTCTGTGGAATGGATATAGGACAATGTGGGTGACGCAGACATGTGGGTGGTGGTGAAGGTTCTAGTACATTCCAGAATGTTACTACTTCTGAGAAGTGCTCAACCACCATTAAACTGAGTACTCACATCAAGGAGGACACAACGCTGACGTGGCCAGAACTTCCAATTCCTATAGGAAAACCTAACCACAGAAGCCCCCAGGCCGCTCCCATGGGGGACATGGCGATAAAGTCGGTCTTTAAAGTATTACTTAGGGGGTCACCTCCAAGCCAGCGGCCACCACCATGCATCACCCAGAAGCTTACATGTCACCACAACTGTCCATCACAGACAATGACAAGGAGATTCTGGGGACATCAAAAGCAGCAGAAGGCTGAGTAGAGAATCTCACTGATAGAAGGGTGGCTGGAGGGAAAGTCCACACGTAAAATGTTCTTTAAGCCTCTTTTGCTTTGACGCTATTTCTGAAGTCTAAGAGACAGGCAAGGGTAGGCGCACTATAAAAGAAATTCGGTGGGGCGGAAAGATACCGTGACGGAATTCTAACAACTTTGATATTATAACCATCAAGGGAATATTTTGCAGTTGCTTAAAAAAATAAGGTGGCAATTTTGGAGGCAGAGATGCTCTTCTAATATCTGCCTTCTCTTTTTGTATCTGAGACAAAATTAAAGTGCCGTAGACCAACTAGCCAATCTACCCAAGGTCCAACAAAATAGGAACGTGACAAGAAAATAAATTTTAAAATTCTGATTCACTATGAAAAAGGTCCAGTCAAGCAAAGTGTGGATTTTCAACAGAATACAGAGATAAGCACACACAAAGTGCTAATAACAGTTGCTCGGAATATAAAGACAGCAGATGAAAGAGGCGGCAAACCCACAGTTTAGAAGACCCGTGGATTGTAAGTAAGGCAGGTGCTACGGGGTGTGGGTGGGTAGGAGGATCTTGTTTTGCATCTTGTCCTACCTTGTAAACTCTTCACGAAGGTTGTTCGGTTCTGAAGAATAATATTTAACTCGAAAGTGCAAAGCATAAGCAGGTCCAACTAAGCATTTGCAGATGGAAGGTTGAAGATGTTTTTCCCCAATTTTGAAGATCACAGAATGGACAAAAGGAAAAACATGTTAAATCTATTAACATATCCACCACGGACTCTGGGAGGTAACAACGGAACATACAAAGCTAGTAAGTTCTTTTCAATACGAGTTTGGAAAACTAAAATGGACTTCAGTTTTGACAAAAGATAGTTTAGCTAGTAATCTCATTCTGGAAAAAAACCCTCATCATCTAGATGAATTACTAAGAGCTAACCCTTTACTTTCACCCCTGATTGCCAAGATACTCCAAAGTGATACTAACTTTTAACAAAATACTAAGTGGGCTAAAGGAAAGTGACACATAAACAGTCAAGTGTTCTGTAATCTAAAAATACTACGGTAGGGCTTCCCTGGTGGCGCAGTGGTTGAGAGTCCGCGTGCCGATGCAGGGGACACGGGTTCGTGCCCCGGTCCGGGAAGATCCCACATGCCGCAGAGCGGCTGGGCCCGTGAGCCATGGCCGCTGAGCCTGCGCGTCCGGAGCCTGTGCTCCGCAACGGGAGAGGCCACAACAATGAGAGGCCCGCGTACCACAAAAAAAAAAAAAAACCTACGGTAAAAAAAACCCTTAAAAGTATTAAATTAAAAAAAATTACTCATACATAAACCACACTGAAGAAATCTGGTTACCACAACTATAAAATCAGAGAGCTGGACCAGACTGTCAAAGATCCTTCCTGCTCTCCCATTCTCTGAATCTACTTCATAACTCACGAGAAAATGAATGTCACAGGTATAAAGTCATGTTTCTGAACAGCATATTTATCAGTCCTCATTGGGAGAAGTGCCTGATTTCAAATGAGGGTTTAGTCTGTTTTTTAACATCTACTAAAAACTCTTATTCAAATTTTAAACTCTAATATTTAGCCAGCCTTAGGAAATTAAAAGTCATCCTTAAAATTGAATCCATTTGAAAATGCTCCCAAGTTCTAATGAAAATGTAATACCTCAAAACATTGGCAAAGGAGTTTACTCTCTGATAAAAGAAGGTAGTAAACTAAATTCTGCTTACTTACTTTTCATCTGCTTTTTTATGGGTTTGGAATGATCCAGCCAGTGCTGAAAGAAAGAAAAAAAGTTTTTCTTAGAAATAGTTCATCAGTAAGATTACACAGTCCCTTGGAGTTACCCTGCCCTACAACTCTTAGTAATTAAAACCAGGGATTGTACCAGATCACGAGCTCTTAGGCTGGGGATCTGCAAACAGCTTGGAATGGTATAAAAATACCTGTGCTACATGAAAAGATGCTCAACATCACTAATTATGAGACAAATACAAATCAAAACCACAACAAGGTATCACCTCACACGGGTCAGAATGGGCATCAACAAAAAGTCTACACATAATAAATGCTGGAGAGGATAAGGGAAAAGTGAACCCTCATATACTGCTGGTGGGAATGTAAATTGGAGCAGCCACTATGGAGAACAATACGGAGGTCCCTTAAAAAATGAAAAATAGAACCATTTGATCCAGCAATTCTACTCCTGGGTATATATCCAAAAAAACTGAAAACATTAATTCGAAAAGATACATACACCTCAATGTTCATAGCAGCACTATTTATAATAGCCAAGCCAAGTGCCCATCAGCAGATGACTGGTTTAAGAAGATGTGTGTGTGTGTGTGTGTGTGTGTGTGTGTGTGTAACAGACTATTATTTAGCCATAAAAAAGAATGAAATATTGCCATTTGCAGCAGCATGGATGGACCTAGAGATTATCATACGAAGTGAAGTAAGTCACAGAAAGACAACTATTACATGATATCACTTATATGTGGAATCTAAAAAATAATACAAATGAATCTATATACAAAATGGAAACAGACTCACAAAAATAGTAAACAAACTTATGGTTACCAAAGGGGGAAGGGGAGAGGGATAAATTAGGAGTTTGGGATTAAACTACAGATGCAAACTACTATACATAAACTAGATAAGCAACAAAGATTTACTGTATAGCACAGGGAACCATATTCAATATTTTGTAACAACCTATAATGGAAAATAATCTGAAAAAATATATATATATAACTGAATCACTTTGCTGTACACCTGAAACTAACACAACATTATAAATAAACTATACTTCAATTAAAAAAAAGAAAAAATATCTGTGCTTATGCACATTAAGAGCATTTCTCCTGGGGAGAGTTAGCTTTCCAAAGAGGTGCCTAAAATAACCTAACATCCTTTACCTCATTGATCTATAAAGTCCCTTCTAGTCAGCGGAGCCACCAACTGCCTTTTCCTTCTGAGTTTTCTCAAGTTACAACCAAGTCTCCGTTAATCTAGTAATGACTACAAGCCCCGCCATCGAAAATCTCTGCTCATACACAGGTCTTGGCATTCTGTCGCCCTAAACTCTAAAATTTAAAACCAAAATTCATGACCCTTTAAATGACCCGCACTGAAGATGGAAAGACAGGAGGGGATTTGCCTGAGAGAATTCTGCTCTGGTCCATGAAGGCATTTCAACTTCCTCTAGTTTTCACCAGAAACACCACTTCAGTCTTATCCATCCAAGGAAACTGCAAAACCATTTCCCTCATTTAAACGTTCAAGTTGTTGACACTACAGTCCTGAGGAGCCTCAAGAGCTTGACTTCCATGGAAAGCAACATTTAGGAACATGAAACTGTGAGCCCCTCCAGGTGAACACGAGCCTCGAAGGGCAGGGACCACACACTCAATCATCTCTGAGTTTCCTGTGCCAAACACAGAGCCTGGCACCCAGCAGGCCCTTATCAGATGCTTGAGAAATACATGTTCAACATAATTTTTTAAATGAGGCAAATAGAGACCTTCCCATCCCTTTATGTAAATCCCATGCACGTGGAACATCGCTGTTAGAACAACACAGCCCGCAGCAGGTTTCTCACTAGCTGTTCAAAATCTGAGGCCATTCTGCTGACCGTCAAGATACTTGCAGAAGCAATCTAAACTCTGCACATTCTAATAATGAGAAAGGGTGGGACTAAGTGAGTACAGTGCACTCTACCACTCACCAAAGAGCCCACTCTGACTGTGTGGGAGGAGGGGGATAAGGAAACGCAGAAGCAAATAAGAGATGAATTGTAATACCATAAGCTGGGAGCAGTGCAATGGGAGACCGTGGGCTCTGTCAACCCCACTCCCCAGCTAGGCAACCGTGTGATCAAAGCACCCATAGCCGGATGCCTATCTCAAAGGCTCGTGGACAGGATGCTTTATCTCACTGTTCATAGCTTTGAACGGAAAATGACCTAACTGTCCATCAATAAAGATGGATTAAAACAATGGCTCCTCTATATAATGAAATACTATTCAGCCTTTAAAACTATTTAGGCCTATATTTATTGACGTGGCAAGAGATCCACGGCACAATGTGAGATGGAAAAAAAAAGGCAGGTGGGATCCCTTTATAGAAAATTATTATTTCCTATCAACATGTCTAGAAGAATTTATAGAGGTTATTTCTGAATGTGGGACTGGGAATGACGTCTACTGTTTTTCTTTTTAAATTTTCTGCATAGTTTTTTTCCTTTGAACGGGAATATTATTTTCACGGTGTGGGGAGGTGGGCTGGGTTGCCAACTTCCATCATTCATTCATCACTTGCCTAGCGGGCAGTTTCTGATGATCAATTTGTATCATTAGAATTCAGTCTCACTGCTGCCCTCAACGAAGCTGGAAATGCTGGACCTTAGCCCCTGGGAGGACAGATAAAGACTTGATACAAACATAATATTTACCTTCCTGCCAAAGTAAGTATCATGCTAATGGCTTGGCTAAACCTGTTCTTCGCCTCACTTTCAAATCAATTTATTCTTAGCAGGCAAGGAAAGTTCTCCCTGCAACCAGCCTTCTAATCTTATTAGCCCCAGAGGCTCAGAGATTAAAGGAGCTTGTCCCATCTCTTTCCCTTCTCAAGTCTCCTTATTGTATTTGGAATAGAACAAACTTCAGCCCACTGTTCCTCTCCCTCTACTGTCAAACTCTAATCTTGATGCAGGCCCAACCTGTGTCATTTCCTCAGCTGTGGTTTTCAACCCTGGCTGTGTGTTTCAATCACAAATGCCCAGGTCCCACCCAAGATCATTAAACAGAATCTCAGATCGTTAGTGTTTTTTAAAGGCCCCCAGGGTCCCATTAAATATTTAGTGTTGAAGTTTTCCTGCATCCTCTCCTACCCAAGAATATGTCCTAATAATGATCCTGGGGAAATATCCACGACCCCTTCTGAAAACTGCTGTCTAAAATCTCAAGCAATTTCAGGGTTTATTAGCCAGATGTCTACAACCCGTGTTAACTGACAGGCAGATCATGGCTAGATGCTCCTCCTGGACAGCAGACGCCTTTCCCTCTGACCACACTGCTAAAGAAGCCCCCCTATCAGGGACTTCCCTGGCGGTCCAGTGGTTAAGACTTCACCTTCCAATGCAGGGGTGTGGGGTCGATCCCTGGTCGGGGAGATAAGATCCCACGTGCCTTGCGGCCAAAAAAACCCCAAAACATAAGCAGTATTGTAACAAATTCAGTGAAGACTTTAAAAATGGTCCGCATCAAAAAAAAAAAAAATCTAAAAACAAAGAAGCCCCCTTATCCATGAGTGCTGGCCTCCATCCTTCCCGCCTAGCCACCAGCCACAGAGCCCCGCACAGAGCAGGACCCGCCAGGATTGAGGCCTGTGAAAAGTCTGGGGCTCACAAAGCCGGGAAGAGAATCAGAAACGGCTCCATTTAAAGAGCTCCTTGACCCTGTGGTGTTCAGATCAGGTTTGCTCATCTGCATCAGAGGTGCTAAGAAATCCAGTCACAAGCCTAAAATAAGAGATGATAAAATCTATCTTGTATCCAACCAGCTCAAAATGACCCGACTTTTCTTCTTAGCTGTAGGAGCTGACCAGACTCGGATCACTCATGCTTAATCCCATAAGACCACCCTGGGACTTGAAGACGCTGGGGGCACTCAGGCCCCATGTGGCATTTAATAAATTATATCCTATACTTGGCTTGAAGCCCTATTCAGCAGCAGCAGGACCTGTCTTGGATGTTCACCTGCATTCGACTAAGTACGGCCAGGCCGCCTGTCGGCAGAGGCCAAGGCAAATGTCTCCAGCCCTCTTAACAGACCATTAAACCAGTCACCGGAAACAGACAGGTGCCTTGCTGAGTTCAAAGGGCAAGACATTTAACTCAAACACTCTAACAGGTATTAGGTGGTTTCTGATCTGAATTTCTCATCCGAGTCCATCTGGCAAAACCCTTCCCACAAATCGAGATGTGAGATGATCCGGCAAAGCCCATCTGTTCTGATAGTACATCAGCTCTAGAATTAGAACATACATAAGGCTGGTTAGAGAAGTTAATTGTCTAAAATCTACACAGAAGCACTTGAATCACAATGGCCAGGAGAAGCTCAGGGGTTGAAGAGGGTCTAAAAACTCTGCCTGTACAACCCTGGGCCATCACGTTTGAGTGATGGAACTCATAAGTGGCTTTCTAGTACCTCTAGATTTTCTTGGCTTGTAAAAAGTGTCTTGTAAAAAGTGTCTTGTAAAAAGTTTGCATTTAAATTAGCGCTGGAAGGAATCTGAGAGATAATCATATCCAAAGGATGTAAAGAGAAAGAAGAGAATGAACACTTTTGGAGCTTATTGTGTGTGATGTTGTGACTCATAATAAGAAATGTATATATTAGGTCTTTGTCGGTTTCTGGCACAAAGCTCCTAAAACCCTTGTAATTTCCTAAGTGGTAACAGCAGTGAAAGTGTCTTAACATTCATAATGAAACCCTTTCAATGATACCTGAGTTTACGTGAATGAGGTGACTTTGGGAAAGCACCTAAGGATGGGGTTTGTTGCCAGGGAAACCAAACACATGATTGATTACAGGGTTAGAACTTTCAGTCGCCCGCCACCTCCCCAACCTCTGGGAAGGGGAGAGGGGCTGGAGGTTGGATCAATCACCAATGGCCGATGATTTAATCCATCATGTCTACGTAATGCAGCCTCCGTAAAACCCCAAAAGGACAAGGTTCATAGACCTTCTGGGTTGGTGAACACACGGAGATTTGGGAGGAGCGGCGTGTTCAGAGACGGCATGAAAGCTCCACACCTCCCCACCCCCTATACCTTGCCCTATGCATCTGTTTCAACTGGCTGTTCCCGAGTTACATCCTTTTACAGTAAACTGGTAACCTAGTAAGTAAACTGTCCCCCTGATTTCTGCGATTGGCTCCAGCAAATTAAACCCACGGAGCGGGTCATGGGAAACTCCTACCTATAGCCAGTAGGTCAGAAGCACAGGTGACAACGTGGACTTGGGATTAGCACCTGAAGTGTGTGTGTATGTGCGGTGCGGGGGTTGGTGGGGAGTCTGAGGGAGCGAGCCCTTAATCCAACACTGTCTTCAGGCAGACAGTGTCAGAATCCATTGCTTGTAGTGTTGGAAAAAACACCCCTTACATTATGTCACATCCATCCCTTTCTCAGGCTTCGAGCAGAGGAAGGTGGCCGTGGAGAGGGCTCAAGGTACCCTGGGTCACAGCGCTAATGAGGCAGGATTCTAACTCAGGCTGTGTCAGCATCCAGTGCTCTGGGTCTCCGCACCACACCCCAGCAGGACACACCTCCTCTGCCTACCGGAGGGATCTCTCCTCATCCTCATTCAGCATGAAGCCCCGTCAACCCATTCATGCCAGCTACTCGAGCTTTCCTTGGGGATTCATTTAAATCAATTGCAGAGACCCCTTCCCTTTATCAATAGCTACCCATTCAGCGCCAATACCTGCACGTGGACAGGAAAACACTCGCTCTGCCAACATTCAGAAGCAGGCTGCTGGGAGGCCTGAGGCATTTCTTGAGCTGTTGCACACGTCTTTGAGAAGGAGGCAGGAGATCAGAGTTCAAGTCCCAGTCCTGCCACTTGCCTGGCATGTGGCCAGGAGCAAGCCCCCTGCCCCATCCCCTCAGCTTCCTCATCTGTGCACTGAGCGGTCCCCTAACACAAGAGTCAACTCAGTGTCCATGGCAACTGTAATGAACTGTTCAAATGAAAGGAAGGGTTTAAGATGCTTCCTCTGACAGTAACATGTCCCACTACTAGTGTTTTTTTTGTTTGTTTGTTTTTAACATCTTTATTGGAGTATAATTGTTTTACAATGGTGTGTTAGTTTCTGCTTTACAACAAAATGAATCAGTTATATATAGAGATATGTTCCCATATCCCTTCCCTCTTGCGTCTCCCTCCCTACCACTACTAGTGTTTATACTCTCCAACCCTAACCCCACATACATCTGAAACGGTAGGAGCGCCGGCAGTGTCCACACAAGCGGCAAATGTGATGACATTCCAGGCACCCATCAGGGTGAAGCCACAACAGTCCCTCTGGCGTCCACAGAGTCCTTCCAGCAGTCACCATGTCTGTGTGTCAACCTCCCCTCACAGCCCTGGGCCTCTAATCACCCATCTACCCGATTCCGTGCTGCAAAAACCAGATGAAAAACACCTCACAAGTCTGAGACAAAGGCCCCAAACCACCTTTTCCGGATTCCTTGCTGCAAAACGGACCACCATGAAATGCTCCCTTTTCACGCTGGGTGGGGCTTTGGAAGGGACTGAGGATGGCTACACCTACCCTGTAGAACGCCCACCCCGAGATGGGGACGGAGACTTCTGCTTGGTGGGGCTATGGTTACTCCAGCCCCAAATCCCTGCCGCTCCTCTGCCTGGCAAAGTCCTCTCATCCTCTGTGGCTGCGTCCCACCCCATGTTCGCCCTTCCCCTCTGATACCCTGATCACCTCATCAGCAACACTCAGCCTCCGGGCTCACAGACGGGAGGGCAGTGAACAGTACGGTCTATAACCGTGAACAGTATTGTCTGAGACTTAACTTTCCAGGTTTCAGGATCTTAACACTGAAATTCTGGGATTGGTTTTCTGCTCCAAGACTCTGAGTCCTAAGATACTTTAAGTACACTAACTGTGGTGGATATTTTATTGGGTAATTTTATATTTATCATTAAAAAAAAAAAACTGAGCCCCCAGTTTTCCAAGGGACCACTTGTCTGTCTCCCTCACCAGAATGTGGCAGGTGGGGACACTGTCCAGCCTACCTCTGCACCACAGAGCTTGCCACTGAGTAAGCTCCAAGTCAAAGTTTGCTGAATGGCTACTGACTGAATGTTTTCTTTCCACAGGTGTGGCTGTGTGGGGGTGGGTGTGATGTTCCCTTGTGTAATGGAGTCAGTATAACCCAGTGGAAAGTGCTGGCCTTTGGAATGAGAGACCAGGTTCTGAATCCCGGCTCTGTCCCTTACTTTAGCCTTTACAAGGTTTCTAGTGAGCCTCAGCTTCTTCATCTGTGAAATGGGTCTGCTTTATGGCCAGCTTTACAGATCAACGCTGAATGTTAAACAAGAGTTATATAATGCCTCTAGTTTGATACCTGCCTCAGAGCTCATCAGAGTAGAAACTCAGTAAACAGCATCTACCAGAACAGTCTAAGAAAGCTGGGTGGGTGTAGGCCAGAGCCCTGGGCTCTCGGAAGAAAGCTTTGATATGTACAAATAGAACCCCTGCCCCTGCTTTGAGCTGTGTCAAAGTGAGAGCTACAGAGTGGGTTCCTGGGTGGCTTTCCTGCTTTGATATAGAAAAGGGAAAGAGGAGGTCCCCAGCCCCAACTGCTAAAAATAGGCGAAGCCAATAGACTTTGACCTTGCTTCAGGGCTGGGCTGCGCACTATGGAAACCAGGCTTGGCTTTCTGCAGCAAGCTGGGAATATAAGCTGGGGATGCAGACAGCCAAGAGCCCTGGAACCCCCAGCCCTCTGATTTGCATATTAGGGGTTGGGTGGGGACATCATTCCTTGCAGGAGCCTCGATTATGGGGCAATAAGCCAATGGCCAAGTGGACCGTTCCCTTCTGAGCCCCCATCTATCACACCTGCCACCAGATGCTTTGTCCCAGGCCTTTGGGAAAAATCATTGGCTCAGCGAACCTTCCCAGAGGTCTCATCTAAATCGCTAAGGTCTCTCCCACGGACAGGGCAGCCTTGAGGTTCCAGCTAACCTCAGGGCATCAGCTCTGGGGGCCATGATGACATCTGGTCCCCCCCGTCCTGCCCAGCTGGGAAGAAGTGAGACCCACACCCATGCTGGATTACAAAACCCTTTCTCTTCCATTAACTCAGTCCTTCAATTTCCCTCTGAAATGGATGTTACTACATTCACCTTGGTGTTAGGAAAACTGAGGTTCCAGAGTACAGTGTACCGAAAAGAACACTTAAAACCCGAAATCGGAAAACCTGGGTTCGCCCACAAGCTGCGCTACTCGCTGAGTGACCTGCCAAGGTCTAAGGACTTTGGTTTCACCACCAGAGATGGAGAAATTTGACAAATGGCTCCTAAGGTCCCTTCCGGGGCTAAGGACGAAAGTTCTAGGTTGTATGCCTTTGTCACCAATAGTCACCAAGCTAAGAAGAGGAGGACCTAAGTCTTAGGATCTAATCAGAAAGGTTTGTTCATATACACAAATAATGACCCTGAGGCCAAATGAGCAAACTGCCAGGGAGGGAAAAATAAGCTCAGGTCTACATAGAGGAAGAAAAACATTTTGGGAGTTGAGGACACGCTGCACGAAGGGCTGTCATCAGAGGCGGTCTTGAACGATGGCCAGAAGTTTAAACGGGATGAGAAAGGGTGTCCCGGGAGGGGAACCAGCACAAGCAAGGCGCGGGCAGTACCAGACCCAGCCTACAATGAGCCCAGCTTAGATGTCAAACCGATGAGCAGAAGAGGCCTGGGAGCTGTTGCTGCCCCACATCTCTAGGATCCTCAGAGTTCGGCAGACGAGGACCCTATGCCTGCTCCTGTGGGGAAGAAAAGCGCATCATATTCACAGAGCTGCATGCTTGAAAGGCTTTAGCACCTGCAGAATCTGAGCGTCTGCAGGTGTATGGCCTGGGAAGGACGCCTGGATCTCACCGTGAACATCCCTCCCGCTGCACAGGGCCAGGGCACCAGCGGACGGGAAAGCCCGGCAGCCAAGTGAGCAGAGGCTCACAGCAGAGCCTTTCACAGTGGAGTCACATCCTCGGCTTTCTGGGAACCCGTGTGGCTGGAAAGCAGTCGCCTGGGGATGAGGACACGCCACCAGAACAACAGGTACTTGGCTCTAATGGCAGAAATAACAGGTACCGTCTCCCTGACTAGAGAAGATTTGTGGGGCAGACACGCCTGCCTCTTCTTTAGACTCAGATCACTGGACATTAGAACTAGAAGAGCTCTTGGGAGAACAGGTCCAAGAACCCTATTTTAGGGATTTTCCTGGCAGTCCAGTGGTTAAGACTCCATGCTTCCACTGCAGGGGGCGCAGGTTTGATCCTTGGTCGGGGAACTAAGATTACACATGCTGCCTGGGGTGGTCAAAAGAAAAAAAAACAGGCGCTTCCCTGCTGGCGCAGTGGTTAAGAATCCACCTGTCAATGCAGGGGACACAGGTTCAATCCCTGGTCCGGGAAGATCCCACGTGCCGCGGAGCAACTAAGCCTGTGCACCACAACTACTAAGCCTGCGCTCTAGAGCCTGCGAGCCACAACTACTGAAGCCGGCAGGCCTAGAGCCTGTGCTCTTCAAGAGAAGACACCGCAATGAGAAGCCCGTGCACTGCAACGAAGAGTAGCCCCCACTCGCCGCAACTAGAAAAAGCCCGCGCAGCAATGAAGAAACAACACAGCCAAAAAATAAGTAAATAAATAAAAGAACCTCATTTTACAGATGAGGTAACTGAGCCCAAGGGAGAAAAGGTGGCTTATCTAAAGCCCATCAAATGAGTTGGGGCAGAACCAAGAGTAAGGTCCAGGTCTGACTCAGTCCAGGGCCATAAACAATCTGAAGCCAAAGATACCACACATGTTAGGACAACAGGAGAAGGCAGAATAGAGAAGAGTTTCCGGGATGAGGAGGGCTGGCAAGTGTCAGATGCTGGGGACAGCAAGGAGGACTCTGAACTCAGCACCCAGGAAGCAACCGGAAATGGAACTCTGACGCAGGTGTAGTGAGTAAATGCTGGAGAAACAGGCAAACTCCCTTAAAACAAAGTAGTAAAAAGGATGGACAGAGAGAAAAGAGAAACTTTGAGATGCAGGGAAGAAAACTCAAGGCGTTTCAGCTAAATGACCCGGTCTTCTCAGTAGGTGGCAAGGCCAACCATGAGACCAGTCTTTGTGGGAACTGGATTACGGGCCTGTGATCCAGAGTCAGAGGGGAACCCTGGGGCATTCCAGAGTTGGGATTAACCCCCAGAGCCCACTGGGGGATAATGAGGCTCCAAGAACAGCTCGGGGGCTTGGACTCTGCTGAACCTGTGATCTGTGATTTGTGCTGGTGCCAAAACGCACAGCCCGTGGCTCTCCAGCAACGCCTGGCAGCCCGGGAGAAGCAGCAGAGGAAGCATATGGGCGTGCGTGTGTGTCAAAGGGAGGCCAGGGGACAGTCAGGGGAGCAGGAGAATCAAAGGGCAAGAGGGGACACAGGTGAGACAGCTGAGCTTCGCCAGGCCGGGAGGAAGGACAGAGTAGGAGGAGTTGTCGTGGGCCAAGGCCACATGTAGAAGAACTGGAAGGACGCGATCACGGGACGTTGTCATGGGTTGAGAAATGACAGAAATCCGGATCTTGGAGTGATTGCGGTGGTGAAAGGACCAGAAGTGCATCTGTGTGAGGTTTGCTCAACCGAAGCTTCAGTGAGAGGAAACCATGTCTGGAATGTTTAGAGGGGTCAGCAATTTGAGTTCTGAGGTTGCCCAGGGAAGAGAAAAACAGGCACCAGAGGCCTTGAAGGATGGGAAGGAGAGCGCTGAGGTCAGAGGGCACAGCACTGGGCAGTCCAACCTCAAAGGAAGCAGAACTGCACGGGGGAGGGGACAGGGAAAAGCTGGTCTGCCCTCCTCAGGGCCACAGTGGCCAGAGTGAGAGTCTTCGGCTCACAGGAAGGAATCAGGACCACGAACTCAAGGAGGCAGCTGGGGTGTTTGTGGCAACAGTCAGGGGGGTGGGGTAGTGGGCTGTCAGCAGACAGGAGGTCCTGAAGGTGGAGAGGAAGTCAGTGGTGTAGAGGGGCCATCCAGTGGGAGCAGAGGGGAGTGTCTGCCCAGCAGGCACTGTAGCCCGGGCGCACTTAAGTCCTGGCTCCACCGTTATCACTGCAGACTGAGCATCACAGTAACCATCTCAGGCAGATCCAATTTCCAGGCATCGACTTTGAGCATCTCCTTACAACCATCATGGGTAGCCCCCCAGAAGTCACTAAAAAGTGTCTTTCAGGTAGAAAGGCTTAGCCACAGATGAGGAGCTCCAGGTCTCAGCTCAAACATCTTCTACCAGGGAACTCACCCTTTCATACTCTGTCTAAGATAGCACTGCCCCTTACTCTGTCTATTCCCTCACCCTCCCTTTACTTTGTCTAACACCTCACTCTGCTTTATTTTTCTTAACACTTATTACCACCAGTCATGTTACATAGGTATTACATACATCCACTGCATTATCCACTGCATTATCCACTGCTTGGAACAGGACCCAGTGCATAACAGGCACTTAATAAATACTTTTAGGTTCCTGAATAAATTCTCTTTGAAACCCAAAGCTAGATTTTGTTGGGAATGGAGACCCTGAAGTCTTTCCTGCTTTTTAAAAGAACAAAGCTGGAGGTACCACATTCCCTGATTTCAAGCTATACTACAAAGCTACAGTAATCTAAACAGTATGGTGCAGACACAAAAACAGACACATAGGTCAATGGAACAGAATAGAGAGCCCAGAAATGAACCCACATTTATATGATCAATTAATCAATGACAAAAGAGGCAAGAATATACA
The DNA here is from genome assembly GCF_039906515.1 of Pseudorca crassidens. NCBI lineage: Eukaryota > Metazoa > Chordata > Mammalia > Artiodactyla > Delphinidae > Pseudorca > Pseudorca crassidens. The sequence goes on along the minus strand of NC_090302.1, from coordinate 24,132,434 downwards.
ATGTGGCAAAGACAGTCTCTTCAATAAATGGTGTTGGGAGATCTGGACAGCTACATGCAGAAGAATCAAATTGGACTTCTATCTCACACTATGCACAAAAATAAATTCAAAATAGATAAAAGACCTAAATGTAAGACCTGAAATCATAAAACTTCTAGAAGAAAACATAGGCAGTATGCTCTTTGACAGTGGTCTTAGTAATATTTTTTGTATATGTCTCCTCAGGCAAGGGAAACAAAAGCAAAAATAAACAAATGGGACTACACCAAACTAAAAAGCTTTTGCACAGTGAAGACAACTATCAGCAAAATGAAAATGCCACCTACTGACCAGGAGAAAATCTTTGCAAACGATACATCTGATAAGGGGTTAATATCCAAAATATACAAAGACCTCATACAACTCAACATCAAAAAACCCAAACAATCCTATTTAAAAATGGGCAGAGGATCTGAATAGACACTTTCCCAAAGAAGACATACAGATGGCCAACAGAAACATGAGAAGATGCTCAATATCACTAAACATCAGGAAAATGCAAATCTAAACCACAACAAGGTATCTATCACCTCACACCTGTCAGAATGGCTATTATCAAAAACACAACAAATAACAAGTATTGGCGAGGATGTGGAGAAAAGGAAACCCTCATGCACTGTTGGTAGGAATGTAAATTGATGCAGCCACTATGGAAAACTGTATGGAGGTTCCTCAAAAAATTAAAAATAGAACTACTATATGATCCAGCACTTCCACTCCCAGATATTTATCCAAAGGAAAAAAACACTAATTAGAAAAGATATATGCACCCCTATGTTCGTTGCACTGTTACTTACAATAGCCAAGATATGGAAGCAACCCAAGCGCCCATCAATAGATGAATGGATAAAGAAGATGTGGTATCTATAATACATACGCAATGGAATATTACTCATGCATAAAAAAAATGAAATCTTGCCATTTGGGACAACATGGAGGGACCTAGAGGGTATTATGCTAAGTGAAATAAGTCAGATAGTGAAAGACAAACATGGTATGATATCACTTATACGTGGAATCTAAGAAACAGAACAAATGAACAAACATTACAAAACAGAAACAGAGTTACAGATACAGAGAACAAACAGGTGGTTGCCGGGGGGGGAAGGAGGGAGATAGAAATAGGTGAGGGAGATTAAGACATACAAACATCTAGTAGTTGCAAAATAAGTGAGTCACAGGTATGAAATGTACAGTGTGGAGAATACAGTCAGTAATAAGGTAATATCTCTGTACGGTGACGGGTAGTAAATAGGCTTTCAGGGTGATCATTTAGAAATGTACAGAAATACTGAATTACTACATTGTGTAACAGGAACTAACATAGTACTGTAGGTCAGTTATAAAATAAATAAAGAAATTAAAATAAATGAAAGAGTGGTTCTGAGCTGTGTCGAGTTCACGTACTTGAGCACCTCCACTGCACACAGTTCTGTCTCAGGCAAAGCAGGGGAAGTCTTTGCTGACCTAATGCAACCTGCTGGAGGCTGCAAGATGGTTCTCGAGCAATGCCAAGACCCGCTCCGACTGCCCAGCCCCTGAGCCCACTAAGCCCGGCTGCAATTCAGCTGTGCTCACAGCACCTGCTTGCTACACCTGGCAAGAGTCCAGGAGAGGAGGGTAGCACAGCCTCTTCTGCTGGTTAAATACAAGCAGCATCCTTAAAAGAATTTCTATAATGATATTTCTTCTCTCTACCTACTCTAGAGATGTGCCCACACTGCATCCCTATGCTTGGAAAGGTTCCCCTAGTGCATCCCCATGTGTAACAGGAACACATCTTCCTCTTCCTTTCGCAGGTACTGGCCATCTCCAGGGTGGGGCACCACGGATGCATCATCTCACATGGGTGCCAGCACCTCCATCCCCATGCTCCTTACTGCAACAATATCACAGTTTTACTCCTGTTTTTCTCTACCAATTTCTAGCAACTGTGGATCTGTGATTAGCATGAAAAGCCAATCCATCCTGTAAGGAATCAAAGGCATACATACCGCAGCCTGGGCAGAGTCAAGGAACTGGAGGCCAAAGTAATCTGTTTCCACCAGGTCCAAGTGGTACACAATCTGATCAAACAAATCCTGGCCTTTGGCATGTTTCTGGAAGACAATTGGGTAGATGAAAATTTAGGATGTGACAACTGGATAAGAAACAAGATTAAAAAAAGAAAAAAACAAACCACAAAATCACTTTTCTCTCTCTATTGCATACATGTGTCACAGTACACAAATTTTTTAAAACGTAATTATTTTTATTATAATACAAACTCATGATGAAATCTAAGCATACATACATAATGACAAGAAAAACCCCCCAAACTACAACTTCATAGGATGATTAGGGAACCAATGACTTATTATGATAAATGGTAAATAAATGGGAAAAAAATCAAGCATTGATCCTGCCTTTAGCTGTAGCACTGGGTAACCAAAGAGCGGATGACAACATATACAAAAATTAACTCAAAATGAATCAAAGACCTAAATGTAAGAGTTAAGACTACAAAACTCAGAATAAAACACACACACAAATCTTCATGACTTTGGATTAGGCAACAGTTTCCTAGATAAAACACCAAAAGTGTAAGCAACAAAAGAAAAAACAAGCTGGACATCATCAAAAATGTAAAACTTTTATGCTTCAAAGAACACCAAGATATCAAGAAAGTACAAAGACAACCCTGAATGGGAGAAAATTTTACAAATCATACTTCTGACAAGGGACTTCTATCTAGAACATACAAAGAATTATTACAACTCAATAATAAAAAGACATATATTCAATTAAAAATTAGGTCAAGGAAATAGAGATAGATAGATAGATAGATAGATAGATACATGGTTCTCCAAAGATAGAAAAACAGCCAATAAGCATATGAAAAGATGCTCAACATCATTACTCATCAGGGAAATGCAAATCAAAACCACAATCAGACACTTCACACCCACTAGGAGGGCTATAATAAAAAAGACAGATAACCAATGTTGGAGAAACTAGAACCCTCTTATACTGCTGACAGGAATGTCAAATTGTGTAGCTGATTTAGGAAACAGTCTGGCAGTTTCTTAAATGGTTAAACCTAGAGTTACCATTTGACCCAGCAATGACACTTCCAGGTAAATATCCAAGAAAAATGAAAACATTAAGCTCACACAGAAACTGGTACAAAAATGTTCACAGCAGCATTATTCCTAATAGCCAAAAAGTGGAAGCAACCCAAATGTCTATCAACTGATGAATGGATAAACAAAACGCAGTACATCCATACAATGGAATATTATTTGGCCATAAAAAGGAATAAAGTTCTGATACATGCTACAACATCAATGGATACTGAAAACATTACACTAAGTGAAAGAACTTGGTGACAAATGACCACATATTATTTGAAATGTCCAGAACAGTAAATCTACAGACAGAAATTAGATTAGTAATTGCTTAGGGATGCCAGGTTTGCGGGGTGACAGTCAAGATGAGTAGGAGTTTTTGGAGGTTAATGAAGGGTTCTAAAATTAATTGTGGTGATTGATGCACAACTCTACGAAAATACTAAAGACCACTAGATTGCATGCTTCAGATAGGTGAACTGTATGGTATGTGAATCTCTATAAATAAACAATTAAAAATAGTAGAGAGGCCAAGTTTTTCTTTATAGTAGTATTCCAGCAAATAAATGAAGAAGGAACAACAGAACTGCAATATCACGATTTTGCAACTTCTAATGAATGGCAGGCTCTAAGCATTGGATGCCAGTGGCTACTAACATCGCAACAGGAGACAGACAGACAACCATTATGTACCTCGCCATGAAGAACGTCCCACCACCCAAGATATAATCTTGCTCCCCACACCTCTCTTTCCACAGGAAAAAAAAAAAAAAATCAACCCTGGGACTGATTCAACCACCAGATCCAACTGCCAACTGTAGGAAATGCAGAGGAATGTTCTAAACTACATGGGACTGCAATTGGTGAGATCCAGCCTGTGGAAAATTCTAGAAACTCCTCAGGACAAATGACCTAGTTTCTTCAACCAACAGACTATAGGGAAGAGAAGAGATGGAGGGAACACCTACAGATTAAAAGAGCTTTAAAAGACATTTTTTTAAAAAAGGATAACTTAACTTGAAATATCTAGGGATGCACACTTGGGTGAGCAAACTTGGAAAGATAGTAAAGAAGTGACTGTAATAAAGTCAGAGCAGTCGTTGCTCTTGGGGCTTGGAGGGGGCACAGGCAGGGGGCAACGGTGGACTTCTGGCTGGCTGGCAGGGTTCCAGCTTTTGACGTGGGTAGTGGTACAAGGGTGTCTGTCTACCTTCTAGTAGTTCATTAAACTGTACCTTTGTTTTATGTGTACATCTGTACTTACGTTATACAAATAAACAACAATAACAAAAAAAAAATCAAAACTACATCAATGAATTACAGTCTCTTTCCTTCCTGGAAATACTCCTCTGAAGGTATCAATTCAACAGAAGCAGAAGACTTGACGTGCAGTGGTGTTCTCTATAAATTAATCTACTGGAGAAATAGGCAGGATCACGGGAGGGCAAAAAGAAGAACAACTGAAACTCCAATCACAGAACACAGCACTGGGGCCCACCAGCACTCCAGAATACTATTCGGCCATAACCAAAAAGAATTATGAAGATGAGACCGAAATATGGAAAATTCTTATGAGAAACGTTAAGTAAACACAGTACTTAACTCTGTTAATAGAAAGCTGTGATCCCAACTACACAAAAATACGTATGCACTGTACATGGACTACTTGATAAAAACAGGAAATTGGCAAAAACTAAAACAGCTGTGTTAGCATGGAGAAACTATAGATGGTTTTCTTCCCAAGTTTTTTTTTAACACTGGTCTTTTGGCAGTTGTTAGGCAGCAAATACAATTTCAAAAAAAAAAAAAATCACAATTCTGGCACTCTTCCTCCTTGCCCATAACAATCCATCTTCTGGATGTATTTCTTCCAATTACTATCCAGTGCTATTGGCCCCATGCAACACCTATTATCACGGTGCCAATGCTTCATTAGTGGGTTTCCTAGTGGGAAAAAAATAGTTAGAGTAAAGCTTTAGCAGCAGGATGTGGCAGAAAGAACTGCGCTGGGAGAAAGCAAGAGACCTGTGCTCTAGTCCCAGATACACCATTAACTCCAACCTTAAGCAATTCATAATTTCCCCCAAACCATACAGTCATCCTGGACTTCCCCTGCAGCTGCAAATCAGACGTGGCCATGGCGCCCTGAATATACAGGGCCAACAAAACTCAAATGACCCCAAATCCAACCTGCTCCCCACCTGGGTCTATTTTGGTTCAGGGCTTACCATCCAGGTATGTAATTTTAACACTCTCAGAGTATGAACTGAAAAAGCACAGTTCCCCACATGTAAAATGAGGGCGGTTAGCCCAAGTTTCTGTCTAGGTCATTCCAAATTTTACTTTTCTGATGTCTTTCTAAAGTGGCTCTTAATTTAGAATGAGCTCAAGGTGGCGGTTAGGAAAAGAACCTTTCTAGGGGCAGTGAGTCCCTTCTGCCAATGCCAGACTGGCTCCTCTGCTGACAGACCCTCACTCAGCTGGACTTGGGGGTTGCATACAGCAGGGTCTGGTGGATAGGAGACACTATTTTTACTCACCTATAAACACTTCCCCCCACTCACCTTCCTCCCTCCAAGTATGCTCTTTGGTCTTTTCTGCTGGAAAAGAGAATTCCCAATGGCCCTTTCCTGCTCTAAAAAGAATCTGGTGAAATTATGAGGGCTGGAATGAACAGAAGGGTCCTTGAAACAGAGGTCCCAGGGAGTTAAAGGCAGGTTGAAGATAGGAGGGTCAAGACCACAGCCCATGAATCAACCATCTTTCACTCCTCCCAGCCCACAGAGTGTCCATTTGCAAAACTGAGAATGTTCCAGATAACTCGTCTGCACTGCCAGCCAGGACATCTGACTCGGGGCAGCCCCTAGCAGCCCACAAGCTGTCATCTCGGGCTTACTGGCCCAAACATTCCCTCCTTCGGCAGCTTCCCCAGCTCTACTCTCTCCGTCCGCTCCAGGGCAGTAAGTGCCCCTCTTCTGGGTTCCCACAAGCAGGCCCATGCCTTCATTACATACACACTTATCCCACTGCACCATAGCTGCCCATGTTCCTGTCTTATTCCTGCTTCAGACTGAGCACTCCCAAGGGCAGAGACCAGCTGTGTTCACCTGGATACCATTCTCTCTTCCCTCCATCCCCAAAACGCAGGCACTCCACAAATGTGTTTGCTGGCTGGCTGGCTGGCTGGCTGGCTGGCTGGCTGGATGGATGGACGGATGTGTGGATGGATGCGGATATGTGCATGGGGGATGGATGGGGCCAGGAAACAAATCTTCTGGATGGGCCATGCCAAAGCACGAAAAACAGACTGATATTTCACAATGGGCAGGGCTAAAAATGAGAATACACTCACTAAAATCTTTTCAAATCAAGTTTTCCATGAACAAGCATCTAGGGAAATGTGCTCTACTTCCAAGGCCATTTACCTAAACACAATTTCGCGGCTATTACGTGAAGTGCTGTCTAGTGGTTACACCAGGACATCTGTTAATGTGACAAGAATGGAAGCTGCTCCTTGTTGCCTCATCGTTAACTGGGTCTCCCCCTCTGTGATGAATCCATTCATTCATTCATTCAACAGATATTTACCAACTGCTCATCAAATGCCCGCCACCCTCTAGGCATTGGGGTATGCTGGGGTCCCAAAGTCTGGAAGGGAGCAGCTACAGGAAGCTACAGAAGAACAAGTCCTTCTTGCGGAGCAACGTCGTCCTAAACAGCTTAAGACCCGAGCCCATAAGTAGCAACACCACTTACCTCCCTGCCTTCCCAAACAGAATATACTCATTGTAAAACCTTACAAAGTCCCCATCACCATCCTGAAGTCTACCAACTACAAGACACGTATGGAGAGCTGTTCCCAAACACAGCAGGATCTAGAGAGCTCTACCCTCGAGTTCTTACATCCACGTTGCCTAGTTTTTCTTCCTCCCGTCTCAGCACATCATTTTTTACAGGGACCAGCAACCAGTGGTTTGGAGACAGTATGTCTCTCTAGAGCAGCTCCTTCTGATCTGAGAGGAGCTAAAAATAACCACGTGCATGAAAATCATGTGTAAAGTAAGAGTACAGAGTCGCCGGTTAAAGACTGGGTCAGGCAGCCAGCCAGCAGGGAAAGGTATGGACATCGTGAAATCTTTGTTAGCCAGTCAGAGGTTCTGATTTTGCCTGTTTACTGGTTCCCAGACACGGTCCCGATAAGGAAGACTGCTGGACAGCGGATGTCTTAACTGTCCCCCAGATAAATGAACCAGCCTGACCCTCTTAGATAGATGCAACTGGCAACGGCTTACTGTAACCTGACCCCCTTGCAATGTAATAGGTCGACTGTGGTCCTGGAAGAACAGAGAAGATAGAAGCCAATCCGTCCAAATCTCATTAGTCTCAATAGCATGAGATGCCGTGCATCCCAGGTAGGTTTGAAAGGAGGAAATAAGCTGTGTGAGCAAGTGCTAGTCAAGCGTATACATCCTAGTTGGAAAGCATGACATCTGGGCAGAGAAAGGATTTCAGGAGGCTTGCAGGCACACGAGGCTCTCTTCCATCCACCAGTTCCACATCCATCAGATGGCACGCCCCTCTGCATCCATCTTCAGAAGGCTCTCTCTTTCCTCTCCATTGTGGCTCAGGCCACATCACCTCATATATGGACCTCAGCAACAGCCCCCGAGTGGTCCAACTACCTCTAGTGTCTCCCTCCTAAAGGCCATCTTCCTTGTGTTTGCCGGAATGGTCCTCATACAACACAGCCCTCATCTCAGTCACTTTTCTGCACAGAAACATCCACCAGAGGATGAAGCGCAGGCTTCTTGGCCTGGTGCTAGGGATTCTGCATAATCTATGCTGCCCAACCCAATACTCCTTCTCCCTCCCACAGGCCTCACATGCTCCAGGCAAACGTGTTCTCCAACCACGCCGCCCACTCACCACAGACAGCAGGTCCCACCCCTACAGTGTTGCCTGTGTCATTCCTTTGCCTAGGCGTCCTCCTCCCCTACATCCCCATTGCTATCCCCCCACCTGCAACGAGCCAATCCCCATGGCCACTTTCAAGTGACAATCATCATCACTAAACTTCCTGTTGGCGGCACCCTGTCCTGTTCATCTTTGCTTCTTTATCATTCGACATTCTAAAGCTCGAAAACATAACTGCTGATGCGGGTTTAGGAGAATCCTCAGCTCCCAAGACAAGTCTTCAAACAACCCACTTTGCACAAGTCTGATCTTCCTGGTTCATCTTCATTGGGAATTCTCTACAGCCAGCTGGGACCTGGATGGAGAACCCTGGTACTACCATCTCCCGTTCCCGACTCCCTGTCTGTTCTAAAGCAGTCTAGAACAGTGGTGTTTTGAAAACCATACCACACTGTGGCCTGCCCTTTTGGCTGATGAAAATGCTATGCCTTCTACGAAATATTATCAAGTTCTGGATTTTTATACATGGGTTAAAAAATAACCAAAATAAGTGTGGCGATGGTTTGAAACCTGAGTGCAGACTTTTGCATGTGCTCCAATTAAATGTCATCTTATTTAAATTGGCCCACAATCTATCCTTTTAAGAACATTATTAAAAGGTTAACCCCCTTGCTTGTTATCCCATATACCACTTATTGATCTTAGTTTTGCAACATATGGGAAATCTGATAATCAGGAAGGGGTGAGGGGTGGAGGGTACGGGGTGGGGGAGGGGCCGTGTCTTTATTTCTACAGTAGTAAGGCACCCATCTGATGGTGGCCACAGCCTGGTTATAAATACACACGGTTTTACCACGGGGGGGCCATGCCCTGGAACTCTCAGAGGCAAAAATGTTGGGTTGGGGGCTTCCCTGGTGGCGCAGTGGTTAAGAATCCGTCTGCCAATGCAGGGGAATTGGGTTCGAGCCCTGGTCTGGGAAGATCCCACATGCCGGGAGCAACTAAGCCCGCGAGCCACAACCACTGAGCCCGCGCGCCACAACTACTGAAGCCCGCACGCCTAGAGCCCACGCTCCACAACAAGAGAAGCCACCGCAACGAGAAGCCCATGCACTGCAACGAAGAGTAGCCCCCGCTCGCTGCAAATAGAGAAAGCCCGCGCGCAACAACAAAGACCCAATGCAGCCAAAAGTAAATAAATAAAAATAAATTTATTTTTAAAAAAATGTTGGGTTGGAAAACCAGCTCTGTTTCTTTTCTAGCAATATGACGGTGACCCTAGGCAAGCCCCACCCTGAGACTCAGCCTCTCCATCTGAAAAATGGGGTACTCTCCTCTGCCCCATCCACCTTGCTAAGTCATTATGTTAATAAAAAAGCAAGAAAGCAAATGAGCGTGCACTGTAAACTGCGGTGTCCTATATACACAAAGGAATTATTATCACTTTCGTCCGAACCTTATTTCTCTCGCGTGTCCACAGGAATAACACGACATACTTTTTGCCAAATGCCGAACAAAAACTGAGATACAGGAAGTCTGTGATCTAGTAATGCCATTTAAAGAAACACTGAGGCTAATGAGGCTTTGGTATTTTTGGTAAATCCCTGTTGGTCCCTGGAGATCAACTCCTTCCTTTCCAAGTTCGTAAACACCCCTGTTTAAACAGCTCCGGGAACTCTACCTGTTCTCATCGGTGGGCTTCCTGGCCAGCGGTTCCCAGAAGGCACCTACCTCAAGGTATCTTTCAACTGTTTCTAGGAAGTTCTAATTCATGGTGAGTTACTAGTTCCTAACCCCACCCCGCAACTTGATAACTTGCTAGTTTTCTCTGAGCCTTAGCAGGAAACTAGCTCTCTGTTACACGCACATAAAGTGGCCCAGGGGTCTCTGTCCCCATTGCCATCACTACTAAGTCATCACAAAGAAATATAAACTGTTTACACCAGGACGTCGTAAAGACAAATATCTGAACTTACCCAATAAAGTTACCTTGAAACGTCATCATGAGTGAGAAATAGCATCTCAGCCATCGGCAAGACCTGGTGACTCAAAACTGGAATTTACTGATGCAAAGACTGTGCAGAAGTATCCCTACTCTGCTGGACTGAAGGCCAGGCTCTCCAGCTTATAAATTCCACCTCCCAGTTGAAGAGGATCTCCATGTTTACAAAGGTTCCACGACCCCATTTTACAGAGAAGGAGCCTGACCCTCAGAGAGATTACGTGACCAAGTTCATATTGCTTACAAGTAGCAGACCTAGAATCAGGACCCCACCTTCCGGATTCTTAGACAGGTGGAGTTCTTTCCACCTCATCCCGCTGCATCTCTGGTCAGCTCATTCACCTCTTTGGCTCCAAACACATGAGCCATGTCCAGCAAACAAGAAATGTTTCGTAAGCCCAATTCAACACATGGCTGCTGAGAGCCTACTTCACATGTGGCCTCGGCTACAGCTGGGATACAGGGCCACATGGTCCGACACAAATAGATCTTATGGTGGGGTGGGGTGGGGGCAATTCCAGTTTTGTCTGGAGGGCAGGGAAGCTGTGGCAGAACGCAAAGTAGTTGATTTGCTCACATACTGACACAGAAGTCAAGACACGGTGCGTGGGGGACATCCACAGGCTGGGCAGCTCCTGGAAATTCAATTCTGGTAAAACAGGGCACATGTGATTAATTTCCTGATTTGCCTGGCTAACAACCTCTTAGAACTCAGAGGACGCAGCAAAAACAACTGCCCTTGGGGACTTCCCTGGTGGCGCAGTGGTTAAGAATCTGCAGGGGACATGGGTTCGAGCCCTGGTCCGGGAAGATCCCACATGCTGCGGAGCAACCTAGCCCGTGCGCCGCAACTACCGAGCCTGCGCTCTAGAGCCCGCGAGCCACAACTACTGAGCCCGGGCACCACAACTACTGAAGCCCGCATGCCTAGAGCCCGTGCTCTGCAACAAGAGAAGCCACCGCAAGGAGAAGCCCACGCACCGCAATGAAGAGTAGCCCCCGCTTGCCGCAACTAGAGAAAAAGCCCACGTGCAGCAACAAAGAACCAACGCAGCCAAAAATAAAATAAATTAATTAAAAAGAAAATTTACAGAAACAACTTCCCTTGATTTTGATCAACAAGGAAGTGAGAACAATCTTAGAAGAAAGTCATCTTGGTATGTGAGTCAGTGAAAGGAGGCAGTGACGACCAGGGTTTGCTTTCAACCAGGGGCATGGGGCTCTCCACGTGCAACATGAGGTTGTAGGCTTAAGGGGTCCAGAACAGAGCACCACACTGGCTTCAACTGATGGAGAGACCAATCTAAAACACTGAGACTTCGTGTTGCATTATTAATTAACTACTGATCAGCCCCTGTTCCAGGCTGATAAACCATCTTCAGGCCAAACTGTATTTATATCTCAGCAAAGAGTCAAAGCTCTCATTTGTTTCTGCTGTGAGAATTAAATGAATTAAATGGTCCCAACGGCCATGAGCCTATGAAACTTCTTTCAATCCGTGTGGAATACCTAACACCTCCTAATGACTTCAGTTTCTGTCTCCCTATAGCTCCTTCCAAGCATGCCTACATGTGACTCAGCGGTTAGTTGAAGGGAGGGGTTCCCTTTCAATCCTCAAGATGCTGAATGAAGTCTGGATACTAAAGCTACTTGATCCTGGAGGACCAGCCCTGAAAACTGGTTTCACCCAACACTTCAAATATTATACCTCCCACTCTCAATAAGAAACACTGAAACAGCGCATGTTGAATACTCTTTAATTTTGGGGTAGCTAGTATCGGGCACATTTTCATATGCGATCCCTACAGACCAGGACAAAAATATCAGACAACCTCCCTAACACAAAGGTCCACTGGACAAAGGACTCTTAGAATTCTGGATTGCGAGCCTCTCCTCACCTTTATTATTAAGCTAGGTGAGTCATGAACCAGTCACAGTACTCTCTGCCCAACTGAGTCCACTCGAAGCCCTAGAGAATGGGATGGGGGCAGGAGACTGCCCTGAATGACCTCTAAGGCAGGGGCTTTCCATCCCAGTGCCCTCCATCTTACATCAAAAGAGAAGCAAGTACATGGGGACTTAAAAGGTCCCTGGTGGCAAGTACCTACAGTGTTAATTTTTGTGTTAATCTTTTAAACTGTGGCCACTAAAAAAATGGCTGCAAGGTCTTTTTCTTTTTCCCTTGCATATGGAAGAGGCTGGCGCTGCTTCAACCAAACAGAATATGGCATTACTGATATTCTGTGATTTCCAAGGTGAGTGACAGTTCTCTTGGGATGCTTGCTCTGTGGGAAGAGCCAGCCATCATGTGAAAAATCCAACTACCCTAAGACTACCATGCTGAAGAGGCCATGAGCAGATGTTCCTCTCAACTGTCCCAGCTGAGCCCAGCCTCCAGCCATCCCTGTCAAGGTGCCAGATGTGAGTGCAGCCATCATGGACCCTCTACACCAGCCAATCTTGCAACTAAGTACTCCTGGGTGATCCTGGTTGACGCCATGAAAAGCAAAAGAAAATCCTAGCTGAGCCCCACCTCGACGGGTTTTTTTTTTTTTAAACATCTTTATTGAAGTATAATTGCATTACAATGGTGTGTTAGTTTCTGCTTTATAACAAAGTGAATCAGTTATACATATACATATGTCCCCATATCTCTTCCCTCTTGTGTCTCCCTCCCTCTCACCCTCCCTATCCCACCCCTCTAGGTGGACACAAAGCACAGAGCTGATCTCCCTGTGCTATGCAGCTGCTTCCTACTAGCTATCTATTTTACATTTGGTAGTGTATATATGTCCATGCCACTCTCTCACTTCATCCCAGCTTACCCTTCCCCCTCCCCGTATCCTCAAGTCCATTCTCTAGTAGGTCTGTGTCTTTATTCCCATCTTGGCCCCTCAATGGGTTCTTGATCGACAGAACCCATGAACTACGATAAATGATTGTTGTTTTAAGCCACTAAGCACTGGGGGAATTTGTTATTCAATAGATAACCAGAATGAAAACCATATAGATACATATATATAACACATGTGCGTGGCATGTGTGCCCACTTTATAAAAGATTTAGTATGTAAAAGTTTTTCATAACTTTAAAAAACGTTGTTTAGAGTGATGCTAACTTAGGTATCATCTGCTTGGAGACGAGGAATTAGAATAATACATATATTAATTCTTAAAAAAAAAAAGGATCGACAAACCAAAAAACTGTTCTTCAGAGGCCACAAACTCTGCTCAGGAGACGGACATTAAAATCAAGGGCTGAAATGTCTGAGGCTGCCTTGCTCTACATTTACCAGCTGCATATTCAGAACTCAATAAATTGCACTGAAAAGGAGGGAGAGGACTATTATGGATTCAAAGACACTTAAAAGACATTATTGACCAAATGCAGCCTGTTGTCTGCAGTTGGCTCCTGATTCAAACAAGCCAACCACCGTCCACAAAAAGATTTTGGGGATGGCGAGGGAAAGGTGAACAAGGACTTTGTATCAGACGACATTAAGGAATCATTGTTCATTTTGCTGAGTGTGATAACGGGGTGGTGAATAGATATATATAGATAGAGAGAGAGAGAGCTACCCATTTAGGTGTTAACAGGTGAAATGATAAGTTGTTTGGGAGTTGCTTTAAAATACTCCAGAGAAAAAAATAATATATGGGTGTTGTGTACATGACAGTTTCATCCTACTGTTGTATGATGAGTCATACGAGTTGTCTCAACTTGTGTATTTGAAATTTTCCATAAAACTTAATGAAAAGCTCACAAACTACAAAGGAGTTGAAGGTTGGAGGGTGTCAGCACGGTCTGGCCTGAGCCTTGCCTTCGAGCATCCAAGCCAGTGGCTGGGAAGAGAAACCTTTGTCCGCAGGGAAGGTGATGGTGCTATGCGATGCAGAAGGTGACTCCAAGCCAGTAACAGCTAATTTTCTGCCATGTCACTAAAACAAAATACAATATACAGACGTCCGTCCAGATTCAACTCAATACCTACTATGGACCTTAAGTCACATTTCATCCCCACCCCCAGTCTTCGGTGCCGCTTACAAAGGGGCTGCACTGCTATACTTTGTGCCCAATTTTGCAGACACAAATAACATACTTTTACAGCAAGAAAAAAAGTATGAGCAGCAGTAAAAGCTAATTTTTTAAGCTTTGGACACCAAGGTTCACATTTTACCTAATTTCAAGGGAACAATGATTTTTATCCCTTAGAACGTTTCTGAGGGATACAGCGTTGATTCTTTTTCTCTTTTCTAATTTATTTATTTATTTTTGGCTGCACTGGGTCTTTGTTGCTGGGCGCAGGCTTCCTCTAGTTGTGGCGAGTGGGGGCTACTCTTCGTTGCAGTGCGCGGGCTTCTCATTGCGGTGGTTTCTCTTGTTGCAAAGCATGGCCTCTAGGCACGCGGGCTTCAGTAGTTGTGGCGTATGGGCTCAGTAGTTGTGGCTCATGGGCCTAGTTGCTCTGCAGCATGTGGGATCTTCCCGGACCAGGGTTCAAAGCCGTGTCCCCTGCATTGGCAGGTGGATTCTTAACCACTGTGCCACCAGGGAAGTCCCTGGGGTTGATTCTTAATCTTGAACTAAAGTACCACCATCTGCGGCCCAGCAGAATACAAACATGTGATATGGGACAGGACAAGCTCCTCGGCCAAACTCCAGACAGCCATGTGACAAGGGTCCCATACAGAACCCTTCTCGGCATCCGAGTTACCAAAGAAGAACACAGGGATGGTCCAGAAATCGGCTCATTCAAGTCCCTCATTTTACAGATGGCGAAAAACGAGGCCAGAGGCAGGTCAGGCAACCAATACAAGGCCAGGAATAGAACACCAGCCTTCTGACCCTGAGACCAATACAATTTTCTTTCTTAGGACTATCTTGCGACAAATGCATTATGTTACTTGAATAGGAAAGAAAAAGACCAGCCTAGCATTTCTGCTATGAAATGGTTAAGAACCAAATAGGCAATACGAAAAATTTCAGTGTTAAAAACTCCTTGACTATAAAAAGTGCTTGGTTTGAGCAAATATTTTTGGCTTTTTAAAAAGGGGGTTCAGAAAAGGAAAAAAAAAAAAAAAAAGAAAGAAAGAAAGAAAAAAAACCACAGGAGAAAGGAAAAAGAAAATGAAACAAATTTGTGCCTGGCTAAACAGTAACATGCAATTAAAATGATGGATGCCTTTGTGCCAGAGGCTGAGTTTGAAACAAGCTGCTGGAAGAAGGGCAGCCCTGAAAATAAACTACCAAATTACTTTTTGCTGCCAGATTGCAGATTCCCCCTCCGTGTAATTCTGAAAGGAAATAACTCCATATAAATAAATATGCAACGAATTCCCAGGAAACCCAGCCAAGAAACATGAACAGAAAGAACTAATTTCGGGTGGACGACTGCCCCCACCCATCCTGCAACTTAGGAACACGACTAAATTTGCAAAGTAAGGCAGGTCAGTGCTACCTCACATACTTCCCTAAATTACTAGGTCCTATAATGACCATTCCCTTTTTCTCTGTGGAGCCCTTTACAGCTCTGAAATTTCTGGGTGTCACAACACACCCCATGATGCAGTGGCTGAAGGCGTGGACTCTGGGATCAGTGTGGCAGGGATCTGAGTCCCAGCTCTGGTACCCAGCTTAGGCCGAGACTGGTGTCAGGAAACATCTTACCTGGTAGGGATGTCTGAGGACTACACGAAATGAAATGATGAATTTAACAGGGCTTGGCCCCAGGGTTCACCCATAGGGCAGGTCCGTGGATGCAGATGGCCTCATTCTAGGTAGCATATCACTCCCAGAAGA
Source organism: Pseudorca crassidens (assembly GCF_039906515.1). Classification (NCBI taxonomy): domain Eukaryota; kingdom Metazoa; phylum Chordata; class Mammalia; order Artiodactyla; family Delphinidae; genus Pseudorca; species Pseudorca crassidens. The sequence goes on along the minus strand of NC_090302.1, from coordinate 24,116,573 downwards.
TGAGCTTTACAGAGGTGGAGTGACCGGGGAGTGTTATGAGATGAACTGTGTCTCCCCAAAATTCATATGTTCAAGACCTAACCCCCCAATGCTTCCAAATGTGGCTATAATTGGAGACAGAGGTAATTAAACAGGTAATTAAGTTAAAATGAGTTCATTGGAGCGGACCCTATCCTATGACTGGTGTCCTTATAAAGAGAGAGATTAGGTCACACACACAGACAAGAATGCACACAGAAAAGAACATCTGAAGACAGAGGGAGGAGGGGCAGCAAGAGAGCGGCCATCTACAAGCCAAGGAGAGAGGCCTCAGAGAACATGACTCTGCCGGCACCTCGATCTGGAAATTCCAGCCTCCAGAACTGCGAGAAGACCAATTTCTGTCATTGAAGCCACCTAGACCATGGTCCTCTGTTACGGCATCCCGATCTGACTAGTACCGGGAGGGACACAGCTTCAAGTTAGGACCAGTTTTGAATCTGGGCTCCACCACTCAGAGTCAGCATGACCCCCACTAAGCCCCTTAACCTTCCCAAGCCTGTTAACCTTTCCAAGCCTGTTTCTGGCCTGTGAAATGGACATAACCACAGCACGCATCCCACCAAGCAACGGTGAGGGTGGGATGAAAATATACACAGAGGACCCCATCCAGCATGGTCACGGCTGTGCCTAGGACCTTGGACCAAGCCCTGGGAACTTCCCACCATGTCCCTCTAGGGATCCAGAGCCTGTGCTGGGTGGCGGCCCGTAGACACTCTGCACGGCACTCCCCGGGAGCTGATGGTGAGACATGTTCCCAACAGCCTGGATACTCCTCGAGCCACAGCCCAGTCTTAGATCCCAAATTCGTCAAGTCCCACCCTGGCTGGGATTCCATAAGGATGAACAATGAACACAGCTAGCAAATTAGCCTGCATTTTAGCACTTTTAGTGATCACACCAACTGCTAAGGCACAGAATTTCAGGGCTTAATTTACTTGGCTCTGTGCATAGAAGATTTTCAAAAAAGGTTAATGAGTGGAAAAGCACATAAAACTTTTAACCTTGTCTCTGGTGAGCTTGGCTGTTAGGGTCATAAAACTATGACTGAGGCACCACCGTCCACGCACCTGATGGAGGGGTATACAAACAAAGCTGTCTTTTTATAGGTGGCCTTTGATTTTTTCATTCTTTTCTCTCTTTTTCCTTTGGTGAGTCAGTAGTCTTAAAAAAGTCTCCTGCCAGAAGAAGGCAGAGAATAACCCATTCAGAAGAAGAAAAGGAGGGTGTGATGCCTACAGCCTCTCCATAGGTTTGGATCTGTAGAGACAGCACTGTCAAGATTATCTCCCTGAGGTATGTAGTTTGTGGTTCGTGTGAGCTACAGTGAGAAGAATCTCGACTGCAAGTTCACCACACAGAATGTGAGCCTTTCCTTACTCATGAACTAAAGAGAAATGTTCCAATCATATATGCATTTTCAAAAGCAACAGCTGAGGACTTCCCTGGTGGCACAGTGGTTAAGAATCCGCCTGCCAATGCAGGAGACATGGGTTAGAGCCCTGGTCAGGGAAGGGAAGATCCCACATGCCGCAGAGCAGCTAAGCCCGTGCACCACAACTACTGAGCCTGTGCTCTAGAGCCCGCGAGCCACAACTACTGAGCCCACGTGCCACAACTACTGAAGCCCGTGCACCTACAGCCTGTGCTCTGCAACAAGAGAAGCCACCGCAATGAGAAGCCCGCTCACTGCGACGAAGAGTAGCCCCCGCTCGCCGCAACTAGAGAAAGTCTGCGCGCAGCAACGAAGACCCAATGCAGCCAAAAAAAAAATTAATAAATAAATAAATTTATTTAAAAAAAAAAAAGCAACAGCTGAATACCAAGCAAGGTAAAAGCATTAACTAGTATTATGGAATGTTACTTTAAAGTAGAAGACACAAATAGGAAATAATTTACAGAACTAAACACCTAGGTACAAATGCAGTAACTCCTCAACATTTCTAACTGCTATGGATTGGTCGTAAGCGAACCCCAACTTCCCCCAGTTCAAGAAGAACTAACTCGCCTGTGGTGGCTTCACACACAAGAGGAGACCTCAGCACCCAAGGACTTCAAATCCATGTCAAAAGGTATTCCTACAAGACTGACTCTAATCCAGGCATTGAACCCCAACCCCCACACCTTCTCAGGGACGTAGGGAATGTAAAAGTAGGAGGAAACCCTGTATGGGGTTATGCAGGTGCCACCCATTCCAGGGGGTTCCTGCAGGATGGTATACACAAGTGAATGGGGGTCAGTCACCACACAGATCTAGTCAACTACTTGGAATTCAGACTGTGCTATCAGACTTCCAGTTTTTCAAGAAAGCTACAAAATTCGAATTTCTTTATGTGAAATGCGGGAATTTTTAAAAGCCTTGTACGGACCTCTAGTCTACTTTCTAAATGGAACATGACATACACAAACAAAACTGCACAGGTCCCACGTGTACAACTCTAGGAATTATCAGAAGTGACCATAGCTATGCAACCACCACCCAGGTCAAAACACAGAAAGTTCCCAGCCTCCTGGAAGTCCCTGTGTGCCTCTTCCCAATGTCCCTCCCTCCCGCCCTCCCTAAGGGGCTACAGATTGGCTGCGCCTGTCTTGAAGTTCTATATGTAAATGGAGCATGTACTCTTTTACAGCCAGGTGGGACGTGGGGCTGGCGTCCCTCCACTCCACAGATCTCGATGGCTGAACAAAGGCACGCAAGCAGCACTTCACAGCCCTAAGTGGCTGGGAAATGAGGCCCAAGTGAATGCGCCTTTGTGGATTCACTCACAGCTGACAAAGACCTGGACTCAGCAGAGGAGGAGTCCATGAGAAGCACCAGGTGTGGGTGGCGTGGGACGGTCAAAGTCACAAAAGGGGAGGGTCTATTCCCGAAGCAAAAGGACAGAGGACAAAAGGACAGGGGAGGTGGCAGGTGCCCGGGGAGGAAGCCAAAGTTCAGAGCCACAGACAAGGCAAAAAGTAAGCGTGTCTGGAGAGCCCACAGCCGGGGGCAACTGGGACCAGCCGCACTGCCCACCGAGACGGCATTTTCCCCAGAGGACACCAAACAGGCTGAATTCCTGGCAGGAGGCGAAATCAACAAAGATAACCTAGTGCGCTCTTTCTTTTAAAACCCTTTTTCAGGGTCAATTTCAATAAATGCGAAGTAAACATAATAGTATAGTAAACACCTGTCACTCAGCCTTAACAATGATCAACATTCTATGTCATCTTTTCCTCTACTCCTTCCTTCCCCCGCCCTCCATTAATTTTCTCACACTTCTTTTGCGGGGATGGTGGTACATTCACTTACATCTAAATGTGCAAATCTGAGCTGTTCCCTTCTGACAGATGGCAACATTTGTGTAACCCACACCCCTGTACCGTTCAGCACATTCCTCTCGCCCCAGATCCTGGGTGCCCCTTCCCAGTCAATCCCTGGCCGTCCCCACTCCCTCAGAAGCAACACCTATTCTGAATTGTTTCTTCCCCAGATTAGTTTTGCCAGTTCTGAAACCGCACAGAAATGGAATCATCCAGAAAGGTACTCTTTTGTGTAAGGCTTATTTCACTAGGCATAATGCCTGTGAATACAGAAAGACGGGTTTTAAAATTCACCTTGGGCCACACAGTATAGACATGTCTTCAACACCCTTCTCATGCCATCTTCTGTGGATAAACTATAAAGCTTTGAGACAAACGTTTGAGATAAAAATAACCTGCACTGGGATTCAGAGCCATGGTTTTCAATGAATTACTCAAACTCTGCTTTCCTCCCTGGGTCCCATGTTCCAGATACCAGTTTCTGCACCTAAAATGTGCAGCCACAGCCACCCCAGAGCTCTGGACTGCAGTGTCCTCTGAGAAGCAGGGTGGACCACTGGGGTTTTTTTTTCCTGTCTCTTGCCCTGGCTCTTCCTCCCTAAGTGAGAAAACTGGGTAAAAGTGGGTAAAAGCAAGGAAAACCCGCAGCTTTCTCTGCCAATGCAAAAGACACATCTTCTCACTAAATAGCAGTTACCTGAGGAAAGAGATGCATCCTTGACTCAGTCTTGTATCCACCTGGCCCCTAGCGTGGTTCTGTGCCAATAGGAGGCCCTCAATAAATGCCCGTGTTTCTTGTTATTCACTCTTCCTTGAAGATATCAAGGCCAACCAGGTTTGGGAGGCAACAGAGCAGAGGGGCAAGAGCTCAGGCTGCCTTCCTTTGCTCACGTATACAATGGTGACAGGAACCCTAGCACCTGTGCTCGGGGACTGTGTGGGCTGACCCAGCCCAAAGCCTGGCCGAGAACAAGCTTCTACAAGTCTATGGCTGGCAGCATCTGTTCCTCTCCCTCTTGGCCTCATAGCTGGCCCCATGGGTGTGACTTGCACTGAAACTCTTACCACACTCCTCTCCAAGTGTCTGACCCACTGGGCCCTCACACTGGCCTCAACTAAAATACAACCAGGAGTAAATCCAGGCTTTATGGCACCTTGAATTTATACCATTTGGCGGTCCTCTTAAAGAAACAAAATGCAAAAAAAACACCTTACATTTGCGAACTTGAAAAAAACCAAGGACCCAGCAAGCCCAGTACTAGGGCCCCTTCCCACTGCCCCTCCACCCCCAGGTTCTCAACCCCACCAACCTGCCATGCACAAAATGGGGGGATCACGGCTTGGCTTCCCATCTATCCCACTGCTAAATCCAGCCACCAAATCCATCGGATTCCATGTCCTCAGACTCCATTGCATCCGCCCCTCTGTCCATGGCCAGCACCACCCTAGTTCAGACTCGCAATGCAGCTAACAGCCTTAGTCTGACTCTACCTTCAACCACCCCCGAGCCAAACTCCAAGCGTCCAGTGGTCCTAGCCTCCCTTCCCATCTCCCCCGCTTCAGCATCCCCTGAGCTGCATTCTGTTTCCCAGACACATCTTCCTTGTACCCTCCTCAGTAAGGCTGGTCACGCCGTTCTTCCACCTGGACTGCCAATCCCCCATCACTCAATGTCAAAATCAACCCCGCAGACACCTCCCCTGAAGCCCTCCCCAATGGAAATCCAGCTCTCCCTCCAGCCAACCCCCGCAAGGCTTCAGCTGTCCGGCTCTGATGGTGCCCAAGCCATTCTGCCTGCGATTAAGGCGATCTGAGAAGCAAAACGAGGCGGCAGAGCTCCCAAGGGTCAAAAGAGCAAATACACCTGTCTGGGCTCAGCCACCTTCCCAGCCAGATGGGGATGAGGCACGGCACTGCTGAGCAGTGAGGACCACGGCAAGGGTCAAGTGAGATGAAGACTAAGAACGCACGTGAAGGCCCCACATTCTCAGCAGGATATCAAAACCTGTGGCCAACCTTGGTTCGGCATGAGCCATAAGTTCCCAGTAATGGGCCTTCTCACACCACAGCCATTTCAGACGCTCCTATACCAGGGAGCAGCTGCTCCCTAGGCTGCAAGGATAAGATTTCTCCTTCCCCCGGCAAGGTCCAGATTGCCCCAAGCTTTTCTTCAAATATAAGAGGTAGTAGAGTGTAAAGATTAAGAACACGTTTTACCACAATTAAAAAAAAAAAAAAGCATACAGAGCACGATCGAATTTTTGTTGAAAGAAACTTCTTTAGCCATCCTCAGCAAAAAGGTGGTAGGGACACCACCAAAGTGTTATGAGGTGGTGATGTCTTACTGGAGGTATTATATGATTTTTATTTTGTACGTTTTAATCGACAATTCCTAAAAATTCTAAAATAAAGAGGTATGCTTTAATTTTTTTAAAAAGTACAGGGCTTCCCTGGTGGCACAGTGGTTAAGAATCTGCCTGTCAATGCAGGGGACACGGGTTCGAGCCCTGGTCTGGGAAGATCCCACAGGCCACTGAGCAAATAAGCCTGTGCGCCACAACTACTGAGCCTGCTCTCTAAAGCCCGCGAGCCACGACTACTGAAGCCTGTGCGCCCAGAGCCCGTGCTCCGCAACAAGAGAAGCCACCGCAATGAGAAGCCCACACACAGCAACCAAGAGTAGCCCCTGTTCGCTGCAACTGGAGAAAGCCCACGCACAGCAACAAAGATCCAATGCAGCCAAAGATAAATAAATTCAAAACAATAAATAAAAATTTTAAAAAGTACAGAACTACTAATGACAGCGTAACATTTCTTTTTTATAAAACCAATATTTTTCTCATCGTTTTCCCCTTTTTTCCTTCCTATTCAAGCAACTAGGCTGCTCTGTTCTCACTGCTCCAGGAAAGGTATGTTATAATCAAAACCAGAAAATGAAGATTAAAAAAACAAAGATGAAGACCATGGATGCTGGAACCACACTTCCCGGGTCCACCACATTCTAGTGGCAAGGCCATGGAGGGGACATTAAACTGTCCTGCACCTGTTTCCTCATCTGTGCAACAGGGCAGTGGCTACCTTGTAAACTTTTTGTGAGAATTAACTGAGTTTAAGTATACGAGGAGCGCTCAGAACTATGTCTGGCACATAGTAAGCTCCACTTTTGTAAGAAATCTTCTAGTTGGGATCCCCTCTACCTTTCAGGAGTTCTTAAGACTCATTCCTCAACATGTCTATGATCCTGGAACATTAGCAGGCTTCCGATACTAGACATATAATCCCTACTGGACCTCTGACACTCGTGAGAAATCTGTAACAAAACTGACCACTCCAACTAAGACAAGAACTTTCACTGTAGAATCCACCCCCTCCCCCACTAATTCTGTTCTGCAGTCCTTGTGGGGCACCTCTGGAGGTTTCTGCTCCTGAAGCTGCATCATAGTTTGTTCTTTTGCTGTAGATTAATTCTGTCTTGAATTTTGTTTTTGTCCTTCAAATTCAACTTCATAGGTTGAGCTTATACCTCTAATCTCTAAAGATCAAGGTCAAGAGCAGGAAGAACAGACACCAGCAGGACAGCGGAGGGACGAAGAGCATTTAAGTGCTGTGTGTGCTCTAGCATGTTGCTTAACCTCTCTGTGCCTCAATCTCTTTATCTGTATGATGAGGATGTTAATAGGAACTATCTAACGCATAGGGTTGTGAGAAGTCAATGAGTTAAGCCAGTAAAGTGCTTAAATCATAATGTAAATGGTCAATATATTTTGAAAACATTATGCTGCGTGAAAACCAGGTACAAAAGGCCACACATTCTATATGATTCCACTTACCTGAAATATCTCGAGTTGGCAAATCCAGAGACAGAAAACAGATTAGTGGTTGCCAGAGGCTGGGAAGAGGGGAGAATGGAGAATGACTGCTTAATGCATCCAGGGGTCACGAAAACACTCTGGAGCTAGATAGTAATGATGGTTGCCTAACACTGTGAATGTACGAAATGGTTAAACTTTGTTGTTATTTGTATTTCACCAAAATAAAAAGAAAAACATTTGCAAAACAAGAAGTCAGCAATGTTAGTTATTACTCAAATTACTACATGAATAACTACTATGACATGAAATGTACTAGGTCCCAGGCAAGGCACGACGCCCTGTAGCTTCCCAGGCAGGAGAGGGAATACGACACAGGAGGAGCAGGGTGGGTGGGTGGGAGGGGCGGGGGCTCAGGACAAGCTTCACAAACATGGTCACATCTGACATGGGTCCTCAAAGACGACTGGATTCTTATGAGATAAAGAAGAAAGGGAATACACAGCAAAGGTACCCAGGCAAGAAGTGAAGTGTGAGGAGTGAGGGTGCAGCAGCTCGAGCACCACTAGGGTGACAGCCCTGGGGAAGAACTGGGGAGAAGTGAACTCAGAGCCCAAAAAGGGCTTAAGGTGTGGTCCTGTCATTTACCAGCTGTGGGAAGAAACCCACATTTACTAGCTGGGCAGAAACCCTGCTGCTGAACTTGCGATAAAACTGGAACGCCCACAATTCTCTCAAAGAGGTGCTACGAGTGGGATTACATTAAGCCACGAAAGGCGAAAGCTCCGTCTCAACCTAAAACACTACACACACGTAAAGCACATGACCCTGCAGAGCCCTGGTTCTCCAACTCAGCTGCACGTGGCACCACATTCTGATGACAGGGACCCTCCCCCCACGCCCAGTGATCCTGGTGTAGAGTCGCAGGTATGTGCCGGCAGAGCCAGGAAGCAAAGCAACGACGAGGTGAAGGCTGGAACGGGATACACAGCCCACCTGAGTATCCGGACGATGGGGAGGCCTGGAACCATGGCGGGGTGGGGGTTGGGGGGGGTCTTTTAACCTTGACATCCTCAGCACGCTGACCCTGGGCTACCAAGGCAAAGCTGGGGGCCAGGAGACGTGCAGGACGATTCAAGGACAATCCCACACCCCACAGCAAATGAGCTCCTTAGACGCAGGGCCCACATTTTTGATCATTTCATATTCCTCGCATGGTGCCTTACACGCACTAGATGATCTCTCTGTTTCTGTAGTTTGATCTTGCATTCTGCTGTGTTTTCGTTTTGTGTTGTTTTAAAATGTTTACTTTATATTGGAGTACAGTTGATTTACAATGTTGTGTTAGTGTCAGGTGTACAGCAAAGTGATTTAGTTATACATATATCTGTTCTTTTTCAAATTCTACTTCCCACGTAGGTTATTACAGAGTATTGAGTAGAGTTCCCTGTGCTATACAGTAGGTCCTTGTTGATTATCTATTTTATATATAGTAGTGCGAATATGTTAATCCCAACCTCCTAATTTATCCCTCCCCGCCTTCCCCTCTGGTAACCATAAGTTTGTTTTCTAAGTCTGAGTCTGTTTCTGTTTTGTAAATAAGTTCATTTGCATCATTTTTTGTTGTTTTTAATGACTAAATGAAATAGCTGTTATAAAACAGGTCTTGTCAGTAAACGGAAAGAACTGCTGCTCTCTGGAAAACTCATCTGTGTGGAAGTGCTCATCCCCTGAAGTGAGTTAATAAGATAAATGACATGTTACAGTAACCCAAGTACAGGTAATTCTTCTTTTCCTTTCAGAAGACAGCACGTAATTTTTGCATTTTTCTTCAGGAGTCTCTTTAATGAAGAGGAACTATCTGTCACAGCTTTTAGAACAAAGCTAAAAGCTTCTGGACTTCAAAGCAAAAGACATCCTATGTAGAATACTGAAGCATCCTGAACAAACACTTTCGACCTTGGATTCCCCGCTCGCCCACTGAAACATCCCACATCCAGATCCCCTCTTCTCACTCTCTCCCTCGAATACCCACGGGATCTGCCACTGCCAGCCTGTGTGCGAGAACTGGGGCCAGTCCCAAGCCAGCCTGGGCCCCTCCCTGGACTCTGACCGGCCACTGTCACTGCCACCTAATACAGACTGCAACTCACTGGGCAGGTGACTTTGGCCCCAGCAAACAGGAGCAATCAAAGGACTACAGCCAGAGAAATGCTGTGGAAGGGGCTCTCAGAGTGCACTGCGGGTTAATAACTAACCCGCAGGAGGCTTTACAGTGTATTGGGCTTCCCTGGGTGAAGCCCATGGCCATTTCACCGGCAGGCAATGCAGCTTCTGGGCCAGGGGAGAAGCACGGCTTGCTTTCGGAGGAGGGAGGGGGGCCTCGGAGAGGCGAACAGGCCTGCTGCTGTCACTGGGCCACTGAGCGCAGGGGCCAGGAGGGCTGTGTGCAGGAAACTGCGCTTATTACATGCTAATTACTGCTCATTTGCCTCAGATGAGCAGCAGCTGGCTGCATGTTCCCAGGCAGGTAGCAAAGACCTGCCATCCCAGAATGAGGCTCTGGACCATGAGGCTTTCAAGCGCTCCTTTAGGGGTAAAACTCAGTGGTTCCCGCTGCCCTGCCATCTGCCCCGTCTCCCTTCTCTCTGCAGTGTTCAGTGACTCTGCTCCTTAAAATGTCTGCTGGCACCTCTGGCCAGGAGATGGATGGAAAGGGCTCACTAGGGGCCTACGGGAGAATGTAAAGGAACCCAAACGGGAGTAAGCTACCGAAAAAGAGAATCTCAAGGTCAAGGGAGACATTCAAAACTACAGTTATGGAGCTGATGAAGAAACAGAAGAAAAAGAAAAGACACTCTTTTAATCAAATCTACTGAAAACATTCCAATGATGAGGAATCTGGACCTTTTCAAAAAAGCAACATCCAATGAAAGATAGGATAACAAGGCTCACAGGCAGGGGCTGAACAAGGAGCGGGACTCTTGGAAGTATTATTTCCAGCCTCAGTGCCTTTGCATGTGCTGACCTGGCCACCAGGAAAGCTGTTCTCCACTTGTCCTCAGAACTCAAAGCTTTCTCTCTGAAATCTTCTGGTTGCCCATTTTCCCCTCCCAGTCCTCCCACCTTAGCCTTTCCTTTAAGCTTATTTAAAACTCCCTAGGACACTTTTCACACCAGGTGTAATGACCTGTCTCCTCTCAAGCTTCTCGAGGGCAAGGAACCTATCTTATTGTTCTCTGTGTGCCCTGAGTCAGATGCTTTAAATAATGCCTGTACCAACTGTACCCCAAGGTAACCAAATGTTGAGGATGCCATCAAGGAAATCCAGAGAGGGGGAAACTCTAGGACAGAAGGCCCAGCTTCTTCAACAAATAAATGGGGAAAAAGGAGGGGAGAAGGGAAAACTCTAGACTAAGAGCTTTAGAGAAATTGTGGGACAGGGAAAAATGAGATAATGTTGGTCAAAGGACACAAACTTTCAGTTTTAAGATAAGTAAGTTCTGGGAATCTAAATGACAGCATGATGATGACAGTTCATTATAACGTAGAGTATCCTTGAAATCTGCTAAGATACACATATGAAGAAATGGTGACTGGCGAGGTGACAGATATGTTAATTAGCTCGATGCACAGTAACCATTTCGCAATGCAAACGTATATCAAATCACCATGCTTTACGCCTCAAATATATACCATTTTTATTTGTCAATTATGCCTCAAAAGAGCAAGGAAAAATAACATTTAAAAAAGTTCTTAAAGAGCTTTAGATAGAATATCAACCAAATACAATGAAAGGACCTTGTGACAACCAAATAAGAAAATCTGAACACTGACTATATATCTGAGACTAAAAAACAATTGTTAATTATTTTTAGGTGTTTCTTTTATGGTTTTTATTCATCAATTTGATAATATGGTGTATCACATTGATTGATTTGCATACATTGAAGAATCCTTGCATCCCTGGGATAAATCCCACTTGATCATGGTGTATGATCCTTTTAATGTGTTGTTGGATTCTGTTTGCAAGTATTTTGTTGAGGATTTTTACATCTATATTCATCAGTGATATTGGTCTGTAATTTTCTTTTTTTGTAGTATCTTTGTCTGGGTTTGGTATCAGGGTGATGGTGGCCTCATAGAATGAGTTTGGGAGTGTTCCTTCCTCTGCAATTTTTTGGAAGAGTTTGAGAAGGATGGGTGTTAGCTGTACTCTAAATGTTTGATAGAATTCACCTGTGAAGCCATCTTGTCCTGGACTTTTGTTTGTTGGAAGATTTTTAATCACAGTTTCAATTTCATTCCTTGTGATTGGTCTGTTCATATTTTCTATTTCTTCTTGGTTCAGTCTTGGAAGGTTATACCTTTCTAAGAATGTGTCCATTTCTTCCAGGTTGTCCATTTTATTGGCATAGAGTTGCTTGTAGTAGTCTCTTAGGATGCTTTGTATTTCTGTGGTGTCTGTTGTAACTTCTCCTTTTTCATTTCTAATTTTATTGATTTGAGTCCTCTCCTTTTTCTTGATGAGTCTGGCTAATGGTTTATCAATTTTGTTTATCTTCTCAAAGAACCAGCTTTTAGTTTTCTTGATCTTTGCTATTGTTTTCTTTGTTTCTATTTCATTTATTTCTGCTCTGATCTTTATTAATTTCTTTCCTTCTGTTAACTTTGGATTTTGTTTGTTCTTCTTTCTCTAGTTCCTTTAGGTGTAAGGTTAGGTTGTTTATTTGAGATTTTTCTTGTTTCTTGAGGTAGGCTTGTATAGCTATAAACTTCCCTCTTAGAACTGATTATGCTGCATCCCATAGGTTTTGGATCGCCATGTTTTCATTATCATTTGTCTCTAGGTATTTTTTATTTCCTCTTTGATTTCTTCAGTGATCTCTTGGTTATCTAGTAACGTATTGTTTAGCCTCCATGTGTTTGTGTTTTTTACGTTTTCTTCCCTGTAATTCATTTCTAATCTCATAGCGGTGTGGTCAGAAAAGATGCTTGATATGATTTCAATTTTCTTAAATTTACTGAGGCTTGATTTGTGACCCAAGATGTGATCTATCCTGGAGAATGCTCCATGCGCACTTGAGAAGAAAGTGTAATCTGCTGTTTTGGGATGGAATGTCCTATAAATATCAATTAAATCTATCTGGTCTATTGTGTCATTTAAAACTTCTGTTTCCTTATTTATTTTCTTTTTTTTTTTTTTTTTTTGCGGTACGCGGGCCTCTCACTGTTGCGGCCTCTCCCGCCGCGGAGCACAGGCTCCGGACGCGCAAGCTCAGCTGCTCCGCGGCATGTGGGATCTTCCCGGACCGGGACACGAACCCGCGTCCACTGCATCCGCAGGCGGACTCTCAACCACTGCGCCACCAGGGAAGCCCTATTTTCATTTTGGATGATCTGTCCATTGGTGTAAGTGAGGTGTTAAAGTCCCCCATATTATTGTGTTACTGTCGATTTCCTCTTTTATAGCTGTTAGTAGTTGCCTTATGTATTGAGGTGCTCCCATGTTGGGTGCATATATATTTATAATTGTTATATCTTCTTCTTGGATTGATCCCTTGATCATTATGTAGTGTCCTTCCTTGTCTCTTGTAACATTCTTTATTTTAAAGTCTATTTTATCTGATAAGAGTATTGCTACTCCAGCTTTCTTTTGATTTCCATTTGCATGGAATATCTTTTTCCATCCCCTCACTTTCAGTCTGTATGTGTCCCTAGGTCTGAAGTGGGCCTCCTGTAGACAGCATATATATGGGTCTTGTTTTTGTATCCATTCAGCAAGCCTGTGTCTTTTGGTTGGAGCATTTAATCCATTCATATTTAAGGTAATTATCGATATGTATGTTCCTATTAGCATTTTCTTAATTGTTTTGGTTTTTTTTTTTCTTTTTTTTGCAGTATGCGGGCCTCTCACTGTTGTGGCCTCTCCCATTGCGGAGCACAGGCTCCGGACGCGCAGGCCCAGCGGCCATGGCTCACGGGCCTAGCCACTCCGTGGCATGTGGGATCTTCCCGGACCAGGGCACGAACCCATGACCCCTGCATTGGCAGGCTGACTCTCAACCACTGCGCCACCAGGGAAGCCCCACCTTGGGTTTGTTTCTGTAGGTCTTTTTCTTCTCTTGTGTTTCCCACTTAGAGAAGTTCCTTTAGCACTTGTTGTAGAGCTGGTTTGGTGGTGATGAATTCTCTAAGCTTTTGCTTGTCTGTAAAGTGTTTGATTTCTCCATTGAATCTGAATGAGATCCTTGCCAGGTAGAGTAATCTTGGTTGTAGCTTCTTTCTTTTCATCACTTTAAGTATATCATGCCACTCCCTTCTGGCTTGTAGAGTTTCTGCTGAGAAATCAGCTGTTAACCTTATGGGAGTTCCCTTGTATGTTATTTGTCATTTTTCCCTTGCTGCTTTCAATAATTTTTCTTTGTCTTTAATTTTTGCCAATTTGATTACTATGTGTCTTAGCGTGTTTCTCCTTGGATTTATCCCGTATGGGACTTGCTGTGCTTCCTGGACTTGGGTGGCTATTTCCTTTCCCATGTTAGGGAAGTTTTCGACTATTATCTCTTCAAATATTTTCTCTGGTCATTTCTCTCTCTCTTCTCCTTCTGGGACCCCTATAATGTGAATGTTGCTGCGTTTAATGTTGTCCCAGAGGTCTCTTAGGCTTTCTTCATTTCTTTTCATTCTTTTATCTTTATTCTGTTCCGCTGCAGTGAATTCCACCATTCTGTCTTCCAGGTCACTTATCCGTTCTTCTGCCTCAGTTATTCTGCTATTGATTCCTTCTAGTGTAGTTTTCATTTCAGTTATTGTATTGTTCATCTCTGTTTGTTTGTTCTTTAATCCTTCTAGGTCTTTGTTAAACATTTCTTGCATCTTCTCAATCTTTGCCTCCATTCTTTTTCCGAGGTCCTGGATCATCTTCACTCTCATTATTCTGAATTCTTTTTCTGGAAGGTTGCCTATCTCTACTTCATTCAGTTGTTTTTCTGGGGTTTTATCTTGTTCCTTCATCTGGTACAGAGCTCTCTGCCTTTTCATCTTGTCTATCTTTCTGTGAATGTGGTTTTTGTTCCACAGGCTGCAGGACTGTACTTCTTCTTGCTTCTGCTGTCTGCCCTCTCTAGGTGTTTTAATAATATTGTGACTATTTAAAAAAACACAGCCCTTATCTTTTAGATAATTGGGACTTTGTTTTGGAATTTGTTTTAAAAGAATTGGGAAGTAACAGAGGTGAAGATATAGATGAAAAGAGAGGGGCCACATTAAATAAAAGATGAAGCTTAACAATGGGTACTCGGATTATGTTCATTATATGATGGGTACTTGGGGTTCTCTGTGCTTTTGACTGCATTTAAAATTTCAATTAATAAAAACTGGGATAAAAAAGTAGGCAGAATTGAATGAATACCATAGACCCTGCAACTGCTCACCAAAAGCCACCAGCAGCAACAGACTTCAGCTCATTCACAGAGAAATGGAAAACAAAACGTTAATTCCTGCTTAGTGAGGAAAGGCCCGCAAGGGGGACTTACAGAGAGGTGTTCTCCTTTGTTCCACTGAGGTGACCTCAGAAGAGGAAGTGGGTATAGGAGACAATCTCATCAAAGCCAGCAGGCAGTGAGCTGAATGCGACGAGAAAAATACAACGCAACTAAAAAACAGGCAAACATCATAGAACAAGGCATACCAGGAGGAGATACGTTCATGGTTCATAACACAGGCAAAGATACTCCACCCCATGAACAACTGGGGAAAAGTGAAGACCACAGTGAGTTCCCACTAACTCCCACGAGACAAACAGAAAAGCTGTCCAATGCCAAGGGCTGAAGAACGGGTTAGCAGACGCTTTTATGTGCTGCTGGGACTCTGGAGAAAACAATTTCGCATGATCTTAAAAGGCCCTGCCCACCACCCTCCCAGCCACTGGTACATACCCAGGAGAGACGCTTGCTAGCATATGTGCACCAGGAAGACCAATTCCAGAAGGTTCAAAGCAGCATTTTTTCCCTAACAGCTCCAAACTGAAAACATCCCAAATGTCCACCGACAAAGGATAACTATATTCCGGTATATTCATGCAGCGCAGCAAGAACTACAGTTACCTCATCAATATGGACGAATCTCTCACAGACACAGTATTGAGTGAAAAATCCATTTACTATAAAGTTCGCTAACATGCAGGACTAACAATAATCATTTAGGGAAACACACATATGAGGCAAACTCATCAAAAAAGGGATGAGAGACAAACTTCAGGAGAGCAGGAGGGAGGGAAAGGTCATTGGGGAGGAGCATGGGGGGGCCATTAACAGCACTGGTGATGCTCTTTGTTCTTAAGCTGGGTGGTGGGTACCCGGATGTTCACCGTATTATTTTTCTTTAAAACTAGTCATGTTACAGACACTCTTTTGTATTTGTATTTCATCATTAAAAGATGTAAAGAATGACTGGACAGAGGACTTGCCAACACTGAGCACCTCAGACAAAAGACCAGCCAACTGGGAGGATGAGTCCAGGGACTTCCCTGGTGGTCCAGCGGCTAAGACTCTGCGTTCCCAATGCAAGGGGCCCAGGTTCGATCCCTGGTCGGGAAACTAGATCCTGCACGCGTGCTGCAACTAAGAGTCGTACGCTGCAACGAAGATCCCGAGCGCTGCAACTAAGGCCTGGCACAGCCAAAATAAATAAAATAAAATGAGTCCCAGGTGAGCAGATGCCAGAATGCCAAGAACAAAATCCCCAAGGAGAGGGCTGGGGACATCCAAGTCTCTGACGGCAGTGCCACTGGTGAACGGGCAAGGCCCGGATGTGCAGCAAAGTCTGAAACTTGGATGAATGGGTCAACAAAATGTGGCATATCCATACATCGGAATACTATTCAGTCTTACAGAGGAAGGAAATTCTGATACATGTTACGACATGGATGGACCTTGAAGACATTATGGTATAAGTGAAAGAAGCCAGACACAAAGAAACAAGTACTGTATGATTTCACTCACAGGAGGTACTAAGAGTAGTCAAATTCATAGGGACAGAAAGCAGACTAGAGGTCACCAGGGGCTACGGGGAAAGAGGAATGGGGACTTCGTGTTTAGTGGGCACTGAGTTTTAATTTGGGATGATGAAAACATTCTGGAGATGGAGAGTGGTGATGGTCGCACAACAGTGTCAATGTACTCAATGCCACTGAACTGCACACCGAAAAATGGTTACAATGGTAAATTTTATTCTACTTAGGTATTACCACAATTTTTAAAAATCCGTAACTCAGGGAAGGTGCAGTTGAGCAAGCAAACCGGTAGGATAAAGGAGAGGTGCCACTGGGCCCACCTCAACGCCCCTGAGCGCAAGTGAGGTAGGACACGGATAGCAACAGCACCCGGACGGGAAACGGGCATGGAAGAGACGCCACAGAGCCGAGGGATGCCGACCCCGCAGGCGCCCGGGGAGCCTGCCAGTCCACGTCCTCCCAGCCGGGCCAGCTGCCTGGGCAGTTCCAGCCCTGGGACCAGGCTCAGTGCTGGGAACCAAAGATGCTCCGGATGATGCCACCGGTGGCACAGGGCCCCAGGGAGGTAACCCTCCAGGTCTCAACTTCAAGAAGGAAGTTCTGGGCACTCAGCCAACTATGACTTTGGGGAAAAGAACCTGCAAAAATTGCTGAGAAGTGGTAGACAGAACCCAAATGCCAGAGATGCTGAAAAGCAGAAAGTTTCAGGAAAGACAGGGCGGTTGATGGCATGAAATTCTGACCCATCAAATTACAAAGGATTCTGACCTTCCCCAGGAGTTCCAAGGGGCATACCTTTCCAACAGGAAGGCCAGGTGTGCACCGCATGGGCTGGGGGAAGAGCACTGGAGGACGAGTCAGGAAACCTAGATTCAATTCACCACACTTATAGCTGGCCCAGGACCAACTGCTCCCTGAGACCGTGAGTAAAGGGGATAGTAACATCTTCCCGGATGGTGGCAATTAAGAGAAGTAACACAGACTCTGCGAGCCTGAGGGAGTAGGCATGCCTAACAGGTAAGATATCAGGTGCTTTGCATATCAACCTTCAACCCCAAGAGACAGGTAGAGACAGGTATTACTACACACCTACACACACACACACACACACACACACACACACACACACACACACACACACACACACACACACACACACAGAATGAGGGGCTAATTTAAGTAGTCCAGAATAAGCACAAGAGGGCACCAAAGGGTGAGAAGTATGTCTGGAAGGCTCGGATAGGAGGAAGAAAATTTTAAACAATTAAAAAAGGATACACAAGGATGCACACCATGTTTATAAACACGTATGCAAAAGCACAAAGATTGAGGGGAGCAGCGAAACCAACCAGTTGCTATGCAGCAGGATGGGAATATGTAAAATGCTTTTCTTTGTGATAATTTTAGTGTTGTTCTATTAAACACTTTTAAAAAATGTAGGCTACTTCCAACCTCAGTGTTGAAGAACTATGGGCCTCAAACCAGAATGCACTCTGGGCGAAACTACACTCACTGAATATGAGTACAGATGTGAATTCGATGTCTGGAAACCCCAAGTGGCCTGGAAAGGAGGACAGCCTTCTGAGGCTCAGGGTCCCCACCCACCTCGGGGCCTCTGGGGCAGGCTCAGAACCCCGCCGCTCCCACCCCTCGCATGCCCAGTCCTGGGTCAGAGGACACAAACCTTCTCCCGGCAGACTATCTGAGCTCGAAACTAGAGTCCGCCTTTGCTGTGTGACACGGGCAAGTTTCTTATCCAGCCTGCTAAGCCCTGATTCTCCCCCTCACAAATCAGGGCTAACAACAGTAACCACCAAAAGAGGTTCTGTGAGGGTCCAACAAAACAGTCACTTAGGCAACTAGCACAGGACTGACACACAGTGGCCCCTGGCTCTTACTAGCCTGAGACCCTCCTCTGTGCTTCACAGGTTCCTCACTTACTCCTTCAAGACTCAGGGACATAGCTGGAGCTCATAATCCTCCCCGACCCCAAGGAGCCCCAAGTCCAGCAAGTGGGGTTTTCTGGCTCCCATCCTCCATGCGTCTGCACCTGCCCCAACGCCTCTGACCAAATCTAACAGCTGAACTCCCAGGCAACCTTCGGGACAACTCGATGTCACTTTGGGCATCAAACCTTCCCCAAATCCACTCCACAGTTCAATCGCTCACACCCGTACTACCTCATGTGGGGTTCCGAGTTATCTAGTATATTTACACTGTCTCCCCTTCTAGACTGGGACTCTCTCATCCCTCCTGTACCCCTCCCGAACGCTTCCTGCAGGGTAAGTGCTCAACAAGTCTATGCTGACTGAAGAAAACAAGTGCGCGAACAAAAACATTTTCGAAAACAAAAATAAACCAGAAATTAAAATCAAGTGCGACTAGTGAGATACATCCAGCTGCAGAGAGAAGCCAAAGAGGCTGCAGAAGGAGATGAAGGGGCCCTAGGGCAAAGGGGGCACACCTGGGATGCTGCCAGATGAGCCCCAGATGGTAAGAGAGCCTGGGCATCCCTGGGCAGGCGAGAGTGGTCACCACCCCAAAGCAGGTGTTCAGAACACAAGCCCTCAGATGCAAGGGGACTTTGTGGCCCCATCAACAGGACATTAACCTGCCAGAGAGCAGAGGTGATTGGTGGGGAAGGGCTCCAAGGATGGGGAGCCCTCTTCTTAGGCAGGCAGTAGGTGGCACACAGCTCAGACGGCCACAGGGGGCTCCCCGCCCCAGCTAAGGTCCCAGGGACTGTAAAGGGGGGGAAAAGGGTCCCACCCTAAAGAGACACAAACTTGGGGTCTAGGTCCCGATTCATTTGTGCTGAAGGGGTGGGGAAAGAGACTTTACTTTCACCAACCCATATAAAGTCGTCACTTAAAATAACATTCATATCTAAAAACAAAGAGAAAAGTACAGATGGACACACACACCACCATTTTAAAAGTGGTTATTATCTCTGATGAGATTTTAGATCTTTTTAACTTCTCTTGCTTCTCTATATTTTCTGATCTTTCTGCTGCCAACATGTTCTCCTGTGAAATGCAAGTGGGGGAGGAAAGCACATGCCAACCTGCAGAGAAACACCAAAATGAATCAGCAGCTGACCCTGCCCGCAGGCAGCTGCCACGGGCCCGAGGGGGAAACCCAAGTGCAAAGAACCAGATTCCTGCAGGAGAAACGCTCCAGGCACCGTGGAGGAGGCTGGCAACAGGAGTCAGGCAGCGGAGAAGGATGGGACACGTGTTTTGAGGACAAACTGTGGGCGGAGGATTTCTGTGGTGAAGGAGTGGATTTTTTTCTAAGTCCCTATGCAAGAATGTAAGGGAAAGTTCTACCTCCCCATGCCCGCGCCCCCAACCTTTTGCTATTTCAGAACTAAACAGACCTGTACCTTCATCCACAACAGTGCACTAGCAACAGAATTCAATGAGATTATGCACGTGAAAGTGCTTAGCAAGTTAATATTTGTTCAGTCCTGGCCCAGCGCAGGGTCATGTTACTGGCACTGGAGAGGCTGGCAGACTCCCCCTCCCTGCATATTAACACCAACAACCCAGCAAGTGGGGAACCAGAGTTAGAGATCGCATCTCTATCCCACTTGGGAAGGATGTTCACCACCCACCTCTCTTGCCCACTCCCCTCCTTCGCCAGCAGCCCTCCTTTTAAAACAAAGGTATTTAAAAAAAAAATACACAACCCCATGACGCACACAGTTACCCAAAGCTCCCCATGGTCTCATTCACGGTCTGGGGGGGGGGGGGTTGGAGATGGGGGCAGGGTAAGCCCTGGAGGGCCACCTTGAGCCCATACCTTCCCTCAGGAGCAGGAAAAAGCAAGCCACCCAGAGGTCTGGGATAAGGCAGCGTGTCCATGGCAGCCAGAACCCTGGGAGAGAATGGAAATGAGAAGCTGCCTTCTCCTATTTCCTAGGGCCTTATGTAGTTCCCCATTTCTTCCCACCATTGAGGGTGAAGATACCCTGCCCTCCAAGGTAGAATCCACTACTCAGTCCCCCCACATTCAATCAAGCCCCACCCCCAGCCCCGCCACACGGCACTGGGCTCTGTTTAGGCTTCCTGGCACCGCTTTCCTTTTGGGGGGGGCGTGGCACACCGCACATGCTGTGGGATCTCAGCTCCCCGACCAGAGATCGAACCGGGGCCCTTGGCAGTAAAAACACAGAGTCCTAACCACCGGACCACCAGGGAATTCCCAGCCTTTGTTTTTTTTTCCTTTAATGTTCATTTCTAGAAAACTTCCCAATCACTTTTCACAGGCCAAAGAGGAGGCACTGAGATGTGTGTAAGATTACAACCTACTAGCAACCCTTCAGCACCCTGCTGTTTCCTGAGGCTTTTCATACCCTTTTTGTCATGTAATCATCCCATTTTAAAGACCAGAAAATCGAGATTCAAGTAACCCAGGGCTGCACAGCCCAGCTGCCAAGACTCAAACATGCATCTTCCTGCCCTGAAACTCTCGGTGCTTGCCCTGTACCATACAAGTCACTGCGGAGCTCCAGGGACAGTGAAAGCAACTGCAGCAAATGCAATACCGGCCAATGGACGGTGCCCTCCAAGGCATGGGGGCGGGGCGTGCTGACCAGCCAGCCACACGCCCTCCCGGCTTTCCACACAGAGCTGCTGGAAGACTGTGCATGCAGGAGAGGGGGGCGACGGGGCTGAGCAACAGCCGCGCGAGCAAAAGCGATGCCAGGGCTTTAGTCAACAGAGAACTAATATGAGTCAACAGCGGGTACCGCTGCCAAGCACACTGATGGGATCTTCAGCTGCATTAATAGAAGGGGAGAGTCTCAGGCAGGCCGAGGGAGTCCTGCCTGCTCTGACCTGACCACACCTGAGGGCAGGGCAGGGCTGGGCTACGGACACGGAGGCACCTTCCAAGGCAGCGCCAGGGTTTCTGAAGAGGCGTGGCTCAGGGTGGCACTCTGGTCTGTAGGGTGGAAGCTGGGTTTGGACAGCAAGCCCACTCCAGACTGCACATTACCGATGGATTTTTTTTTTTTAAATATCCTGTCTATCCACAGCAAAGGTTAAGAACACTCAGGCATGTCAGGGGACAAGGCCACCACCTGGGGGAGGGGCCCCAGGCCCTGTCATTTGCTTCCTCCTTTGTTATATATAACAGCTGGGTCGTGGCTTGACCGAGAAGTGGCCCTGACACAACAGGTAATCTAAAAATGGGGAATTCCCTGGTGGTCCAACGGTTAGGACTCGGGCTTTCACTGCCGTGGACCCGGGTTCAAACCCGGGTTCGATCCCTGGTCGGGGAACTAAGATCCTACAAGCCGCTCAGTGTGGCCAAAAAATAAATTAAAAAAAAATTTTTTTTTGAATGCACAAGGGACACTGGATTTGACATCCTAGAGCCTCAAGTGTCAAAGTCTCTGGGAAGTCCTCCCAATTCATCCACCAGCACCCTGTCCCGTGAGCCTGTCGTTATCACTCAGCATCACTTAACAATAAAAAGACGCTCTGCTACACGTGTTTCCCAAGAGCCTCAAGGCCACCTCTCATTCACCTTTGGTTCCACAGCCCAGCATTTGGCACACAGAGACGCCCAAGAAATGGTGACAACTGAAAACCGAGGTGCCCCAGCACGATCACAGTGAGGGTGTTGTGTTCGAGGCAATTCTGGAACATAGGCATTCTGACTAGAGCGAATAAAGCGGCTTATGACAATGTATAACCAGCGTTAGTATACTGAGCGACGAATTCTCGACGCTACCACTACCAGAGGGTTTTAATTACAAAAGAGTTATCGTTAGCCTGGCAAGTGTGCTTTGTGCCCGTGCGAGTGACTGGAGACAGACAATCCAGCTTAGGGAGATGGCAGTCAAAGGTAGATCCTGTGCGCCATGCAGCAAAGCAACCCCGGGGCCCAGGAAGCGCTAAAAATCCAGGAACGCAGGAGACGAGAATAATGACCAGTGGGACTAAATGCCAAAAAGGACAGCATAAAAAGTGAGCTTGGTGAAACGGGCTGAGAAGGCACACGCATGCCACAGATTCATGGGGAGCTGGCCGCCTGGAGCTCACCTTGTAACTCTGAGAATTAAATACAGGAACTAAGACTCGGATCTGGGAAGATGAGCACAGGAGACTGTGCGATGCAGTTCTAATGCCTAATAAATCTTTAAATCGATGAGCCGTGCTCACTGTTTATTCTTCTCCATCCTTCCTCCCCAGGCAAGGGCTCACATGACAAAAGCCAGCATTTGCTCTGGATTTGCCTTTGGACGGGGTATATATACATATGCGTGTCTGTATAAATAAAATTGGGAGTTCACTAAATAACATCTTAAAGCATCAAAAAATCTGCCATTATAAGAAAACCTGGTGAATTCTTTTGTCAAGTAGCCTTTAATAAAGTGAAGAAACCTCTTAGGATGCAAAATCCCCCTCCCCTCACACTGGGCCAGGGTTCCACCAGCTGTGGTTACGTCAGCATTCCCGTCCCAACCTGTTCATTTGGGTACCTGTTTGGGTCTATTCACTACGCATGCATCTTACTGGGTTTGCATTTTTCATCCCAGAAACACAGCTTAAGCCTGTCGCACAAACCTGACAGAAGCATTACATTTTATAAACCAATCATCCCCAGGGAACAGACAAGAAAACCATCAGCAATGAGCGTTGTCAAAGTTCCAAACCAGAGCATTCCTTTCCCAGATCCGAGATGCAGAATACGCCACATCCTCTCCACACACCAGCTGCCTGCTCCAGAAGCAACACACTCACCTCACCACTGGCTGCCCCCCCGACCGCCCCTCCCGGCCCCTTCAGGCCTCCTCTCCCAGCTGAATAAAAGCTGGAGAGACCCGTCTTGGGGAAGCAGTAACATTTTAATACTACTGTAAAGACAACTGCTCTAAGCACTGGAATGTTGGCTCCTTTTCCATGAATAAAAAGGCCCCCAAAGGGTATTATCATAACAAAATGATATCCTATGGAGAGCACCAGGAACCACAAAAATAAAATCGCCATAAACTGACACTGTCTCAAAATTAAACCTACACAAGGAAACGTTAAACCCCAAGCCAGGCAGGCTCTCATTTTCCCATCTAAAACCCTTACAATATTCCCAGTTCTCTCATGACGTCCAATTTCCCCCACCCGAGGAGGCCTAAATGCTTTCTTTCGAAGTCCCGGTATGTTATTTTTTTTCCCTTGAAACCCTGGAGATGCTCTGTAACATTCATCTAAAGCTCAATCGTGGCTGTGTCCTCGGTCACACCCAAAGATTCCCAAAGGCACCGTCTGCCGCAGCGCCGGGTGCACAGCAGGCGCCCCACTAATGTGCGGATTTGATTTGATCAGATCTGGCCCCTTCGGCTAGAAAGACACATTGGTAGCCAGACGCCCAGGCGGGGACAGCAGCGCCAGCCTAGCTCTCTGCCGGAGGCGGCGGGGTGCAACCACCTGTGGGCGGGTGACCGGGGCTCAGGCCGCGGCGCAGCTGCCCTGGAGTGCCTCCGCGGCTCCACGCACAGACCCCGGGGAAAGTCCGGCGCCCCAGGCCCGGGAGCACCCCAGGGCCGACTCCCAGCGCCCCAGCAGGGGCTCTGCCGGTGCAAAGTTGGCCTGGTCCGCGAGGATCCATTCTAGAGTTAGCTCCCAAGTCGCCCGGCCGCCTGTGAGGCAGCGAGCCAGAGGGGCTCTTTAGGATGGGACCGGGTTGGGGGGGTGGGGCGGAGTGGTACACCAAGATGGGAACAGAAGAGAGAAGTGGTCCCCCGACTCGCTCCCAAACTTGGGGCACCTGCCGGCCAGCAGGCGAGGGGGATTCTCCGCCTTGCCGTCCCACCAAGGCCTGGTGGCGAGTTTGTCGGGGCAAGCGGGCCACCCCATGGCAGCCCCGCATTGCTTTGAGATTTTCTAACCAATAATCCAGCACCGAGAAGGCCGATGCAGGAACCTGGGGGATAGAAGGGGAACACCAGTCACCCGCGCCAGGGGGCGGGGACTTGGGACTCGGGGGCGCGGGCCAGGGATGGGGCCCCGGAAGAGAGCAGGACGGGGTGGCCCGAGAGGGAACCAGACTAGGAGTGCTTGCAGAAGGGGGAGGGGATCCCGGAGAGGTACAAGGGGAGCGCCCCAGAGGGAAGCATCGGGGGAAGGGAGCTGCCCCAAGGGCCGCGGGGTGCCAGTGTCCCGGACCGGCCCCGTCACTCACCGGCAGGTCCACGCTCACTTCGGTCCCGTCGAGCAGGAAGACGCGGCAGTAGAGGGTGGTCTTGGAGGCCCCGGCGGCGGAGATGTGCACGGCCGCGCAGCCCATGAGCAGGGGCCCGCCGCCGGCTGGGAACACACTGCCCCCGGGCGCGGCGGGCAGCGTGGACACGGCGGCGGCGGCCGGGCCCCCCCGCGGACCCCCGTCGCGCTCGTCCCCCAGGCCGGCGGTCCCGCGCCCTGCCGCGCCCCGCGCGTAGCGCTGCATGGAGCGGCGGCCAAAGGTCCGGCGCAGGAACCGCAGCATCCTGGCTGGGGGCGTCCCCTGCCTCCGCCCCCTGCGCCGCCGCCGCTGCGCCGCCGCCCAGGAGCGCCCCGCGACGCCGTCAGTGCAGGCGGCCGCCCGCGCCGCCTCCCGCCGGCTGCGGGCCGGGGCTCGCTCCCGCCGAGGACGAGGCCGCGCTTCGGCTGCCCGCGGGGCGCGCCGGCCCAGCCAGCGCCGGCTGCGAGTGGCCGCGGGCGGGAGGGCGCGCTCGGGGCGGCCCAGGAGCCGTCCCGCCGCCGCCTCCGCCGCCACGCGCCCTGGCGGGCCGGCGGCCTGCGCTCGCCGCCAAGGGGCCGCTCCCGACTGCCGGCCGCGGGCGGCCCGAGGACTGGGGGGGCGCGGGGGGCGCGGGGGCGGGCTGCGGGCTGCTCCCGCGCCGCGCGCCGGCCGAGGGCCAGCCGGAGCAGGGCGCCTGCGTGCTCCCGGCGCGCTCGCTCCCACTCGCCGCGCCCAGGCCCGAGGAGGCCCAGCCGAACGCCCGCTCCCCAGGCGCCCGTTCCTGCGCCCGCAGCCCCCGCCTCCCACCTGGGAGGCTGCACCTATAGCCGCCGCCTCCGCCGCCACCGCCGCTACCACCGCCGGGACTGCAGCACGCCCTCCTCCCTCGGGGCTGCGCCGGGTATTTGCAAACCGGGTCTGTGCTGCCCCCTGCCGGCCAGAGCGCCCCCTGCTGCTGTAGGTGTGCTCACGTGTGTACACGTAGGTGAGCACACACGTGTTTCCGGCGCCGCGAGCCCTGAAGACGCCGGAGAGTCTCCCCTTGCCTAGTTAGGAAAACGCGCTGCATGCCCTCGGGGGAGCCTTGCCTGGGAGGCCCGAGAGAGAAGCGCATTAAGCGAAGGCCCTACCAGGCCCTCACTTTCCCCTTCTGGAAAAGGATAGGGGTGAACTAGGTAATCTACCAGGTCCCTGCTACTTAAAGTTCTGTCAGTTTAAGATCTCAGAGCTGGAAGGGCCCTTTCTGCCGTCACAGTCCAATGGGCTCATTCCAAATAAGGAAATTGAGGCCAGGCAAGGAGGGGTGTACTTTTCCAACCGACTACACAGAAGAACACCTTTCCTCAGGGAATTCGTGTCCAGTATCGAGGCAGAGGCCTGCATAAATAGCCATAACTGAGAAGGCTAGTAAAGCTTGCACAAGTTACTGAGAAGCAGAGTAGAACTGAGGCATGAGGAGGATAGTATAGGACACACAGAATATCGGAGGCGGAGGGAAGGGTTTATGAACGGTGCCCCTCAGGTATACATGTTCAAGGCCTGGTTCAGGGAGAAGTGGGTTTCAGTGTGGCTGAAAGGAGGCCAGGCCTCTTGAGAAGAATAACACTGATTTGTGTGTGTGTGTGTGTGTGTGTGTGTGTGTGCCTGACACTATGCTAAGCCCTTCCCATTCATCATCTCACTAAATCCTCAACACAGCCTGGTTCCATAGTCGGTTTTATCCCCATTGTACGGAGGAGGAAATTGAAGCTTAGAGAGCTTAAGAGACTTGCTCCAGATTTCATGGTTAATAGGGGCTCGTTTGCTGGGATTTAAAACTGTTGCTCCTAACTACGGCCAAGCTGAGGCATGTGACATGATTGGCAAGCGATGATGGTTTCTGACAGTCCTGGACGGAGGCAGTGGCCACAGCAAAGGGGCAAGAGAAAGGGAGGGGTGAATTCAGGAGGCATTCCAAAATCGCCATTTACTGAGGATCAGGCACTGTCTTAGGTGATTTCATGGATGATATTTTCATTATCCTCACTCCAACCCTTCCAGGTAGTTCTATTTGTCCCCATTGACTTAGGTGGAGTTTGGGACTTCTTAGAGAAGTAATATCCTTGCCCGAGGTCTCAGAGCTCCTGAATGGCAGCAGCCAGGACCTTCACTTGTTGCCTAGTGTTTCCTTTATGACTCTACAGGGATCTACCGGGTGACAGTGTATTCTGAGGGGGCACCTGCAATCAGCCTTCCAATACCCACTCTGCTCCCCTCCCTCAAGACTTGACTTAATAGAATACCATCAGCAAGCTGGTGTTCAAAGGTAGCCCAGTGTGCTTACTGGTTTCTAAGGGTAGCCCATTTCACACTATATAGCCCAGGAGTGCTGTGGTAGACTGAATAATGGCCCCCCAAAGATGTCCACATCTCAATCCCCAGAACCTGTGAATATGTTCCCGAACATGGCATAAGGGACCTTGCAGATGTGACTGAATTAAGGAGTTTGAGGTGGGGAGATTATCCTGGGTTATCATCTAGGTGGGACCAATATAATCACAAGGGTCCTTATAAGAAGGAGGCAGGAGGGTCAGAGACAGAGAAGGTGATGTGACAATGGCAGCAGAAGTCAGAGTGAAGCATTCAGGAGCCAAGGAATGCAGGCAGCTGCTAGAAGCTGGAGAAGGCAAAGAACAGGTTATTCCCTAGATATTCCAGAAGGAACGTAGCCTTTGTTTTTAACGCAGACTGTAAAATCCATCTCTGACTTCTGAGCTCCAGAATTGTAAGATAATACATTTGTGGGGTTTGTTTTTTTTTGCGGTACGCGGGCCTCTCACTGTTGTGGCCTCTCCCGTTGTGGAGCACAGGCTCCAGACGCACAGGCTCAGCGGCCATGGCTCATGGGCCCAGCCGCTCTGCGGCATGTGGGATCTTCCCGGACCGGGGCACGAACCCGCGTCCCCTGCATCGGCAGGCAGACTCTCAACCACTGCGCCACCAGGGAAGTCCCCTTGTGTTGTTTTAAACCACTAAGTTTGTGGTGATTTATTCCAGCAGTGATAGGAAATGCATACAAGTGCAGTGGTAAATCATATTAGTTTGGTGCACTGCCGTTTTCAAAGCCTCTTGGCACTGTCATAGTGCCATCCCTCTCAAAGTAAGTGTCATTCAATTTGCAATTATCCTCTGTCCTTCCCTCCTACTAAACGCTGAGCTCCATGAAGACAAGACTTTTCCTTATTCATCATTGTATCCCCACCCAGCACCTAGCCTGCCGTCTGGCAAGTAGTCCGCGTTCAATAAACACTCATTGAATGAATGCAGGATCACATTTCATTGTCGTAATAGCCCCGTGGGGTAGGTATTGCTTTTGCCTTTTAGAGATGGAGAAAATGAAGACTGGATTGGAGCCCAGACTCACACTCATGTCTCCTGACTCGAGCTCCCATGTGCTGCCGACAATACCATGTCACTGAGAATCCCATGGGGACTCCAGATTGCTTTAATTTTACCTGCACCTCCTCTGTGCCAGGCACCGTCACCTAACTGATCTCATTCAGTCCTCATCACAATAGTGATTTAAGCACTATTTTCTCCACCACACAGAGGAAAAACAGAGGCTCAGGCCTTCCTTTGATTAAATTTCCTGTCACCCAAGTTTCCTCCCCAGAATTTCCACATTTGATGAGTAAGTTTGCATTTCGTCTGCTCAGTGTTACATATTTCAGTGATTGCTCTGTCTTAATCTTTGCCTTTTGGACCCTAGAAATTTCCTGTCCCTGTTATCCAAGCTCTGTACCAGCCCTTCAGAAATTTTAATGGCCGTTTCTCAGACCTCCTCTATGTTCAATGAAAATGGGCCAGAACTGTGCATGTATCCTGTGTGCCAACACATCATTCTTTAACGGGCCTCTTGGTCCTCAAACGATTATTTAGTGTTTCACCTGTGTTCCTGTCTAGAAACAGGAACTGTCTTGAGCTGAAGTTCTCAAGAAACCGTCTACACTAAATTCCAGGTCCTTTCCTTGGCCATGAGCAGTAGCTTGAGTTCCTCAACTTCACGGGCAGTAGTTAGAAGCTGACCCCTAGAGTCACTTCTTGCCTTCCCCTCGTTAAAGCTCAGCCACCACTTCCTTACCCACCTCCTCAGGTTCATGAGAACTTCCCGTCTTCCTCCCCATCCCTACTCCCAGAGTTCTGTCATCAGTAAACCCTGAGAGTTCCTTCTATACGCCCTTCCTCCAGAGCAGTTTTACATGTTAATTAAACAGCCCTTAGCCCTGTCTCTAAGGAGCTCCCTCAGAAATGTACCATTTACCCCTATCCTTTGTCTCCTGGCTTGTTTCCTAGACTCAGTCAAATCGCGCCCTCGTTCCCTCCGATGCCTTTTCTTTTCCCATAGAACAAGATTACCTTTGAATGTATGCTTCTGTTTTTTCACACATTTTTCCTTCCACAAACACTTATGGAGACCTTACGATGCCCCACAAAGCCCTCCCTACCCTTCCAAGTGTTTAGTAAATGTCAGCTTAAACTTTCTGCTATGATTTTACAATAATAATAGCTATCATGGATTAAAGACCGTGTAGTGGGCAGCTATGGCCAGCCTAGCGTCCGTTTTCCTTCTCTGGGTTACAGAGTTTGGGTTGCTTTGCAGAATTACTTCACCTCCACTCAGAGGCCTAGTGGTCTAGGTGAAGCTGACCCCACCTCCTGCCTCAGGTACGGTACATGATCAGAGCTGGCTAATCAGAGCATTACGTTTCTCAGTGACCTGTTATTGGTTCAAAACTGGGCAGTAACCCATGTCAGGCCAATGAAGGTCAGCCCTGGAACTCTTGTTGAAATTGTTGGGAACCAGCAGTGTTAAGCCTGCTGCTTCAGCCATGCCTGAAGCTACCCCTTGGAATTTACAGTTTAAGGAGTGAATCAGATTAGAATAAAGATTTTCCAGGTCCCAGATCTTTCGCTGGCTTCACTTGTTCTCTCTCCTGAACACAGAGCATGAGAATTATTTCGAATAGGGACTCACTTTGTTCATTCTTTAAAGGACTCATCTCTAAGCAAATCATTAGCAAAGCAATTCTCATCACTGAATTTACAGAAATAAATGAAGAGTTCATAAGTCATCTAAACTTCTAGATTCAGAAGTGGCAGTGACAAAAGTGACTTTTTGGCAACTGCAACTGAGTCCCAAATTTCTGACTCCCTCAACATCTAATCCCTAGGTCTCCAATCCAAACATCTACTAACCCAGCCCTGTGTCTAGACACAGAGATCAACATACGGAGAGAAAGAGGGGTGTCCCCCACTTCGCTGATGCCCACCCTAGCATGTGTATCCTATCTGAAGACCCATTTCTTCCCTGAAGGATGTGCATCCCGCTTTGGGGAAACACACGTGGCTCTGATGCGATAGCCCTAACATTCATGCTGCCGATGACCACAGAGAAGGGAAGGGGGGCATTTCTATAGTGCCCGCCCACCTTGCTGCCTCCCTGCCTTCATCTTAGGTGTAGCCCCCTCTTTTTTTTTTTTTTTTTTTTTTTGCAGTACGCGGGCCTCTCCCGTCGCGGAGCACAGGCTCCGGACGCGCAGGCCCAGCGGCCACGGCCCACAGGCCCAGCCGCTCCACGGCATGTGGGATCCTCCCGGACCGGGGCACGAACCCGTGTCCCCTGCATCGGCAGGCGGACTCCCAACCACTGCACCACCAGGGAAGCCCAAGGTGTAGCCCCCTCTTACCTGACATGCTTGATGTGCTCACCTATCTCTTACTCTCTCTTAGCCAACTGCTTACCTTTGGTTCTGTATCCAATGGTCTAAAATCACTGCTGTCCAACAGAACTTTCTGCAGTGATGGGAACATTCTACATCTGTGCTGTCTAATATGGCAACCACTAGCCACATGTGACTATTGAACACTTGCAAGGAGGCTAGTAAGATATTAAATATTTAATTTTATTTCATTTTAATTTATTTAATTTTTTATTTTTGGCTGCGTTGGGTCTTCGTTGCTGCATGCGGGCTTTCTCTAGTTATGGTGAGCGGGGGCTACACTTTGTTGCAGTGTGCGGGCTTCTCATTGCGGTGGCTTCTCTTGTTGCAGAGCACAGGCTCTAGGCACGTGGGCTTTAGTAATTGTGGATCGCGGGCTCAGGAGTTGTGGCTTGCGGGCTCTAGAACATAAGCTCAGTAGTTGTGGCGCATGGGCTTAGTTGCTCTGCGGCATGTGGGATCTTCCCAGACCAAGGATCGAACCTGTGTCCCCTGCATTAGTAAATGGATTCTTAACCACTGTGCCACCAGGAAGGTCCTCATTTTAATTTAAATATCAATCTGATTAGTGGTTACCATATTGGACAACGCAGAACTAGATATCACCCCTACCCCATCACGTACATCTGGGTTTGTCTCCCCGGTCCCTGTTCCACTCCTATTGGGAGAGTCTACGTCCAAGTAGTGACCCTTTTTCTCTGTCCCAGACTTCTGACATTAACCTTCCCAGGCCCAGCCAAGTCATAAGATATGACAGCTCTGAGCCTATTTGCCATCAAATCAAAAACCCATCTTCTGCCAAGTTGGTCAAAACCAAGGTAACTTGTTCTTTCGGGGAAAGCCCTTGGCAACTGAGCTGCTGCTGGTGGTGGGATGGACTTTTGAAATCCTGCCACCACTCAGAGCACCCTGTGGAGGCAGATTTCCAAAGTGAGGGTTCCATGATGCACCTGGGTTAACATCACACAACCAAGTTACAGGAACCACAGACACAAAAGGAACTCTCTCCATCACCTCCTTCTCTGTGGTGGATGTCAAGCTCTAGTTCAAGCCAAGGAAAGAGAGAATTTGAAGAAAGAGAAGGCAGTGGGTAGGCTCAGATGCATGCCAGTGAAGGTTTAAGAGGAGTAAGGTCTGCGAGGGGCCTCTGAAGTGGGCCAGCTGGCGAGGAGCTATTGGCCCTGGTGACCTTGAAGAGAGTCCAGCGGTCCAGTGGTTGAAGCAGTGAATGGATTATATGGGGTTACGAGAAGTTGGAGGCAGGGAAATGGAGATGGCAGATCCAGGCCTCTCATTTAAAAAGCTTAGCATCAAAGGGAGGCAGTGAGGTATCAAAGAGAGAGCTAGGATTCTGCTGGACCCTAGTCTGATACTCACTTTCTCATCTGCAAAACTGGGCGAGCACTATTAACCTCAAAGTTTTATTCTGACCTTAATGATATGACAAAACACATAATGGGTGCAAAAAAAGGAAAAAAAACTTTATAAACTGCAAAAGCCTGTAAAAGTATAAGTCTGGGAGAAGGAGGGGATAGGGTAGTCGCTAGAAGGGGCAAGAGGACTAAGCAGAAGTGTGGGGGGGGTATAGTTCTTATTTTAATACCGGGGAGACCAATACATATTAGTAGAAAAAAAGG
The DNA here is from genome assembly GCF_039906515.1 of Pseudorca crassidens. Lineage (NCBI taxonomy): Eukaryota > Metazoa > Chordata > Mammalia > Artiodactyla > Delphinidae > Pseudorca > Pseudorca crassidens. Next base: position 24,084,781 of record NC_090302.1, on the reverse strand, counting down.
AAGAAGCCCGTGGGGAGGGAAAGACCAAAGGGCTAAGGATCAGAGAACAAACATAGAGAGAGTGTTTGGGGGGAAGGAATAAATGGCATTGTTTTGAAGCTGGAGGGAAGGCTGATTGGAGAGAAGCTGGGTGGAGCTGAGAATCGCCAGATGTTTATCAGAGGCACCCTGCTTTTTATTCCCAAGGGAAGAGTGAGAAGAATGACACGTCTTTGCCGTGCAGAGGTTTATGGTTTATTAAGCGCTGTCACAGATGTGACCGCATTTAATGACTCTGCCAGACAACCCTGGCCGTGAGGTGTTCTTTGCTCATTTTATTTTATTTTATTTTACATCTTTATTGGAGTATAATTGCTTTACAGTGGTGTGTTAGTTTCTGCTGTATAACACAGTGAATCAGTTATACATATACATATGTTCCCATATCTCCTCCCTCTTGCGTCTCCCTCCCTCCCACCCTCCCTATCCCACCCCTCTAGGTGGTCACAAAGCACCGAGCTGATCTCCCTGTGCTATGCAGCTGCTTCCCATTAGCTATCTACTTTATGTTTGGTGGTGTATATATATCCATGCCACTCTCTCGTTTTGTCACAGCTCACCCTTCCCCCTCCCCATATCCTCAAGTCCATTCTCTAGTAGGTCTGTGTCTTTATTCCTGTCTTACCCCTAGGTTCTTCATGACATTTTTTTTTTGCCCCCAGTTCGTAGCCGAGGAACCTGGGGCCTGGAGAAGTGTGGGACTCGCCTGCGGTGAGTAGCTGGTACGCAGCCACCGCACTGGGATTGGAGCCCTGATCCCAGGGCTGCTTGGCTGGGCCTCTGTCCCTCCCTCGGCGTGCTCTCCAGACTGAAACCTGGCCCTTGCCCACAGTTCCCACCCTCACTGACTCACTGGGAGCCCCCACCACCACCCCCGCCCCGTAGCTCTTTACTCCCTAGAGCCAGTTTCTGACCTTCAAGACTCCACCCTCTCTTTCATCCCTTCATCTCCCCCTCCCCTAGCCCTTCCCTTCCTCTGGACTGAGCTGTTAGAATAAAGGCAGGGGTTTTGAGGACGTGAAGACTGCCAGCCACTCCCCTCTCTGGCCCAGAGATCCCCAAGGGAAACAGGCACCAAGGGCAACGGCGGGAGATACAAGGTGTGCTTTGTTTTTCTGGACCTGCCCAGTGCCCAGGGCTCTCTGATAAAGCTGGGGTGGAGCCCAGGGCCCAGGCTGAAAGAGGACCTTTCCCTCCCCCGCAGCCCTTGTTTGTTTTGGGTGCGTTTCCTCCTTTGCTGCCTAGAGAAGCAAAGGCGAGTGTACTCAGGTATGGATGAAGGGAAGAGAGTCACCCTCCTGTGTGTCTTTTTTTGATGCTCAGTGACCCCACCACGCACAAGTAAACCTGACCTCACCACCACCGTGGAATTTGACCAATCAGATCAGTGTTCTATCTTCTTAAGGTGGAGAGCAGAGAAGAAGTGGCAAGGAGACTTTCCTTGTGTGGGGAGCTCTGTAAGGCCTTTCTCTGCCAATCCATCTAAGCTAGAAACTTACCTCATTCTCCCTCATTCCTCAACATCTATACCCCCATCCCCAAATTTCTACCACCACTACCTGATCCCCCAGGCCATTGCGCAGCGTCCCCTGCAGTCTCTCCCTCTCCAATCCACCCCTTACTCAGCCCCCAGAGCGCCCATTCTGAAAAGGAAATGGGCTGAGTCATTCCCCTATTTATAATCTTTCAGCAGGGCTGAAGACAAGGGACAGTGGTGAAAATGACAGAGTTCCAGGAGCCTGGACATGGGCCCAGGGCTATCTATATTTCATATCTGGACAAACTCCATGTAGAAATCTTTAGCCAGCCTATGCTTATTTGCTGGGGAGACAACATAGTTTCAACCAGAGCTCTCTCCCCCACCTCCCCCTTGGAGACTTTGTGGTTCCGTGGTTCCTCATGGTCTACAGGGAAAAGGCTTAATCTGCCCTGCCTGCTGATGCAGCCCCACTGTCACTTCACCACCCCATCATGAATTCTAAATTATTGCCATTCTTCAGACACCCTAAGGGGCCCTTCAAGACTTTATGCGCAAAGAACCTACTGTGTAGCACAGGGAACTCTTCTCAATATTCTGTAATGACCCATACGGGGGAAAATAATCTAAAAAAGAGTGGATATAGGTATATGTATAACTGATACACTTTGCTGTACAGCAGAAACTAACACAACATTGTAAATTAACTATACTCTAATAAAAATTTTTGAAAAAAAGATTTTATACTGGAATCTGATGCCCCTCAAACAGGTTTTCCCACCTTCCCACCTGCAAACTCTTATTCACCCTTCAGAACCCAGATCGCCCCCTCAGCAAAGCCCTTTCTGACCCTCTTTAGATAGATCTGGTGGGTTCCCTTTCCTGTCATCTTACAATGCCATGTGCACACACATCTCCCTCTGCTAAGAGCTAGCATTTGCAGATCATGACCGCTTGGATTAGAGAGGAAAAAGTGGACAGAACTGAGAGGCAAGAAGGAGGTAAACCCAGTACGATGTGGCGATGGGTATGCTGTAGGGCAAAAGAAGGAGGTGTTGGGGGATTGACT